>NW_004567138.1:4282060-4283680 GCF_000260355.1 Condylura cristata
GGGGGGGGGCCATGTATCTGCGGAAGGAGCACCCCTGCAGGTATCACCAGCTCTTTCTTTCTGTGTGCAGCACCCTGATAAAGGCTTATGGGCAGAAAGGCTAAGGATGAATGATGTTTCGGGGTCGGCAGGATCTGCACATACACTCTGGTCTTGCTCTGCTCCGTTTCAGAGAGTGTCGGAAGTTTCCAACCACTGGTGGCACTCTATGCTCATCCTCCCTCCTTTGCTGAAAGACAGCGTGGCGGCGCCTTTGCTGTGTGCCTACTACCCTGACTGCGTTGGCATGAGCCCCTCCTGCACCAGCACGCACCGTGCCGCCAGCACCACCAGCCCTGGAAAGCTGGACCACGCCAAGGCAGTCCCCTCTGTGCTGGGTAAGAGCGATCCCAGGGTCCTGCTTCCCTGTCCCCTCCCCCTCCTTGGCAATGCAGGGAGTACAGGGGGCTTATTGATTCATGTGTGCAGCCTGGTAGATAGACTTCGTTATTTCATGGATTTGGTTTTACCATGGACCTTGAACAAGACAGGTTTGAACTGCACGGGCCCATGCAGATGCGGATTTTCTCCTAAACTTGCAGTATGGATAGGCAGAGCAGTAAAATTTCTCTTCCCGATGATTTTCTTTTCTGTGACACACTTAACTCTGAGAACATGGTACGTCTTACATAGAACATACAGAGTATGTTAATTGATCATTTATGTAGTTAGAAGGCTTCTGGTCACAAGAGGCAATTGTAGTTAAATTGGGAGGAGTCAAAAATTATAATGTACCTAGTGGTGCATTGTGTTAAAGTGCAGCACTGTGAAGCTGCCCACAGCCACTGCAGCATGAGTTTGATCCCCAGCCAGGGAGCTGAGTCACACAGCACCGCAGGCCTCTCCTGTCCCACCCACTGCTCCACTCAGCCATGTATTTCAGTAGATCTGCCTGTTCTGCTCCCCACTCTGTCTCTGGTCTCTGATGAATCCTCTCACCCCACCCCTACCTCTAGCCTGTACTATAGCTATTCTAATGAATGCATAAATAAATAAATATTTTTTTAAGAATTATATGCAGTGTTCAACTGTGCGGGGAGTTCGGCACCCCCAACCCCCTATTCAGGGGTCAGCTGTATGTGGATCAGTCATGTCATTTGTATAAATTGTACAGCTAGTTTTCCTTTAGTATTTGGAATGCACCTTACCCTGTACAAGAGTCATGTCTTCAGGGTTTTGTGGGTGCTTATTTGAAAGGGCGCCATCATTGATGCTGCTGTAAACTTTGACTCTTCATACAGCCCTACTTTTTTCTCTCTAAGTCTTTCTGCTTCTGCACCGGTCATCTCAGGAAAAATGATCCAACCTTGAAAAAAATGTAAACTTCAAGTCCCAGCAGGCATGCTCTTGTCTGTTTTGTTTTAAAGGAATCCTAAAAATTTGACATCTAGTTTTTCTCCTGTCTGCACACTGACAAAGTTTGCTTTTGATGGTACAAACAACTTTTTTTTTTTTTAAATTCAACCATTAAGAATTTTATTTGGATCGAGATGGAAAAAAAAATGTGCAAAATGATGTAAAAATAAACTTTGTAATAAATAAAATAAAAGAAAAAAAAATAATTCAGAATCAGCAAAAAGG
>NW_004567138.1:4283954-4329934 GCF_000260355.1 Condylura cristata
TTTTGGTCCCATTCCCCACTCCACCCCCACAAAATGTCTCTGGTATATGGTTGTTCATTATTTTTGACAAACAACTTTTAATATGGTGGCCTTGTTAAGGATTTTAATTAATAACACTGCTGGACCTCCCTGGTGGTACAAGGGGTTAAGTCGCAGCACTATGAATTTATCAGCAACCACTGCAGCACAAGTTCAATCCCCAGCCAGGGAGATGACCCAAATGGTGTGGCAGGCCTCCTGTCTCCCCCTCTGCTCCCCTCAACAGTGTATTTCAATAAGCCTGCCTGTTCTGCTCCCCACTCTGTCTCTGGAGAAGTCTCTCAGTCCCTGCACCTCTGGCCAGTACCTCCATTCTTATATGCATACATTTTAAAGAAAATTAATAACACTGTGCCCACTAAAAATATAGATGTTATAGAAATCAAAGCTGAGGTGATAAATCCTAGTGTTGGTGAAAGTGGGAAAAATAGGCACGAAGTTCTATTAGTGGGTGTGCCTAATTATGAAGGACAAGTTGGTGAATTAAAATCTTAAAAGCGATAGTCTTTGACCTTAGGAATTTATCCTGAATAAATGATCGAAGCAAATTGTCAATAAATGGAAAGAGTTATGTGCAAAGAAACTTAGGTAGCATTATTTGTTTTAGTGAGGTGATTTGATGAAATTTGAATGCCACGCTACAGGAGAATGGCTAGATAAGTAATGCATTATTATTGATTCACTGAAGCCCTATTTAATGACATGGGACACTGTCTTGATATTCTTGTAAATATTAAAAGGCAATTTAGAAAAAAGCATTTTTATAACTTTTTTTTCTGGCTTTATAAAAACATTGTTAATTATATTAAGTCTCTATTCAGAGGAACAGAAGTAAGGCTAGCCCGTGTCTCTGCCTGTTTCCCAGCACTGAAGGATTACCAGGGGTTAACGATGCTTATTTACTCCCATGAACCTATTCATTTTATAACAGGAAAACTTCCAACAAAAATTGCTTTTGAAATACATTTCCATGTGGATTTTGTTATTTGGTGAGTGTGGAGTTGCAGTCTTGGAAGAAGGAGAAATTCTGGAATATGCATGAATTACAGATCTGTGATACAACAGTGTGAATCTACTGAACTATATACTTTGTTATTTTTTAAAGATTTATTTATTGGCCCTCCCTGGTGGCGCAGCGGGTTAAAGCACTGCACTGAGAATCTAAAGCCGCTTCCACATGAGTTCGATTCCCGCCTGCCCCGGAGGTGACCACATGGCGAGGCAGACCTCTCCTGACCCGCCCGCTGCTCCCCTCGGCAGTGTACTTCGTCGATCTGCCTGTTCTGCTCCCTGCTCTGTCTCTGGTGAATCCTCTCACCCTCCGCATCTCTGGCCTGTACCCCAGTTCTGTACGAATAAATAAATCTTTAAAAAAAAAAAAAAGATTTATTTATTTATGCATACAGAACTAGGGTACAGGCCAGAGGTGCAGGGTGGTGAGAGGATTCACGAGAGACAGAGCTGGGAGCAGAACAGGTAGATTGACTGAAATACACTGCTGAGGGGAGCAGCGGGTGAGACAGGAGAGGTCTGTCACGCCATGGGGTCAGCTCCCTGGCTGGGCATCGAACTCATGCTGCAGTGGCTGCAGTAGCTTCATAGTGCTGCTTGAACCCATTGTGCCACCAGGAAGGGCCCTGAACTATCCACGTTAATATGGTTAAGATTGTAAATGTCATAGGTATGTTTTTTTTTTTTTAACCACAATGAAAATTTAAAAGATACTCCATAGAAGAAAAATGAGATTTGTGAAGAATGGAAAACATGTTTGTCTAGTTCATGCACATTTTGTCGATCCAGTTGGAGGAAGCCAGAAGGGTTTCTGTAAGAGAGACTGGCGTTTGTCTAGGCTCCTTCTTGGCATCTTTGCTTTAATTCTCTTGGATTTGAGAGTTCCAGCTGGTAGCATTTGCCTGTTGGTGTCTCTTGTCAGTTCCAGGCATGAACCGGTACTTCCAGCCTTTCTACCAGCCCAATGAATGTGGCAAAGCCTTGTGTGTGAGGCCGGACGTGATGGAGCTGGATGAACTCTATGAGTTCCCTGAGTACTCGCGGGATCCCACCATGTACCTAGCTTTGAGGAACCTCATCTTAGCCTTGTGGCATACTAACTGCAAAGTAAGTACGATCTTGAGATTTATTGGAAATAATATACTTGGCCATCTCGTTACGGGGAGCATCCGAATGGCCCAAATCTGTATCTCTCATCCATTTGGTCTTCATCCACAGTCTGGACAGCAGCTCCCAAGCCCTGGAAACTCTGAAGTGTGAAAAGTGTCAGAGGTGTCTTTTACTGTGTTAATGGCAGTCTCTTGGAAAACACCTTTGTGGGTGAGAGCTGGTTGCCTTGGAAACCAGCTTGTATAGAGGACAGAACTTTTTGTCCCACCCAGTTGACCCCCAGGGAGGAGCCACAGGCTGGAGGCTGTTAGTTGCCAGCTGCTGAGGAGTCAGTCAATCATACCTATGAACTGCAGCCTCTGTAAAACCCAAGAGGAGGTTCTGCAGATGTTTGGGGGGTTGATGACTATGGAAATTTGGAGAGGATCTCGAGTGGGGAGTACATGATGTTCCCCGCCTTTCCCCCATGCAGCTTTTCCATTTGGTGGTGAATTCATAGCTCTTGTATCCTTTGCAATCCATCAGAAGTCTTGTGAGTAACTGGGCTCCCTGAATTCCATGCACTGTCCTTGCAAATTACTTGAACGTGAGGAGTGTGTCTTGGGAACCTCTGACTTATGACACAGGTTATCTGAGGAGGGGGTTGGAACCTCCTAACTGTAGCCAGTTGGTCAGAAGCCTGGGTCCAGGCAACCTGGGACTTGAGGTAGAATACCTTCTACCTTTGGGGTCTGCACCCTGGCCAAGAGAATCTGGCGCTGTGTCTGGGTTGATAGTGTCGGGATGGAGTTCAGTTCTTGGACAGCCTGCCATGTTGCTTGTCGTGTGGGAAAGCCTACACTGATGCAGCTGGCTCAGGATCAGAAACACCAGCGGACATGAAGAAAATGAGGTTGTGTTAGGCACAGTCGTGGACGAAAGCTTGTCTGAAAGAAAGGAGCTTCTTTCCTGTGAATGGGTCTCCACCTCAGCACCATTGGAAATGTGGCGGTTCATTCTTAGGGTGGGCACTGCGCTGTGTATTTTAAGGTGTTTTGCAGCACCTCTGGCTCCCACCCCCTCCCTGCTAGTAGTGCTGCCCACTGTGACATCCAGAATGCCCACATACTCCACTGGCGACCCTGTGTGATCAGCTGAGACCCTGTGGCTCTCAGCTGAATGTAAGTGATGAAGTTTAGTCCCAAAGTTCTTAATGGCAATGCCAGGAGCAAAACGAAAATATCCTAAAGACTGGATTGTAAACCCATTTAAGAAAGGGATTCCTATTCTGCCCCACAGAGCTAACACCAGTGCTTTATTCTCTGTTGGAATGAAAAGTGTTAAAGACCTCACACCACACCCTCTTTGAAAGGAGGAAAGATAAATTAGAGGTAGAGATGGGAACATGAGCTTCTATTTATTTTTTTTTAAAGATTTATTTATTTGTACATACAGAACTGGGGTACAGGCCAGAGGTGCAGGGGCGGTGAGAGGCTTCACCAGAGACAGAGTGGGGAGCAGAACAGGCAGATTGATGAAGTACACTGCTGAGGGGAGCAGCGGGCGGGCCAGGAGAGGTCTGCCGCGCCATGTGGTCACCTCCGGGGCAGGCTGAGATCGAACTCATGCGGAAGTGGCTTAAGCTTCTCAGTGCTGTGCTTTAACCCGCTGCCCACCAGGGAGGGCCATGATGAGCCTCTATTTAAACAGAGGCCATCTGAGCTTAATATTTATCTGATTTTCTTTCAATGTCTTCAGTTATTTCAATGACTGCCGAGTACAGAATGTTTTATAAGACTGCCAAAATAACCTTGATTTAAGAAATATATTCTTTAAAAAATAAATTAAAGGGAAGGAAGGAAGAAGGGAGGGAGGGAGAGAGGGAAGGAATCTTAGTTTCATCTTATTGCTTCACTGGAATAGACTTCACGATGAGATGATGTGATCAAATTATAACTATTAATGCAGTTTTGTATGAATTACTCCCAGGTGCGTGGGTTAGGCAAGGGAGAAGTGTTTATGTGCTCCCCAAAAGACTGGAGGGTAGATGTTCAGTAAGTATTGGCTGAACTCAATAAAAGTATGGTCAGAATTTCCAATAAATAAGCTATAAAGATACTCTTTACTGAATATTGCATTTATAATCCCCTGGTAGAAAACACATATCTGTTTGTTTTTTTTTTTTTTTCAAAGACTCAACGATTGAAGGATGTTCTTTGAATTGAGGTAACATTGGTTTGCAACACCGTGATTGAGAGGTTCCTACCTCCTCAGCTGTGCGTCACCAGACCACATCCACCGCCCAGGCCCCTGAACCCCTCACCATAATCCACATGTCTCCTCCCCACTTTGGTCTCCATCTTCCTGCTCTGGTTGCCTCATTTCTACAGCCAGACTTCTAGGGTTTGTTACCGTTTTGATTTTGTCTGGTCTTTGTTTTATTTTTCTATATTGCACATGTAAGTGACAATATCTGGGATTTGTCTTTCTCCTCTGATTTATTTTACTTACCATTATCCCCTCCAGTTCTATCTATGCTATCAGAAGTGGCAAGAGTTCATCTCTTTTTCCAGCTAACTAGTCTTCCGTTCTGCATATACCACATCTTAACCCACTCATCTGTCTACGGTTGCTTCCATAACTTGGCCACTGTGTGTAGGTACTTTGTTCATTGCAGCACTGTTTACAGTGTGTGTGTACACCTCAGTTTAATGGTTTTTTATTCTCTGGGTAGATACCTAGGAGTAGAGTTGCTGGATCGTATTGTAGATCTATGAAGTGATTTTTCTTAAACTTCACAAATAACAAATTTTTTGATCTGCAGCAATCCAAGTCCTCGATGTAACTGTGGTGTCTTGAGTACCTTCAGTTGATCTGCATCTTCCTGTGTTTGATCAGAATCTGGTGGAAGTGGGTGTTGACAAGTAGATGAGGGGTCTGCGTGGGGACCCCTCCCTTGCCTGTTCTGACTTCACAGTGCTGGGCCAGGCAGTGATTTGACCCATGTAGCAGTCACTCTTGACCAGGAGACACTTATGTGATAGAATACCCAAACTGGTATATTCTCCTTTTGACCCTTCTTTTTTTCCTTCACCAGGTGCAAACTTCCCTTTTATATGCTAGTGATAAAAGATGGATTTAAATTACCCTGAGAGGCTTTTTTTTTTAATTGTAGTAAAATACTTACTTAAGTTATGTTTACCATTTTAACCATTGGAAATGTACAAATCAGAGGCATTAAATATATATGTGGGGCCCTCCCTGGTGGCGCAGCGGGTTAAAGCACAGCACAAAGAAGCTTAAACCATTTCCGCATGAGTTCGATCCCCGCCTGCCCCGGAGGTGACCCACATGGCGTGGCAGACCTCTCCTGACCCGCCCGCTGCTCCCCTCAGCAGTGTACTTTGTAGACCTGCCTGTTCTGCTCCCCACTCTGTCTCTGGTGAATCCTCTCACCCTCCGCATCTCTGGCCTGTACCCCAGTTCTGTACGAATAAATAAATAAATCTTTAAAATATATATATATATATATGTGGGCCCTCCCTGGTGGCGCAGCGGGTTAAAGCACAGCACAAAGAAGCTTAAACCATTTCCGCATGAGTTCGATCCCCGCCTGCCCCGGAGGTGACTACATGGCATGGCAGACCTCTCCTGACCCGCCCGCTGCTCCCCTCAGCAGTGTACTTTGTAGACCTGCCTGTTCTGCTCCCCACTCTGTCTCTGGTGACTCCTCTCAACACCCCTCCACTTCTGGCCTGTACCGCAGTTCTATATGCATAAATAAATAAATCTTTATATATATGTGTGTGTGTGTGAGTATGTATATATACATGTATATATACATATATATATGTATATACGCAGCACTGTATAGCCAGATGTCTTTCTTCATTACCCCAAGAGGAAACCCCTCACCCAGTAGGCAGTGACTCTCCTTCCCTTTCCTCACCCAGTGTTGAAAACAGCTTCTTCAACTTGTTTGTTGTCAAGTTGTCCATGTTGTGGTGGCTCAGTACTTCCCTTTTTATGGGAAATCATGTTCCCTGTATCCACAATTGACGTGTCCATTCACCCCCTGATGGACACATGGACAGTTTTCACTACTTGGCCATTGGAGGAGTGGTTTGGACATGTTTTCAGTTCTTTGGGGTGTGGACTTAGGCATGGAATCGCTCACTCATCTGGTGATTCTCTTGAGCTCTTCTAGGAAATGAGTTATTTAGTTTGTCTGTTTCAACAGTTTGGTTTTCATTCCAACCACAGGAAGCCCTCACGCCTCAGAAATGTATTCCTCACATCATCGTCCGGGGTCTCGTGCGCATCCGATGTGTGCAGGAGGTGGAGAGGATACTTTATTTTATGACAAGAAAAGGGCTCATCAACACAGGGGTTCTCAACGTGGGTGCCGACCAGCACCTTCTCCCTAAAGATTATCACAATGTAAGTGCCTGCAGCTCCAGTGAGCTCCCACCCATGATAAATGCTAGGGCGTGGTTGTGATAAGTGCTAGTACATTAATAACATGGTAAAGAGTCACATTATCACCACAGAAATTATCAAGCAAGGCATTTTGCAGAGTATGTGTTTCCCTGGGGAAAAGACTGTCAACTACTGTTTTCCCAACTGTTGATAAGAGGGTTTGCCCAAACTAAGTTTGTTCCCATTCTGTATGAGACTCTTTCTATAGACATAAAGGAAATGCTGATGAGTTAACATTACCAGGAAGTTAGAACCTTCCAGAACAACTGAAACAGAACATTGATTTCATGGCTCTAATGGGCTTTTTTTTCTGTTTAGAAATCAGTCATCATTATTGGGGCTGGTCCAGCAGGGTTAGCAGCTGCTAGACAACTGCATAACTTTGGAATTAAGGTAAGATTTTTGGGACATGGAAGCAGAAACATGATGAACTACACCATTGTTCCAAATGTAATAGAACTTAAAGAATCCTGATTTTAGCAAAGAATGCTAAATAAATTATGTCTTCATGTCTTTGTAGTCAATCCTAGAAAAGACACAAAATTCAACATTGGTTTAGTGAAAGAAAGTAGTGGAAAATAGAATATTCCCACAGCTTTGGAGGGTGTTTCTAGTAGGAGTGAGAAGTGAGAAGAGATTCTTGGTATTCAAGCTGAAATTCTTGACAGGTTGTCACTGGCGCAACAGAAGGAGCAAGAGGCCCTTGATGGTGCACTTGTTTGAGACTATAGATAGCAGCTTGGAAAGTCACCATATTTGTTGCACTAAAATTTCTGAAATACCCATTTAAATTTTCATGTTTTGAAATCCTGTTTCAAATTTGCATATAAAAGGCTTGCTTTGAATCTTACTCTGGAAAACAAATATCTTTACTTTTGGAAACAAGCTCAAATTGGCTCATCATGGGTAGAGACAAAATGACATGACGATTACATAAACTGCATGTTTGAGGTAGGCCGCTTCTCTGAGGAGGCGTATTTTTTCTTTTTACCTAGTAAGTTGCTTTATTCTAGTTGCTCAAAATTAGCTGAATAGAGACTGTGATCCCCTCCCCCAATGGTGCAATTCAGTATCTCACTTACTTTAGATTCATATTAATCATCTACTTGGTAATTTTTGATTTCCTAGGCCTGACACATTTCTCCACTTGAAAAACTTATTTTGCAGGGAATTTGATTTTTAGTTAAACCACACACGTCAAGCAATTTGAGAGACTTGAGTTAGTCTTTTCACTATTCTCCATCTGGCTAAAAGAAATGACAACTCTTACTTAGGATCTTTTCTCTGCTGGAAGAGTTCAAAGATGAGAAACTCTTTTTAGTCAGTGTGAGAGGTTTTCATCTGGATAGAATGGGAGACCTAAGTCTTGGATTACATTATATTGCCAACCAAATGGAAAAATCTGAGTTGGACATAGGACATTTGTTTATATTATAATACCTTCTTTGTAACATTAAACTATGGGGTGTTTCAATCCATCATTTATTTACTTCTGTATTAGAAATTAGGGTTAAGGTTTCTTGGCGCAGCAGACCTCTCCTGACCCACCCGCTGCTCCCCTCAGCAGTGTATTTTGGTGGATCTGCCTTTCTGCTCCCCATTCGGTCTCTGGTGAGTCTTCTTACCCCCTGCATCTCTGGCCTGTACCCCAGTTATTATATGCAAAAATAAATGAATCTTTAAAAAAAAAGTCAAGTGGAAGACCAGCCGGTTCAGACCAAGCCCATGAGGTCTGGTTCAGACAACATGGCAGAGGATTTAAGAGAAAATAATAGTTACACCTTAGGGAATAATATAATACCTTAGGGATTGTAAAAAATTATTTATATCTTAGGGAATAATATAATGTCTTAGGAATTTAAAAATAATAATACTTGTCTCTTAAGGAATAATGTAATATCATAGGAATTTTTAAAAACTAATAGTTATCTCTTTGGGATTAATATATCATAGGTATTTAAGAAAATAATAGTTATATCTTAAGGAATTATCTTAGGGAGTAATATGGCATACTAGGGATTTTTAAAAAATAATCGTTATAACTTTGGGAAGTGGAGACCTATTTGCAGTGCTAATGGAATTTTGTGGCATACAAAGGTATTTCATGGACAAACTCACCTCCTTACTCTAGTTTTTAAAAATGTATTTTTTCTCTTTTTTAATGAATAATATAATAGTTTATTGTTTCATCATTTTGTGCATTTTTCCATCTCAATTGCAAACCCCTTGCGTTTCCCATCACCAAATCACCCATGTGTCATCACCATAGTTCAATGCATTTCCCTCCCCCCACTGTTTTTGATCCCATTCCCCACCCCATCCCCATAAAATGTCTCTGGTATATAGCTGTTTATTATTA
The DNA here is from genome assembly GCF_000260355.1 of Condylura cristata. Lineage (NCBI taxonomy): Eukaryota > Metazoa > Chordata > Mammalia > Eulipotyphla > Talpidae > Condylura > Condylura cristata. The sequence continues at coordinate 4,292,932 of NW_004567138.1, forward strand.
GTTAATAATGTATTTTTAATTTATAGGGTACTATTTAGTAAAAACTTTCAAAGGACATTTCATGTGTTAGTTCATCCCTAACTCTCATTAGGGATTTCAGAGGAAACAGTTTGAGGGATTTCTCCAGTCAGAGACTTAGTTACTCCATGGTAGGCCTACATTGATTGTTTATTTACTTTTATTTTTGTGTAGAAGAACTGGGGTATAGGCCAGAAGTGCAAGGGATGAGAAGACTCATCAAAGTCAGAGTAGGGAGCAAAACAGGTGACTTTACTGAAATACACTGCAAAGAGGAGCAGCGGGCAAGATATGAGAGCTGTGGGCCAGGACTGAACTCAGACCAGGCCATAGCAATGACAGTGTTGAGAATTAACCCTTAGGCCAGCAAGAAGGCCCTACATTGATTATTTTTTTTTAAAGATTTATTTATTTGTACATACAGAACTGGGGTACAGGCCAGAGGCTCAGGGGCGGTGAGAGGCTTCACCAGAGACAGAGTGGGGAGCAGATCAGGCAGATCAACGAAGTACACTGCTGAGGGGAGCAGCGGGCGGGTCAGGAGAGGTCTGCCACGCCATGTGGTCACCTCCGGGGCAGGCGGGAATCGAACTCATGCAGAAGTGGCTTTAGCTTCTCAGTACTGTGCTTTAACCCGCTGCGCCACCAGGGAGGGCCCTACATTGATTGTTTTTAACATCTATTTTGCCTCCTGTTCACACTCCTGCTTTGTCAGATTCCTTTTTTTGTAACATGATACATTAATTAAATATGGAACCTATTTATCTGTGTCGTTCTATATGTGTAATACCATTGTTGATAAGGTGATTTGATCCGACTTAGTTTCACTAATTGTTCCCTTTTAGGTGACTATCCTGGAAGCCAAAGACAGAATTGGAGGCCGAGTCTGGGATGATAAATCCTTCAAAGGCGTCACGGTGGGCAGAGGAGCACAGATTGTCAATGGCTGTGTCAACAACCCAGTAGCGCTAATGTGTGAACAAGTGCGTTTCCTTAAGATTTGTATTGTAGATAAAGCAAAAAAATCTCAGTTTGTGCTAGTATTGATAAGTATCCAGGTGTTGTATCATTTTCCCTAAGTGATTTCTTGCTTCCTCGTTCTTCTAAAAAAGTCAATACAAAGATTTCATTTCTCCCTTTTGGAGAGTGGAGCTACATGACTTAAAAGATTTTTTTGTTTGTTTGTTTTCCTAAGATTATTCATGAAATTGTGTGATATTTCTGGGTCACTTAGTGAGCCCATAACTTTAGGGTGACCTGATTTAGCAAATGAAATACAGGATGCCCAGTTAAATTTAACTTGCAGATAAATAAAAAGTTGATTTTATTTGTGGAAGTAGGTCCTAAATGCTCCATGTAGTATTTTGCACGCACTATTTGGGATATTGGTATTTTAAAATTATTCATTGTTTATCTGAGAGTCAAATTTAACTGGGTAATCCTGTCTTCTATTGAGTCACTCTGTGTGGTTTCTTTGAAACCCAATTTTTTTTTTCTGAAACACTTACTAGCAGTAAATTCAGTATCAACTTCTGCTGTGAGTGTTTGTGTGTGTGCTCATTACATGCAAGTCCACAGAGGAGGTCAAAGGTCAAGGGCAAGGAGAGGCAGGTGCACAGCTGTAGCATCTGAAGCATTAACCAGTATTGGCTGCATAGCAAAAGTGCATGGCTTAGAAAGAAGGAATCGCTGCTACCCTCACATTCTCATAAAATAAGGTCTCATACATTTCATGCTGTATTTTCACTGCTTTACTTTGCTGTCATCTGCCATCAAGCTTATGTAGCTTTATTTTTGAGAGGTACTAGGCCATTTTCTCCATGAGAGCTCTGTCTAACTTCAGCTGAGAACCTGTAAATATTTTTTCCAGGGAAAATTTTCACCTTCTTATTCTTATTATTTTGAAGCTTGGCATCAGCATGCATAAATTTGGAGAAAGATGTGACTTAATTCAGGAAGGTGGAAGAATAACTGACCCCACTATTGACAAGCGCATGGACTTTCATTTTAATGCTCTCTTGGATGTTGTCTCTGAGTGGAGGAAGGATAAGACTCAGCTGCAAGATGTCCCTTTAGGAGGTATGGGGGGGAAGGGTGTTCTGGTTGTTCCATCTGTACCCTAAGGCTGATGAACAGAAATATCATCCAGCCCTGAAGTTGGATGTATACAGGAGGGGCAGTCCTTATAAGTGTTCCCTTGGACTGATGGGGTCTCCAGAATGTTCTACAAAGAGATGCTGAGCTTGCTGAGGGAGCCTTAGAGGCTTGTATGCATACACCCACTTACACACACTCACATACAAATCTTTACCTAACAGCTGGTATTTTTTAAAAATTACTTAAATGTTTAATTTTCAAATATCCAGAGGAGCTCACTTTTAAGGAGCCTGTGAAAAGCCATGGGTGAATAGTTGCCACATAAAATTTTTTCTAGTAAGTTTCTATAAGCCAGCATTTCATTTCATTTCTTTATTTGGCAGGAGGATGGGGGTTTTTTGGTGTATCTCATTTAATGCAAGAATGTTTAGAATAATTTAAGAATTTTTTACACCAAACCTTCAACTTTGATACTCAAATGATAGCCAAATGGTACTCAACTTTGACACCCTTACAAGTGGACTGTCTGTAAGGACTTATTTCCATAGGGCCCAGCTGCGATTTTAATATTTACATTGATGTTAATATTTATTTAACCTAAAATTTTATGACCCAAGTACATTCACTTGAAATTCTTGGAAGCATGTCAAAGTTCTTTAAGCAAGAACATTTGAATTCAATTTGCCAGGTATTAATTTGCTTCAACTATATGGTTCTGTGAAGGGGCTCTCAGTTCTTCACCCCTGTATATACTTTTACTCTCTGGGGGTGGGGGTACACTTTCTGTCTCTCCCCTTAGCCACCCCAGTGCTCCTGAGACCTAACCTATACTCGGCTGACAAACATAGCAGGACATTTTCAGAAATTTATGGGGGTCACCACCAGGATCATCTGTGCAGACTGTACAGTGACTTGAATTTTCTGGAACTGGGTACAGTCATTAGGATGACTTGCACAATCTTCTCAGTCTGCTTAGTGCCTTGCACGTGTGTGGAAGTTGCTGGGTGGTGTTTCCTTTGCACCCCGTGAGGGTCCCCCAACAAAGAATTTAACACTGCTTTGTCTTGACCTTACCTTAAAAAAGTTACAAAGAATTTAACACAAAGAATTTAACACTGCTTTGTCTTGACCTTACCTTAAAAAAGTTACAAAGGGAGGATCAGCAATGCCTACTGCATAAGTGTTTCATGTCGATATATATCTTTAGAAAACTTTAATATCGGTGTGCACACCTCTTCATAGGGTCACAGCCAAGCCTGCTCAGCGGTGTTTCAGCTCCTGGGATCTATTAGCTGAGAAAAACAAAAACAAAAAAAACAAATCAAACTTCTAAGCTGTACTTAATTCCACCAAGCCTCTGTACTCGAGCTATTATTGATGTTCTGAAGCTTTAAATAATACTTAAAAATCACATTATTATGGAAAAAAAAAGAGAAATTATACACCTATTTAAAAATCACATTATTATGTGTTATTGCAGAAACCATACTGAGCTTTCTCGTGGTCTGTTTAGACTTCATTGAAGACCTTATTTTAACCATTCTGTTTTTTTCCAAACCATGACAAAAGTTAAAGGAAGATAGAAGCTGTGTGGCAGAGGCAGGCGTCCCAGAAGGGACTGAAAGCGATGAAAAAGCCCAGCAGTCTGGGGGCAAAAGCCTGGCCCACCGGCAGAGCCTTCTTGGACAGCTTTGTGCCACTAGTGCAGCATCTGGCCATTTCAGTGACCACCTTGAGTTGTGGAGAAAAAAATGGTCCATGGTGCTCAGTTCTATAACACGCAAATATACAGCGTGTTATAGAAGCTTCTAGTCTGCAATGTGCTTGGTAGTTTTCACCCATCCCTGAGGGGTTCTATGGAAGTAACCTGAGCTAATATTCTTACCCATTGTCAGGCACGAGCCCCCTTTCCACCCCCACCCCCACAATGAAGGATCTGAGACAGCCACTGCAGTGGCATCACAGGGCCGAGTCTGGCAGTTCAAGTTGAGTGGGGGTTGCTGAGGGGGACACCCAGAGGCCTGCAGTGGCTAGGTGATGCTCAGCTGGAAGCATCTTAGTGAGGGAGTTCGGGGTGCACAGCTGAGACCTGCCATGAAGGTGTGGGTGGTCTGTGGAGCAGCACCTCTAATTGAGTCGCTGTGCAGGGAGTTACAACAGTGTTGATGCAGTCTGACTGTGGGTTGCAATGGATTCCACAATACTGGGAGACCAATAATCAAAGGCGTCGGGACAGGGGACTGATGAGATGAAAGTCCACCAGGGAACTATCATGTTGGGTTGAAGACAGAGCAGGAGTCAGTCTACGGTGGGTCTGTTAGTTGAGGAAAGAGGTTGCAAGAATGGGACCATGAGGGAACTGGAGTCCTTTGTGTGTGAGTGTTTGTACGTGCATGGAGAAGGGGGACTCTTTTTTGACCTTGAGCAAAAGATCATGTCTCAGCTAAGCCAGAAATGAAACCTTTGTGAAGAGAGTGAACCCACATGGTTTTGTTTGCAGTGAAGCTTTTTTTTTTTCTTCTGCAAGAAACCAACCTTAGCGAGGTGCGCCCCCCTTTTCCTTTGAATTGACTTGGAAGTTTGGGGCTCTGCGGGGTGAAAGCGGTGGAGAGCCGAGGGTAAGGAGTGATAGAATAATGTTAAAGCTGTTTTTCGTCCATTCCCATTGCAGAAAAGATAGAGGAGATCTACAAAGCTTTTATTAAGGAGTCTGGTATCCAGTTCAGTGAGCTGGAAGAACAGGTGCTCCAGTTCCACCTCAGTAACCTGGAATATGCCTGTGGCAGCAACCTCCATCAGGTGTGACTGGGCTTTGAAATGCTTGTTTATCTGTCCGTGTGAGTATTTTAAACAGCAGATCCTTGAGTAACGTCCTTCTGTTCGGGGTCATTTCATTAGGACATTGATGAGGGAGAAAAAATCCTGCTTAATATGGAACAAGAGGACGTTATTCGAAGCCCTCATTTCTTTCTCGTCTTTTCACCTAACGTTGTAGTTTCCAAGAACTTATTGAAGACGTTCAGTGTGGACTCCCCATGTAACTTAGTATTAAACTCTGAGTTGTTTGGGGGTAAACAGGAAATAATGGTTTTGCTGCTTGAAAGCCTGAAAACCACACATTGAGAGCACACTAGCCACATAGTGCTATTGAAAAAAAATTTTAAGAGAAACCTTTCAATAATGCTGATGAGGAAACATAATGTGTAACCCTAAATACCAGAGGGCCGTTGGGCCGAATCAGGGTTGGGCCAGGGTGTGTGTGTTCCTGCCTTCCCCACCTTCTCTGGCCCTCCACAGAGACCCTAGAGGTTCATCTGTGGAACCCTGGTTTGAAGACCTTGCCAGAATAAAGTATCTTGCAGATATGGTCTGTTTACCCTGCTAAAAGCAGTTCAATGTGCCTGATGCATTTCACCCGTTATGAACCTTGATTCTCAGAGGTGCTGTATTTTGAAAAGAGGTTCCTTGACGGCTAATTGTCCACTTTGGAGCCTCTTCCTCCACAGTCAGTCCTGGGCTGTGAGGGCAACATTCCTGTTTTCCCAAATCATGCTCATGCCATGTGGAAAACAAGTAGTTGGCATCCATCTACAGGGAGTTGATCAAACAGTGCTACTCTTCACAGAACTCTCCCTTCACAGGGTCATTGATACATCAAACAATTTTAATGTAATATTTCCCAAGGAGTAGTGCCAAACCCATGTCACACACAGCTTTTATTCTAAGATAAGCCTCCCTGTATAGTATCAAGAATTGCCTTTTCCTTGGGGACCTTACTGGTGGTGCAAGGGGGTCAAGTCTCAACACTATGAACCTATCCGCAGCCACCAGCATAAGTTCGATCCCCGGCCAGGGAGCTGACCCACATGGCGCAGCAGACCTCTCCTGTCTTGCCTGCTGCTCCCCTCCCAGCAGTGTGTTTCAGTCAGTCTGCCTGTTCTGCTCCCCACTCTGTCTCTGGTGAACGCTCTTACTCTCTCCTCCCTCTGGCACCTCTGGCCTGCACCCTAACTCTTGCACGCTTGTTCATCGCTCCTTTTTTCATGCTGTGCCCCTTGCCCACCTGCCTTGCCCTCCTGTGGTTCGCTTTTTGTGCCTCTGCCTTAAAGCCAGCATAGGCAGCGTCAAGCCTGCCCCCTACCTCTGGGGTTTCCAACCTCTCCTGATGTCCCCAGGTGTCTGCTCGTTCCTGGGACCACAATGAATTCTTTGCCCAGTTTGCTGGTGACCACACCCTCCTGACCCCTGGGTACTCCGCAATTGTTGAAAAACTGGCTGAAGGACTGGACATACGGCTCAAATCTCCAGTGAGTATTGGAGGTGGTGGGAGGTTCAGAGTCAGCCATATATGGTGAGGATGAGACAGTCGGGGCATGTGGATTACACAGGAGACCAGAGCTTGCTTTGACCTCAAGCACTTCTGTGGTACAGGGAGCCTGTGACCAGAGCATTATTGCTGAGGTTATGTACCTACTGTTTGTTGGAAACAGTAGTCCTGAGATGCACTGTCATCAACAATAAGGTGTCCAGGTTGCTCCCAGACACCCTGACCTAGTGCAGTTATGGTTTAAGATTTTCCTTTCTTGGTTCTCCCTGGTAGCCTAGGGGTTAAGTCTCTGTACTACGAAGCTGAAGCTGTTGCCAGCCACTGCAGCATGAGTTTCATCCCAGCCAGGGGGCTGACCCACATGGCACAGCAGGCCTCTCCTGTCTTGCCAGCTGCTCCCCTCAGCAGTGTATTTCAATAGATTCACTATTCTGCTCCTCACTCTGTCTCTGGGGAATCTTCTCACCCCCCCACCCCACCCCTCTGGCCAGTACCACAAAAAAAATAAATAAATTTTCCCCCCAAATCTTTTTCCCTCTGCAATTGTATCCTGCATTGTTATAATCTAGAGACAGTTTTATAAATGTGTATACACACATGTAGATATTATTACTTTATAAAAAGCTTTCCTATTCCAGCATAGGTTTAAAATTTTTAATGGTATTTCCCTGAAATAAGCTATAATTGTTGTTTACATTTCTGAATGCCAGGAGATGTCAACTTACATAACAGATTTGTAAAGGATCATGGATCACATAGGTCTGTCCCCATCATGATTTTTCACAACTGTTTTTCTCGAGCAGGTGCAGAGTATTGATTATTCTGGAGAGGAAGTACAGGTCACCACCACAGAAGGGACAGGGTTCACCACACAAAAGGTGAGTGCTGGACTCTGGGAGGTGCTACCCAAGGCCTGGGGCTCAGCCGCCCACCTCTTCCACAGAGCCCTGTCCTTAGGTGGTCTGCCTGGAGCCGTTTGATTTCTCAGGAGTTATGTATCACCACTTATTTGTGTGTGGATGTGCAAATCTGCTTTCATTAAACTAATATTAGGTTATTATTGTTTTGGTGGGTGGAGTCCTAAATAGTGGGCCTTGAAGTGGCTCTATGGTACAGTAATCTTGAGAGTTAAACAAGAGAAATTCTTTGGCTAATAAGTTTAGGAAGTATATATCACAGTCTGCTATGGGGTTACACAGAAGCATGGTAAAGGTTCTGAGATGTAGTGCATAAATAAAAATAAAAAACTATTTAACGTTGTTTTATTCATTGTTTTCCAAGTTGGTAGGCTTTTTTGTTTGTTTGTTTGCCTTTTTTTTAATATCCAAAAAGGCTTTATCATAAAGAGGGAGAGAAAAATAAAGGACGCTTGCATAGACATAAGTGGGCAGAAGGAGCTGCTCCCCAAAGGGGCAAGTTTGCCAAAAGAGAAGCCTGCATGGTCTCAGACAGGCAGCCCAGGGAGGAGAGCTGTCCCTGCTGCTTTGCAAAGGGAGCAGGCTGGCAACAACACACATCTGCCTAGTCGCAGGTGGGCAGGAGGGCTCCTGCTTGATTTTTTGCTTTTTTAATCACAGAAACCCTTCACATCACAAAAGCACTCTTTCCATCTTGAAACTAGCACAAGTACTTTTATATCTGAATTTTTTGTAAAAGGTTTTACTAAGTGAACAGAGAAAAGAACTGTTACAGGTAAAATCACGCTGATAATTTCTACAGTATAGAAGAACAAGGGCATTCTCTTGGAGTGCAGGGGGGGGTTTATAAGCCCTGTAAGTTTATTGCGTAAATTTAATTATTTCTGAAGTGATGACCAAAAAGTATTGATGAACTACCACTAGTTCCTACGTTAGGTATATGTATCCCTTGCAGTTATCTGAAAGTATTTCAGTCTTTGATATTCCTATGGAAGTAGGGATTGCATGTTTTGGGGTAGGAAGACAGGTGTATAAGCCTAGGTGGGTGGGTATTCATCACCTACCTAAATTTAGCTTTCTGGTAAATTAGTAGTAGTAGTGTAGACTTTGGACTAGAGATCCTGGTTGCACATTAGAAAAACCTAAAAGATACGTGGATAGGTCGCAAAGCCCCATCCCCCAGAGAAAGCCTCAACAACTGGACTGGACCTGTTGGGGAAGCTTCCCCAGCGATTCCAGCTGGCAGTGGGTTTCCATGCACTGGACAACTGCATCCTTATTTGTGACCCAAGATAAGAACCACTATTATCGATATGTAAAGGTTTGTAGAGGATAAATCTCTTTTTTTAAAAAAGATTTATTTATTTATGCCTATAAGAACTGGGGTACAGGCCACAGGTATGAGAGGGTGAGAGGATTCACCAGAGACAGAGTGGGGAATAGGACCAGCAGAGTGAGCTAACTGCTGAGGGGAGCAGTGGGCAAGACAGGAGAGGTCTGCTGTGCCCTATAGGTCAGCTCCCTGGGTGGGGATTGAACTCTTGCTACCATGACTGTGGACAGCTTCTTAGTGCTGAGCTTAGCCCCTTGCACCACCAGGGAGGCCCCTTAAACTTTATTTTAAATACTCCCTGGTATTCTGTGGCTCTGCCCCTTGGCATCCAGGCCTGTCCCGCCTTCCCTGCTCAGCCTGCCCCGTGGGCTGGGTGTTCACTCGCTTCTCTGTGTTCTGGCTCCCAGAAAAATTAGGGCATACCTTCAGACTAGGTTTCAGAGTCTGCCCTGGAGTGTTTCAAGCAAATGTTTTTATTTTTTTGTAGCATACATCATACTGCTTGAAATGGAAATTGCCCCAGATTATATGTGAAAGATTTCCAACATGATACATTAATAAACATTTGACTCACTGTAATTTAATCTAGGCCGCCTCTACTGAGATCTAGCTTTAATTCCTTAGAGTATTTTTTATCTTTTTATCTCTTGCCTCATTATTTATGTGCTCTTGAACTTTTTTTTTTTTTTTTTTTTTGGTGATTAAGATAACATCTAGATCTTATTTCTGTGCAGTTCTTTATCTCCCAGAAAATCTTTGCTCCCTGTTTTGATTGCATAGAGCTGTGATCTATAACCAGATTGAGGCCAAAGCTTGAGCGTTTCAATTTTTTTCACCTGGCAGAAAGCCACAAATCACAGGAAAAACTCTGAACTTCCTGTGATCCTGGAATTGGGGCTCAAACCAGGTACCCCAAATATTTTTTTAAGTATTTATTTATTTATTCATACAGAACTGGGTACAAGCCAGAGATGTGGAGAGAGGATTCATCAGGAACAGAGTGGGGAGCAGAACAGGCAGATTGACGAAGTACACTGCTGAGGGGAGCAGGCGGGGATCGAACTCATGTGGAATTGGATTACGCTTCTTAGTGGAGTGCTTTAACCCGCTGTGCCACCAGGGAGGGCCCCCCAAATCTTTTTTTAAAAGATTTATTTATGCATTACAGACCTGGGGTGCAGGCCAGAGGTGCAGGGGTGGTGAGAGGATTCACCAGAGACACAGCAGGGAACAAATTTGATGAAGTACACTGCTGAGGGGAGCAGTGGGTAGGTCAGGAGAAGTCTGCAGCGCCATGTAGATCAGCTCCGGGGCTGGGCTCGAACTCACACTGAGGCAGATTGCAGTGCTGTGCTTTAACCCGTTGCACCACTAGGGAGGGCCGAGATACCCCAAATCTTTGATGAGGACTAGGTAGACACAATGTTGGGCCTTCAGATCCAGTCACCACTCATCCTGCTGTATTGTCCTGGAAAAACCTACACAGTCCCCAGAGTCCCTTACAGCTGACGTTCTAAATGTGAATTAGATCGGGCCATTCATATGTACCTGAACAGCACTAACGGTAGACTATGGCTTTCTGCTGACAAGCAGAGTGGTGGACATGTGAGTCCTCCTACGGAGTGGAGTCTAGAGGTCCCAGAGCCCTCACTAACTAGTACGGAGTCCAGAGGCAGAGGTAGGTCATCCATTTGTGGCTACAGGTTGTTCTATATCTGGCATGACTCTGGAGCTGGGAGCAGTAGTGATGGCTCTCGAATGCTTAAGTGTCCAAGGTGTTTGGAGAGAGTGCAGCCTGGTCTTGGGAGTCATTCTTAAAGGTTCTTAGCATTTATTTCTTTGGCCCTCAGTGATTGTGTAAGTCATTTAAGACCCTGCAATAAATTTTTTCCTCCCCCCCCAAAAGTGTTATGTGTCTTTATACAATTATAATTATCCTTATTCTATCCTTGATGTGTTTTGCCATTTGTGAAGCCTGTTGGGCTTTAAGTTTTAGCTGTAAGCAGTACCACAGTCCTTTGTGGTTAATGGGGAAGTCACTGTGTTGACCACATGTTAGGAAGTATCAGGGATGAGACACAAATGTAATTCTCCTATGTTTAGGGTCATTGCCTCTCACAGCCCTGTTTCTCATGGTTGAAATCTACCAACTTGTCTTATCCAGGCTTATTGGATAAGACGATAACAATCTGCACCATGACCTTAATACAGATTCTTCCAGGTGAACACCACTTCCTCTCAACTCACCCTTGTGCAATGAACAACCTGCACAGCTGTACATGGCAGCCCTCTTCTTTCAAGTATCACAACCTGGGGTATTGTAGTAACCTCATGACTGACAGGAGAGAGGAATGTTCTTTAGGTATTGAGAATTTCTTGGAAATGGACCCACAGTAAATTAAGTTTACTGACTGTGTACGTGTTGACTCTTAATTATCTCCCATAGGTGTTGGTCACTGTCCCACTGGCTTTACTGCAGAAAGGTGCCATTCAATTTAATCCACCTTTGTCAGAAAAGAAGATGAAGGCCATCAACAGTTTAGGTGCAGGCATCATTGAAAAGGTAACCTAATTTTTTTGTTTTAAAGATTTATTTATGTATGCATATAAAACAGGTAGTGAGGTCCTCCCTGGTGGCACAACAGGTTAGGATGTAGCACTGTTAGCTCTCCACAGCCACTGCAGGGCTAGTTTGATCCCCGGCCCCGGAGGTGACCCACATGACACAGCAGATCTCTCCTAACCCACCCGCTGCTCCCCTCAGCAGTGTACTTCATCAGTCTGCCTGTTCTGTTCCCAACTCTGACTCTGGTGAAGCCTCTCACTGCCCCAGCACCTCTGGTCTGTACCCCAGTTCTATATGAATAAATAAATAAATAAATCTTTAAAAATAAAGAAAGAAAGAATTAAACGGGTACAACCAGAGGTACGGGGGTGAGAGGATTCACCAGAGATGGAGTGAACAGGCTGACTGACTGAAATACACTGCTGAGGAGAGCAGTGGGCAGGTCAGGAGAGGTCTGCTGTATCATGTGGGTCCCTCCCTGACCGGAGATTGAACTCATGCTGCAGTGGCTGCAGATAGCTTCATAGTGCTGCGGGTTAATCCCTTGCGCCACCAGGGAGTGCCTAGTGACTAACTTTCTTAAGGCCCAGAAGTAAAGAGATTAATATCAGATGGCAGGAGTTTCTTAACTTCTGATATTGAAAAGTGGATAATTTTTGATTCTGGATAAAATTCAAACATGTTTCATTTAAATAATTGGTCCTGAAGCATACTGAAAGGTATTATAACATCTCCTCTGGCAAAATAGGGCCATGCTACATTGGATTGGCAGACCTCTGAGTAGTCAGAATTTGTCTTACACCCATAAGCTGCAAGACTCAGTCCGGCAATGCTTTTTTTCTTCAGATTAGCCTAGTGGCTAATGGCCACCTCCACCCCCACCTTCGTCCTCGGGAGCAGCATTCTGAGGCTGTAAAAAGCAAAATCAGGGCCTCCCTAGTGGCACAAAGGGTTAAGTCTCAGCACTAAGAAGTCATTGCCAGCCTCTGCAGCATGAGTTTGATCCCCAGCCCGGAAGGTGACCCACACAGCCCAGCAGACCTCTCCTGTCCTGCCCGCCTCTCCCCTCAGCAGTGTATTTCAGATCTGCCTGTTCTGCTACCTACTCTGTCTCTGGTGAAATCTTTCACCCCTGCACTTCTGGCCTATACCCTGGTTATTGTAAGTGTAAATAAATAAATCTTTTTTTAAAAAAAATAAAGAACTATAGGTTGTTTCTTTGAGATCTGTTCACGAAATCTCACCATCTTTCTTTTGCTCTTTCCAGATTGCCTTGCAATTTCCTTATAGATTTTGGGATAGTAAAGTTCAAGGGGCTGACTTTTTCGGTCATGTCCCTCCTAATGCCAGCAAGCGAGGGCTTTTTGCTGTATTCTATGACATGGATCCCCAGGTAAGGTCATGGGCGAAATGTGCTTGGCTTTCCCTTCCTACTCTTCAGAACTCGAGTTGGTCATTACACGTGTGCCCGACTGGATATATGTTTGTGTTCTGGGAGGGTGCTTGGCAGGAACCCCTGTTCCTAAAGGAGAGGGTCCCTAGCATGTACCATATTTCTTGCAGAACCAATACTGGATCTTGGAAAAAGAATTAGTCATTTGTGGAAACTATTACTTCAGGCAGATAGGGAAAGTCCCCTTAGAATTGACATCAACATAGTAACAGCTGGCCCTTGAACCAACTCCCAGAGACCCTCCAGAGAGCACTGGTGAAGGGTGTGATGAGGTGGGGCTGGGGCGGGAGGTGTGATTGGTGGGGAAGAGGTACACCCTGGATTTGGAAGTCCTGGTGGTATGAACGTCTTGCCAAAGAATCCCAGTTGTTTCCTTCTCTGTTCAAGAAACTATCAGAAAAAGCTTCCCAAGAGAGTCAAGGACTCTCATTTCTTCAACATGTGAGAAGACTTCACCCATTATTTTGTTTGCAAACTTCCCTTCTCAACAAATTCTTTCAAAGGTTAAGTCCTAGACTTGTAACTGGCACTACTTCCTGGGATTTTTTTTTTCCAGCAGGAAAAATAAAGGGTTTGTGAGGGAAATGAATTAGTGATGGAAATGAAGACAAGGGGCAGCAGGGAATAATAAAATTTAGGAGCACAAGGTGCTTCTCTGCTTGGAAGCATGCACCTCGTTCGGGTGGTGATTATAATAGCTGCTGCACCTTCTCGTGTCTCCAGAAGAAGCACAGCGTGTTGATGTCCGTGATCAGCGGAGAGGCAGTGGCCTCCGTGAGAAGCCTGGATGACAAGCAAGTGCTACAGCAGTGCATGGCCACGCTCCGGGAGCTGTTCAAGGAGCAGGTCAGTGGCAAGGAGAAAGCCACACTTGCCCCTCAGAGCCGTGAGGGCCCCAGAGCAGATGGAGCGAAGACAATCAAGGCAGTAGGTCATGTCAGTCTTCCTTCAAGTACCCAACTTTCCTCTGAAGCACCTCAAGCATAAGCTCAGGTGGCCATGGCAAAATACCACAGACCAGATGGTTTCAACAATGGGAATTTATTTCCTCAGTTCTAGAGACTGGAACTGATCGAGGCATGGCGGAAGGGGTGTTAGTGTCTCCTGAGGCCTCCTCCTTGGCTTGCAGATGGCGTCTTCACCCTGTGTCTTCCCTGGGTCTCCCCTCTGTGTCATCTGCACCCTACTCTTTCTTGTAAGGACACCAGTCTTTAGAATAAGGCCTACCCTGACGACCCCATTTTGACTTAACGGGGCCCTCTCCTGAATACAGTCACATTCTGAGGTACTGGATAGGTGTTTAGGGCTTCAACATCTACATCTGGGGAAACATACACAGCCCATAACAATATCATTTATCTTTTTATGAAATAATTGGATTGTCTTCCTTCCTGTCCACCATACACACCCCTATTTTCTCCCCAGGGTATAAGGCTCAGCATTTCCCATAGATTCTGTATTTGCACAAACTCAGCAAGCTTCCCTTTTACCTTTACATGTTTCCCAGAATTTTCTCATGTACCACATGTCCATGTCATCTCTTTTCATTTTTTCTCCTAGAATCCTACGACACTTTCTATTTACCAGTTTACTAAATCTCACATCTCTAGAGAATCAGAAAGACTGTGGCTTGTGTCTTTTTCAAACAAAGGAGCCAAAGTAGAAGGGTGTGAAAAGATCCAAGATTTACATAGATTAGAAAGTGAGGCACTTTGGGGGTATTGCATGTTTTATATGATGTGATTATACCTCTCACAGTAGTTTCTAACTTGGGGCTTATATGCATTGTTTGGAACTTAGCAGAGCTTCTCTTTTTTTTTAATTTTTTTTTTTAATTTATAATTGTATTCTAAAGCTGGGACTATAACTCCATTTTTTTAAAAAGATTTATTTATTCATACAGAACTGGGGTACAGGTAAGAGATGTGGAGGGTGAGAGGCTTTACCAGAGACACAGTGGGGAGCAGAACAGGCAGATTGAGGAAGTATACTGCTGAGGGGAACAGCGGGCCGGTCAGGAGAGGTCTGCCACGCCATGTGGTCACCTCCGGGGCAGGTGGGAATTGAACTTATGCCGAAGTGGCTTAAGCTTCTTAGTGCTGTGCTTTAACACGCTGTGCCACCAGGGAGGGCCTGACTCCATTTTTTTAAGATTTATTTATGCCTACAGAACTGAGGCACAGGCCAGAAGCGGTGAGGGGATTCACAGGAGACAGAGTGGGGAGCAGAATAGGCAGATTGACGAAGTACATGCCGAGGGGAGCAGGTCTGCTGTGCCATGTGGGTCACCTCCGGCACCGGGGATCCAACACTCACTGAAGTGGCTGCAGCTAGCTTGCAGTGCTGTGTCCTAACTCACTGTGCCACCAGGGAGGGTCTTAGCACAGCTTCCACAGAAATATTTATCATGACAGTGCTTGTCAGGGTAACCAAAGAAATTATTGCAAACCTAGAATGAGACATATCCTTGTTTAGCTGTGTGCTGGGAATTTCAACCGGCATCCTAAAACTCTACCTGCCCTTGTATAGTCTGGCCTGGCCCAGAGACCCCCATTCAGCCCTCTCTCTAGCTTGTGGCTGAGCCACAGGAAAGGGAAAGACCCAACTCTTAGCCAGTAATGATGCTCCTGGCATTTGGGGTGGAGAGGTGTGTGTCTAACTAAAGGATGAAGTACAAGAAGTGTGTGTGTGTGTGTGTTGGTGTGTGTCGGGGGCCCGAAGGTCCAGATTTGGGCCAGGAGAGAAGGAAATTGCCAAGAGCTAGGGCTTGGGTGGAGCTGCATGGGAAGAACATTCTGGAAATTGCTGTATCACTGTACTGCCAGACCTAATGCAGTTGCTGAAGACAAAACGAGGTTGTATGTTAATCTTTGGGGGTTTGTCGATTTTAAGCCCTATCACAATTCCCTTGACTTGACACAGGAAGTCCCAGATCCCACAAAGTATTTCGTCACACGGTGGAGCACAGACCCCTGGATCCAGATGGCATACAGCTTTGTGAAGACAGGTGGGAGCGGGGAGGCCTATGATATCATTGCCGAAGAAATACAGGGAACCGTCTTTTTTGCGGGTGAGGTGAGTGTCATGGTTCCCAACCCCATTACTTTTACTATGATTACTTTTTAAGTTGAAGTGATACATATTCATAGTTTGTGTGTGTGTGTGTGTGTGTGTGTGTAGAAGGATTTGGGTGTAGGCCAGAGGTGCGGGGGGTGAGAGGATTTACCAGAGAGAGTGAGGAGCAGAACAGGTAGATCTACTGAAAGATTGCTGAGGGGAACAGCGGGTGAGACAGGAGAGGTCAGCTGCACTGTGTAGCTGAACCCAAGTTGTAGTAGTGATACTGCTGTGACTTAACTCCTAGGACACCAGGGAGGCCCCTATATGTTCAGACTATAAAAGCAAAATCAAATTCTGCCATAAGTCTTAAGACAACAGACATCTCAATGTCTTCCTCAAACCCCCTGAGTAGCCTATTTTCACTCCTGTTTCTTTGGGAATCTACTTTATAACCTAAAGTAATATTGTTAGATATAATCTCCTGACTTCCTGTCAAATTAAAGATTTAACCTTGCATATTCTCTCACATTTTGGATTAACTTGGTGACAGTGTTAGATGATGTGGCTGTAAATGCTGCTTGAAACCAAGCCAGGAGGGTGTTTCTGGATTCTTCTGTACGACAGCTTTGTTGTCTGGACTATCACTGGGCTTAGGACGGTCCTTAGCCAACCTTTGTTTTCCACCACTCCTTAAGCCTCTTCAGTGTTCCATCATCTCTTTTTCACAGGGGAATTCCTGGGAACCTGCCTGTTCCATCTCTGAAACTTCTCTTCCCCAGTCCTCTGCCCCCCTGCACAGGTTGATCTCTGGGACTCCTCCTTACTGCTTCCCAGGGTTGGAATTTTCATTCCTAGATCCCCCTCATTTCTTTTTAAACGATGGTAAGCTACCCCTAACAACATTTTCCATCTTGGCCATTTTTAATTGTAGCTTCAGTGGCATTAAATACACTGTCAGTCTCTGGCAACCAGTGTTCTACTTTCTGAGCATGTGAATTTGACTCTTCGGGGTACCTCACATTAAGTAGAATCACATTATTTGTCCTGTTGTTAATGACTTATGTCACCTAGCATAGTGTCCTGATGGTTCATCGATGTCCTGCCCATGTCAGAATATCCTCCCTTTTTAAGACTATACATATAGTCCATTATATATATAGACCACATTCCATTTATTCATCGATCCACCAGTCACTTTTACCTTCTACCTTTTAACTATTGTGAATACCACTAGAACGAGTGTACAGATACTTGCTTATTGGGTTATGCACCCTGAAATGGCATAGCTATATGTTAATTCTACTTTTACTTTTTTGAGGAATGACCACTGATTGCACATTCCCTCCAACAATGTACTAGGATTCTAGCTTCTCTATGTCTTCACCAACACTAATTTTGCTTTTTCTTACTAGCCACATTAATGAGTGTGAAATGGGCTTTCTTCTTTCTTGAGAAGAAGAAATGTTGAGAAATGTTTTGCTATTCTGGTTTCTGCTTCTAATTTCCTTTTTTGATTCCTTAGAATCGAGAAGCTCTTACTCTTCAGTCTTTGATTTTCTCTTCTTGCTTAGTTTTTACTTCTGATAATTTTCTTCCCACAATTTTTTTCTCTTATTTCTACATTTATATATATTAGAACTCTTGAATTGATTTCCTAGCTTTCTTTACTATTAGCCATCTTGTTATTCTACTTTTGGAGTGGGGAAATTTATCTTCCAACCCTTGAATTGACTTAAAACTTGAGCCTTTTAGTTTATGTGCACTTTCTTATCCTCAGACTGCACCTTTTTGCTAACATCCTGTTCTTGCTTCATACCTTATTTCTTAGTTTGCAACTTAGTCTTTGACTGCTTTGCTTCCTAAATCTGAATGAGACATTTCTTTAAAAATTAAAAGCTCCAGCAAGTTTTTCAACTAGTGCTTGGATTCCCAAGCATTAATATCTAGTTATAGTTTTTTTCTCTGGAAACATGTAGTTTCTCTTGTTTATGGGATAGAAGTTCAGCTCTGGCATCATAAGAACTGGAAGCCTTACTCTTATTTATACTTACTTCATCTCCCTTTTGCTTTGTACCTCACCCCTGCTTTGCACCTCTGATCTCCTGGGATTGTAGCAGGTAGGTGGGGAACCTGGGACTGACCAGCTTGCTCTTTGTAGCTAATAAATCAATGCTCAGTTTTCACTTACAACAAACCTCTGCTGCCACAGTGCCTACTGCCTCCAAAACCTGAGATTTTAAAAGGTTCTTTGGGGTGAATTGGCTTGCTTTTTGTTATGGTCCCACCCCACTCTCCCAAGCCCCCAAATTAGGAAGATTGAAGTGAATTCTCAGCACTCTCCCTCCACGTTCATACTTTGTGTTTTACAGTTTTGGGTTACACTCATTTTATCTAGTGTTTTCACTTTTTTCTCTTCATTTTTGAGTGATTACAAAACAATGTCAGGAAGCCCAAGCTATCTTTAGTTAATCCTTGGCCTGTCAAGAGCCAGCTTTGCAGGAACAGAGCTGCTGGCTGCATGCCAGGGACAAGTGTCAGCAGCTTCCAAGAGGTGGCTCCTTAGGCTGATGTGCCTCTGGGTTACGAGCAGGCTTAGACTTCTTTTGCTTTCTGTAGTGCTGCTACCATTGTTACCTCACCTTATAAAAACCCTTGTTTTGAGGGAGGTGTCTGTCACTCTGCCACTCTCCTGCTGCTAGTCATTGTGTTCCTACAGAACTTCTGCTTCCCCCTTGATTCAAGCTTGGCATTTTGGATATCTCCTCTTCCACCCCAGCCAGCCTTGTAGGCAACATGGGACATAAATTAGTTCACATAGATCTTCTCCTTTTTTCTTACCCTCATTTCCCATCACCTGCCCAACTCCACTTCAGCCATCTTCCAAAACCACATTTCTGACCTTGTCATTTCTTCCCAGTAGCCACTGATTCGAGCCTCCTACACTCTGCCCCAGTTTGCTGCTGCTTCTTGGAAGTGAGCTTCTCTTCCCATCAATAATCTTTTTGCTTCCTCCCAATTCAATAACCATCACCTTTGTATCTTTTCCTTCCCCTTGAGGTAATCTATCCTTTATCCTTGACTACCTACTTGTCTGACAGGAGGGACTGTGTCCTATTCATTTATATATATATGTAATATTTATAAATATTTATATATATAGATAGAGTGGGGAGATGAACAGGTAGATAACTAAAATACACTGCCGAGGGGGGGCAGAGTAGCAGGTGAGACAGGAGAGGTCTGCTGTGCCATGTGGGTCAGCTCCCTGGCCAGGGATTGAACTCATGCCTCAGTGTCTGGCTATAGCTCGATAGCTCTAAAACTTTAACCCCTATGCCACCAGGGAGGCCCATGTCCTATTCTCTATTCCCATACCTGGCATATACAGATATGTTCATGAATGGCACAGTATTTCACAGAAGTGCTGAATCTCACAGAAGGAGTGAATTTGGTGAAGCTTGGTGAGACTGCTAGAAAGATCTAAGTGTTGTGATGGATGAGTGGTGTTAATTAAGTTACACACACAGGAGCAGTATAGAATCAGCCAATTTAGGAGGACCAGGAAAGTAGAAGCTTGTATTATCTTGATAATCATGTAAATTCCTCACATGTGGTCTCAAATTATGCAATTCTTTTCTTTACAGGCAACAAACAGGCATTTCCCACAGACTGTTACAGGGGCCTACTTGAGTGGCGTTCGAGAAGCAAGCAAGATAGCAGCATTTTAAAAAGAATTTTGACCCAGCTTTTGTGGGTACCCCAAATAGGGAATTTTGAAACACGTTAAACCTCACTTTAAGAAAATCAAACAGACACCCCTCTGGATAGAAAATTAAAATGTCCCCGAGATGATGTGATCATGGAAGCCATTACACCATCCTGAGAGCACTAGCCTCAAGAATCCTTTTGTGAGCACTTAATTTTCCACAGATATGACTAGTGCTTTGTCATCTTGATTGCAGAATGTAACAAAATAGAACCGTAAGATTTGGGGTATTTTTTTCCATGACTGAAAGATTCCCTTCAAATTTGACATTTTATTTGGTTGCTCAATTTTCACACATTGAGAAACGAAGTCAGGCAGGCAGGAATCACTTCAAGCAGATAAAGCCATGTATTTTCTTCTTTGACAATTATTTGTCAGTATCTTTACCAATGAGCCTTAAGATTTTTATATTAGCTCCAAAATCAAGTTTTTACTTACAATTTAGATAGGAATCTCCTTTTTGGATACACCACAAACTCTTCAAAGGTAAATGAAGCATTTAGAGTATTTTATATAGTATGTATTTCTTCCCACTGAGTGTTCAGAAGGAAATCTAAATTCAGGTATCTTTTATGCTAGATTTGGGCACTCATTAGCAAACAAGCAAAATTTTCAATTCTTTACACATATAGATGTTCTTTCAAGAAGGGGTAGATGGTGTGTTCTCATACTTTTGACTAAAATATGGCTATTTTCTTAGAGCCAAATTTAGGTAGATGGCACCTTTTAAATAGCCTTAATTTTGGCAACTGCTGGCAAAAACGATCTTGTCAGGTAATTTAATAAAAGCCTCTCCCAAATGCCTCTTGGGTTGAATTTCCAGTAATATTTTTAAAATTGTTTTCAGTATTCCATAGGCAGGCCCACTGGAAAACTGAAAAAAAAAAAAAAAGTGACATCCTGGTAAATATTACACTGTATAAGCCATATCTTAGCCTGAGAACATGGCAAAGTTGTTACTTTCTCTTTTTCACTAATGGCAAAAAGTCATTGAAAAAAACATTCATTTCAGGTTCTTCAGGATGCTGATCTTGCCAAGAAACTTCAGTGTATAGGTTAGAAAGATGGATAACTTAAGTGCTTTTGTTTTAAAAAGTCTTTTAACAATTCAATTATTTTGGTCTGCTGATAAAAAGGGACACTCAAAATGACTTAAGGTCACTTTTCAAAATATTAAGTATTTTTAAAAATTTTATCTTAAGTCAGCTTATAAGTAGAAAGTGTTTGATGTAAAGAATGTATGGTGAACTTCAGAGTTCAGGCACACCTAACTCCCCATCAAAGTAGGATACAAACAAAAGAAAGCAAATAGTGATTACTAGCTTCAAAGCTAAATGCAGAAAAATGGTGAAATTTAGGTTATCTGATGAGACTCATTGGTACTGACTGGGAAGTATTGTTTTAAAGTGCTATATATTAAAATGCTGAAGAATAGCATGTGTGAAGTGATAAATGCAAAGATACTAAGTTTGAAATGGTCCACAGTAAATTATTGCTTTAGTCTCTGGGCACTTAAAACTTGTACTGTGCTACAAGCAAACTAGAAAAAGATCTACATAATCTGTATGTTCAGAACAATCTTCACTTCCTCTCTCTAGTGGCATACATCATTTGATATTTTGTTCAAGGAACCACTGTACTTTTCTTTCATTCTTGGATGACTTTTGAATGTTCTTCACTGTCATCTGAAGATTTTGTAATTGAGTGGCAGTAAATCTACGTTTTAAACTGCAGATTGTCAGATGTTTGTGTAAAACTGCTTAATAAAAACTGGACTTGTTTTTCAAATACTGTGTGCTGTGGTCAACGACAGTAAACTGCATCTTCACCAAGAACTGAGGGGATAAACCCCCTCATCTCCAAAACCTCTTCAGAATATCAGGTTTTCCCCATTATGCTGTACCCATTACCAGTAAGAACTGTTAACTTTAATCAGCTTTGTAGTTTTGTGAGCTTGTTTCAAGTAACTTTAATCAGCTTTATAGTTTTGTGAGCTTGTTTCAAGTTGTCCCTAACGATATTTCTGTAGTGACTTCACTCGAAATAAAAGCATATTCCTACTGAAAAGCACTTCAAGCAACACAGGGTATGAGATGGCTAAATCCCTGGTCTCAATCTTTACGTGGAGAATGGGGTAAATACCGTAGAAAGCACAGCCCAAGAGGGGGGACCCCCCCAGTGGCTCAAGCGGTAAGCCGGCATCGCCGAAACCACCGCGGCACGAGCTCGATCCCCGGTCAGGGGCCCGAAACCACCGCGGCACGAGCTCGATCCCCGGCCAGGGGCCTGCGCCATAACCGGCAGCAGGCCCCTCCCGTTTTAGCCAACAGGCGCGCTCGACCCCGACCTCTACCGCCACCTCCCGGCCGATCCAACACAAAGCCCCGGCCGCCCGGCCGCCCGGCCGCAGCCGGCAAGAGCCCACATCCCAGGCCAGCAAGATCCAAGACATCCCGACCTCTACCGCCACCTCCCGGCCGATCCAACACAAAGCCCCGGCCGCCCGGCCGCCCGGCCGCAGCCGGCAAGAGCCCACACCCCAGGCCAGCAAGACCCATGCCCAAGAGATCCCGCCCCAGCCAGGAATGATCCAGGAACCGGCAACACGAGGATCCCGCTACACGAAGCAGGCCCGCAGCCAGGAACCCGCAACACAAAGCAGGTCCGCACCCCACAAGGCACACCATCCCATCCTAGCCAACCCACCCAAAGCACCCCACAAGGCACACCATCCCATCCTAGCCAACCCACCCAAAGCACCCCCACTCCCAACCCCGGCTGCACCCCAGGCCCCGCATCATAAAATCCCCCAAAAGAAACCACAAGACTAGATCATTGATTTATTAAAACCTCTTAAAAGAAAACACGAGACCAGAACAGATTTATTAAAATATTTTAAAAGAAAGCATAACACAAGACTAGGTCATTGATTTATTACTTTTATTGACAAGGTTTATAGGAACAAATTATATATTTAAAATCATAAGCCAATTCTTAGTTTAGATTTTTAGTCCATTCATCTGTAGTATGTATACTCTAAGGTCTTAACCTTTTATCAAGAAACAAGTCAAACCTGTGGAAATACTATCAACATTTATATCACTTTTATTTCTGTTCTATGATGCAAATATTTTACCTTAGCCGCCCAATTGGTTTAT
Source organism: Condylura cristata (assembly GCF_000260355.1). NCBI lineage: Eukaryota > Metazoa > Chordata > Mammalia > Eulipotyphla > Talpidae > Condylura > Condylura cristata. Next base: position 4,315,627 of record NW_004567138.1, read on the forward strand.
GAAAGGCCTAATTTTTTTCAAACTGCATGTTTAATTCCAGATTATTTAATAAACTGATTAAGACAACATAAAAGAATTATCCTCATTAAGGAGTGGTCCTGTTGATCACCTAGAGTCTTGATTGGCCAAAATTTAAAATCCAACAGCCCGGATTCCACAAACAAGTTAAGTTTCTTTATATTACCATTTTTGAGAAGTGTTTTGTCAGAGCTACCCACTACTGTCCCCAGATTATCTTCTGCAATTACACTGGCTACTTCTACCACAATCAGAAAGGTGGTCAAGTTTTCTATAAACATCAGCATTTTACTTGGGCAAAAGCAGTTAAAAGCAGGTAATAAAAATCATTTATTTCTCATAAGCCTCATGTGCTTGTATTTAATCCCACTCTTTGTCCAAAAAAGTTTTGATGTGTTGATTTTGCACTACTTTAAATATAAAATACATCTACAGACACTGTTGCAGAATTATCACTACACTAGAGTGACACTTTCGAGGCAAAGCAGAGAACTGTTCTGTCAGTGCTTCTCTCGCCCTGACTTTCACTGCGGTCACACCTTCTGGCTGAACACTGATATGCAATGGTTTATAACTGTAAAGGTGTCTACCTATGAGTTTAAAAATTGATCTGCACAAAAGAAATTAAAAAACTTTATATACAACAAATTTGTTTTTAAAAATACAAAAATAACATCTGTCACTTCTGACATGCTGACAATTTGACATATATACACATGCAGGAGAAAAGTTCTGATTTAGTCATCTGGGCAGCTGAAGCCTGGGTATTTTAAATATGATGAACACACCGCCACTGAGTTTTACACTGACAGAGATGTGTATTCAAAATATTTCATATACTAAATACTGCAATAATCTCTGCATGTATAAATGCCAGTTATAATAGTTTCTGTACTACCTGATTAAAAGTATGCCTTTAGCTAATATAGTAAGTGCACTAAAAACTACAACAGTTATCTACGACCTTATATAAAGAATTTTGAAATGTACAAAATGACTATAAAAGCAAGAAACAATTACTGCCATGCAAAATTTTAAACTAAAAACTGCATAGAAATGCAATTTTAAAAGGCAAACAAATTTACATAACACTCAAGATAAAAAGGTCTTCGCTAAGTTCGACCAACACAATGCTTGCAAGGATTTAAAAAAAGGAAATACATTCTCTCTGCTGGTATAACGGTATAAATCAGATCCTTAAATCCATGGAACAAGTCATCTGTCCGCGCTCTCAAGAGATCAGCTGTAATGAAATACATATGTTATTTTCCACATCACACACATAAGCTCACTTAGAACCCTACTTCAGCTGCCCCTTTACTATGACCTTAGGAAACCAGCCGAGACCAGTGCGACCGTGGAATCCACCTGCTGGCGCTGGCGCCTGCTTGTCCCACAGAGGTGGCCCACAAGGCCCAGCGGCCCAGCATGCAAGGAGACGGGGGCCCTGACCTGAGGTCAGGTTCAGACTAAACCCTAAACTGGAAATGAAATTTAGACCCGTCTGTTTTGAAGAACTCAGGGTCAATGTGATCCTTAGCGGCATGAAAATCATGAAAAAGATGCTTGCATTTGATATCTACAATCTCTCATCTCTGATGCCCAAAGTGTCCAAAGAAAGGAAAGATGGATATTTACCTCTTTAACAGTTGTTTTAATGAAATCTTTTCTTTCAGTTAAATCATAAGCGGGATAATTTTCATAAACCTATAGTGGAAAATGGGAAAAAATTGGGGTAGATTTAAAAATCCAATGTGGTCTAACTTTAGATAAAGAGATGCACAGATGCCCTCATCTGCACCAGGATACCAACAGGTCTCTGGTTCACCATCTCGAATCCCAAGGCAGTGAGTGGTTCCCATAGTGGGTACAGAGCAGACAGCAAACCAGCATGCAGGCGGTCAGCATTTTATAAACACAAGCATCAGTTAATTAGTTAACAGAACTGCGGCTCTTAAGTGGACTAAGTTCTTTATACTGCAAGTTATTTGCCAGGTACTTTGGAGAAATCCTTCTCTCGTACATCATCCCAACACTATTTCTGACTCCACCACTTGAACTCCACTGCTCAGTTTCTTCCCAAAGTTCTGCCAATGTGATCCCAGTGGTTCCCCGAGCCCTACTCCCAGAATCGTGTTCTCTAAAGTCCCCCTCTGTGAATTTCATACCTGCTGCGGGACTTCACACTGGCTTCTGGCCCTGACTCTTCACATGCCTACCACCCGTAAGCTCCCTGCCAACTTCACGTCCACAATACTGTCCAAAGTCAGCAAACTTCTCCTGTACAGAACTAGAGTTAAGTGGTTTCAGCTTTTCCAGCAACAGTTGCTGCCACAACTAAGCCACTGTAGCATGAGAGTGGTCATAGACAATCCTTCAATGAAGGTGTGGCCGTGTTACAGAAGCACTTGGAGAGATGGATGCTCAGTTTGCCAACCTCTGCAAATACTGTGAAGTACTAGAGCTGTTTGGCCTTTGTTCATTCTCAGCAAAACCCCTCCTCTGTGGTTAAGCCTAGACAAAAGAGTGCTGCAGGAAAACATAACAATTTGAAGGCTGGCTGCTTTATGCACATGCATTTGAAGGTTTTTCCATGTTCTTTTGAACTGCTACAGAGCATTCCAGAAATATGGATGTACCAATTTAGTTACCTATGGATGGCCATTTAGGCTGTTTAATTTTTCAATATCACAAACATGCTGAACATGACTATAATCATTTCGTACAGATGTGACTGTCTTTAGGATAGACCTAGAAATTGAATGGCTAGGTAAAGGCAGTATCTATTCCCCAAAGAAGATACAACTTAGTGAGTACCCTTTCCCCTCTAAGGTAAGTAGATCTGCAAAACTCTGGCAGTCTGTCATGATCTCTGAGAAGAGGGTCCTTCTAACTCGTCCACAATCACATTAAATTAATAACTATTACTCACAGTCACTATCTGTCAGTTATGTGAATGCATCGATGTTCCTAATTTATGAACAGCTCCTGTCCTAAGACTTCCTCCCAGAAGCTGTTCAGATTCCAGAACCCACGCCCCAGCAGGCGCTTTCTGCCCTGAGGTATGGCGCATCTTGCTTGCCTCAGACACAGGCAGCACACACTGTCCCTGACTTACCCAAACAGCTGTCTCCCTCTGGTTCACCACCCCAGGACCCTAAAACCATCTACCTCTTAAATATCTATTTAAGTGGCCGGGGTAGAGGCTCAGTAAATACTGACTGAATAATCAATGCCTTACAAAGTACAGGCTATTTGATCTTCGGTACATTTCAAATTTCAGCTGACTTTAGCATAAAAAAAAAGTTGATTCTTAAATCTGCCGATTTTATGTATACAATTCCTATGGAATCACATTCAAAAGTAGATCATTGGGGCCTCCCGGGTGGTGCGGGGGTTAAAGTCTCAGTGTTATCAAGCTTATCGCCAGCCACTGTGGCCTGAGTTCGATCTAGCCAGGGAGTTGACCCCCATGGCACAGGAGACCACTCCTCTTTGGCTCCCTGCTCCCTCAACAGTGGATTCCAGTAGGACCCAACTGCTCTGCCTTCCACTCTCTGGTGAATCCTCTGACACCCCTGAATCTCTGGCCTACACCCCAGTTCTTGTATGTATATACATAAATTTAGAGAAATACTTAAAAAACAAAATAAAAAATTAAAGCACCTTATTTCCGGAGAAGCATTAGAACCTCATGGAAATTTTGTGCCAAGAACCTAATCCAGAACATCTCATTTACTATGGCAACAGTGAAAATAAGGTAGCCCATGAGTTTGACTTTATTTAAAAATTACAAATTCTAAAGATCCATCAATAAAAACCATTCCCCATCAGGAAAAATTTCCTATACAGGACAGAATGCAGCACTTGCTATGATTTATGAGGTAACTCCAGAAACTTTAAAAATGTTCAGGGGCCCAGCGGGTGGCACAGCGGGTTAAAGCACAGCACTAAGAAGCTAACGCCATTTAAGCATGAGTTTGATCCCCACCCTCCCCGGAGGTAATTCCACATGGCAGGTAATTCCACATGGCGCGGCAGACCTCTCCTGACCCACCCACTGCTCCCCTCAACAATGTACTTAGTTGATCTGCCTGTTCTGCTCCCCCCTGTCTCTGGTGAATCCTCTCACCGCCCCACATCTCTGGCCTGTATCCCAGTTCTGCATGAAAAATAAATAAATCTCTAAAAAATAATAATAATACAATAAATTTTTTAAAAAATGTTCAATGAATGCACACAAGAATCTTACTTTGAATTAAGGAATGTGTGAAAGAATTTTTAAATATAAGCAAAATATTCTAAGCATTTGTCCAATTACCTCTTTGCAAATCTGCTTCATTGTGACTTCCTCCAAGTTAGCATTGGCCAATAATTTCTTTACTGTTTCTTTCAACTCTTCATCTGTAGGAGGTTTCTTCAATTTTTTAATTAAAGGTTCATCATCTGAGCTATCCTCAGATTCACTTTCTAAAAACAAGATGTTATTACACATGAATTAAAATTTTTCTTACAAAGAAAAACAACATTGAGCAATATCCTGTAAGCACTGAAAAGGGTAATAGGTAAAAAAAAACAAAATCAAGGTCCTCCCTGGTGGCACAGCGGGTTAAAGCACTGCAAAAGAAGTTTAAGCCACTTCCGCACGAATTCGATCACCGCCTGCCCCGAGGAGATCCACATGGCGCAGCAGACCTCTCCTGACCCGCCCGCTGCTCCCTTCAGCAGCATATTTCAGTCAGTCTGCCTGTTCTGCTCCCCACTCTGTCCCTGGTGAATCCTCTCACCCTCCGCATCTCTGGCCTGTACCCCAGTTCTGTATGAATAAATAAATCTTTAAAAATATATATATATAAAACATGCATTGAAGGGTTTCTCAATTTTGAAAAACTATGACTATAAAAAACTGTTAATGCTATGTAACCACCAATATTCTTATCTGCCTATTTCCCACACACTTAAAAACTATGTTAGAACAGATAAGCTACACGTTACCACACAGTGCATCACACCTGACATACCTTTTCTGGAACTGTTCTGGTTCTTCTTGGTGGTGCTGCTGTCTGCCTTCTTCACATTAGCACTTTTCACTGATTTTTTACTTTTAGAAGTGGCTTTCTGTTTGGGTTTCTCCTTTTTAGATATCTTTTTTGGTGGCTGTTGAAAAGTAACACACAGATTGTCATCCCTCTTTTAATTCTCAATTTAAGAAAAAACTAATGTATTAAGTATCACCAATGAAAATCACCTTACCATTTTTTGAGATGAAAAAAAAAAAAAGCTCAACAATTTTGTCAAGACTAGTCCAGCAGTCCATATGTGAACAAGAATCAATCACTAGAAATAACAGGTATTAGTTATGTGTACTCTATGTACTACCTTAATCTTGAAAAAAGAACTCTAAAACCTAGGGATTGGCATTGTTAATTATTATCAGTCTCAAATAAGTCCCAGGATGACAGGGATTTTTGACCTTTATGTTCACTGATGAATCTGTAACTCCTAAATTAATGCAGAGTGTACAGTAGTTGCTCAATAAGTTTTTGGAAATAGATGAAGCTGTATGTTCATACTCATATTACAAACTAAAATCAAATATGTGAAATTCAAACAAATCTGACTCCAGAACCAGTTTTCTCATACTGACTCAGCTGATACAACAAAGTTGTATACAAATGAACTCTAGAAGACAAAATTATAGTTACTTTGCCTTCAAAGTAACTATACATCCAAAATGTAATTAGCATTCTCAAAAGACATCCTATAAACAAAAACCACAGGACAACCTAAAACCTTACCTGTACATACCAAAAATACTGCAAACCCTTTCTGATAGGCAGTCTTAGTGCAAATGCTTTATATATTAAAGATCCTAATTTGACCCTTACAAAAAAAAAGATTAGTGGCTGGCAATAGCTTGACAGTGCTGAGACTTTAACCCCTGAACCACTAGGGAGGCCCTGACCTTTTTTCCCCCTTAATATTTATTTATGCAGACAAGAACTGGGGTACAGGCCAGAGATGTGTGGGTAGTAAGAAGATTCACTGAGTCAGAGCAGGAAGCCGAACAGGTAGATCGACTGAAAAACACTGCTGAGGGGAGGAGCAGGTGGATCAGGAGAGGTCTGCTGCATCATGTGGGTCAGCTCCCTGGCCTGAGATTGAACTCCTGCTGCAATGGTTGGTGATAACATCATAGTGCTGCGCTTTAACCCCTTGCGCCACCAGGGAGGGCCCTGGACTTATCCTTAAGAAAAATTAAAGTGTACAGACCAATTTGTTCAAAAGTTATTTGGACTCAGCTATTTCTAAGTGCAGTTCATTTTCATCTCTATCATCCTTCTTGCTACAAAACTAGCACTACAAGCCTAATATCATCCTGCACTAACAATATACTGTTGGCTAGGAACCAGTTGCCTTTCCTCATTTATCTGCCACCAAAAATGCATTTAAGAGGTGCCAAGGTGCTGATGTTTCTAATAGTTAAGTGTAGATTTAGCAATGGAGTTTTGTTATTCATTGGGCATTTTTGCTTATTTCCTACTTTTCAAATGTACTCCAGAGTGTGGGGAGGGAGGGGGCTTGCTGAAAACATAACAATGACTCATCAGTATTCTGTGCATAAGTTTTAAGTTTATTAAGGATCCACCTAATTCTTAAGAACCATGCTAGGGGCCGTTCCTGGTAGCACTACGCATTAAAGCACAGCACTGTGGAGCTATTGCAGCCACTGCAACAGGTTGATCCCCGGCCAGGGAGCTGACCCACATGGAGTGGCAGACCTCTCCGACACGAATGCTGCTCCCCTCAGCAGTGTAATTCAGTTAATCTGCCTGTTCTGCTCCCACTCTGTCTCGGGTGAAGCCTCTCACCACTCCCGCACCTTTGAACTATACCCCAGTTCTGTATGCATAAATATTTTTAAAAAAAATACTATTCTTTGAAAGGGAGTACTGAAAATTCATAATTTCTGTTGGTGCACTTAATACACAAAATAGCAAGTATTTACTCATTACTTTCTAGTCCAATAAAATCTGGATATGTATGTCATTCAAATACTCTACAAGACACTAATCAGAGACTGTAGGGAAGATGTGAAAGAGATAACAACATTGTAAGCATTTATTTCTTAATGCCCCTTCAAATTAGGTATTTGAAATAAATCATTGTTCAAAGTAAATCATTGAACCTTAACGCCAAGGCATAATGATGTCATTACAATTTTAGAAAGACACACAACATGGTACCATTTTTAGTAAATTGGGAGCAGAATACTTTCAAGTATAAAAATTTGCAGTAACAAATACAGAATAATTAAACCATCACCATCTATTACAACTGGACACAGAGATTTAGAAGTATAGTCTTTCTATATTTAACATTGCGTTCTGCAGTTTTATAAAGCAGCTTGTCTGTCACAGCATTACAGGTCAAAGTGTGAGCTCCTGAAGAAGGAGGGGGGATTTCAAAGTCCTGCCTCAGGACATCTCGGGGCCTTAGTTTCCGCACCTACAAAGCGAGGGCAATGACAGTGCTTATGGTCTTACGGAGAGTAAATGTATTAATAAACTAAATTACCTTTAGTAATGTCAGACACATAGGAGACGATGCCTACTAGCAATTACCACCATTACAGGCGCTCCCTTCAAAACAGAAATTAACTTTGTAAATTTTTCTCCAATAATTTTTAGTTTCTAAAAAGCTTTAAAATCAAGACAGATACATTCAATTAAAGTAGTGAGGTCAACTTCAGTGACACCAGTGTTAATTAGCCACGTACCACCAGACATACTGTATTACATCAGACAAGCAGGGGCCACCAACACACAAATCCCTTTGTGATAATAATTATGTTATTTATACTGGGCTGCACTTTCATTACTAATCAGTTACAAAATATTTCACGACAAACTAAGGTAGGAGTTCAATAAAGTACCTTAAGATAAATGTCGGTGTGGGGAAATAAGAGAGCTGCCTAGTAAAATAAAATCTGAGAAATTCCTCCCTCGGATTTCATCCTGAGCAGAGGCAAAAGTAACTCACTCACACTGTATGCTTGATCTTGTAGGTGTTAAGAATTACTACCCTGAAGTGATTCTACTCTGAAATTATTAGATATTGAAGCAAAATAAAATTTGGAAATTGGGGTATCTCCAAGGACAGATCTCAGTGGACAATTTTTTGCACTTAAGGAAATAACAGGTAATCTGGGAATTTGAAAGTAACAGGAAGAAGCCCAGGGAGAGTTAAGAAGGAAAGCTAAGCCATATCCATTTGAACTTCTACATGAATTTCTAAATCTTACATTCACTCCCCCTTCTCTAGTGAGGAAAAATTCCCTCTTCATTCTAAACTCAACAATCACTTCTCTAAACCTCTCAGAACTCCCAATCTGAGTGACCCACGTCCCAGAGAATGGCCTGCACTTAATCTCCAGCTACTTTGTGGAAGGCATTAATCTCATAGGAGCTGAAAAAGGCAAAACAAAATTGTCTTACTACACATAAGGAAACTGTGAGCAAGCCATCAAATGAGTCAGCAGTCAGTGAGAAACTTTCAGCCCAGTATGTCCTCCCTATTAGTAATTTATAGAAAAGATTAAGACGTACTCTATTTCAGACGAGACTACTGAACTACTGAATGACAGACGTGTACAGGAACAGTCTGGGCAATTCATATTCCAAATCCTGTGAGTTCCAGGATGCATCCTTTAGATTTTTTTTTTTTTAAGTGGCCTTGGTGTAATCCAATTTTGTATACAGATTTTCTCCAAATTCCTTTCCTTTGCTGTGCTAATCTCTTGTTTATTAACTACTTGAGAAGTTTCTGTCTGGATCTTTGCTCCCCATGGGCCTGACAAAGAGGTAAACACAACTTTCTAAACCTTCTGAGTTTCCACATTATCTTTTGCATGTTTTTGCTCTTATACTGTTCTAAAATACTATTCTTCTTGTCTTTGGCCTCTCCCCTCCTATCAATTAATCAAACTGCTTATTTGTCTCGTAATCTCCAGTGTAGAACTTAAGATCTGAAAGCTAGCACTTAACAAGTGCTATGGAATCATTTGAAGAACTGAGATGGGAAAAAAAATCTGTGCAGTAGATAATCCTCACGGATCTATTCCAACCCTCAGGTTCTATTTCATTAGCCTCATTCTGCTAAGACAACCATTTTCTATTAGCAGTTAATCAAAACTTTCTATTGTTGTGGAGAACTAGGATGTAGGCTAGAGGTGCAAGGAAAGAGAGGATTCACCAGAGACAGAGTAGGGAGCAGGACAGGCAGGCTGAAATACACTGTTGAGGGGAGCAGCAGGGAGACAGGAGAAGTCTGCTGTGCCATGTGGTTTATTTAGCTCCCTGGCCAAGGGTCAAACTCAGAAGAGATAGCATAGAGACTTAACCTGTAGGCCACCACAGAGGCCTTAGTCTAACTTCTTGATTTAGTATAGTTCAGCTGCTAACTTTCCTATTACAGATTCTACACTGAAGGAAAAAACAGCACTATTAAAAATCACTAATGGTGGGACCAGGGCATATATATTCAAAACTTCCAGTGAGTAACCTAGCTATACCTAGAAATTTATGGTATAGTCTGTATTTTCCTCATTTTGTGTTTTAAAAAAGGAAAAAATCATTCTTAGCTTCTAAGCTATACAAAAACCACAGCCACAAGCTGGATCCGTACAGGTGAGGTCATCAAAGCTTGCCAACTCCTCGTCTAGAGTTTGAATTACTGGAGATACAGGGAAAAGCCACGAACCAGTTAAGACAAACATCAGGGTAATTTATCAAATTATACACTTACATCAGTATTTTTCAGTTTTAAACCCGTATTAGCTTTCCTAGAGCTATGCTTAAAATCAGATTGGGATCCACATCAGCAGTTCTATATGGAGAACTCCAAAAACAAATATATGGACTAAAAACTCTAGAAATAGTATAGACAATGCTCTAAAAAAATATGGTATAACCTCCAAGTACAAAGATGAGTGCGTGTCATCTCACATTAAGTCAAGACGAAATGAGATGTTAAAAGTGCACGGCCTGTCCTAGACTTAGCAGTTTGCTCCTTATACGGCTCAACAAATGCACCACGGTGATGGCACTTCTCCCCAGGTCGATCCAGTTCTCAAAGGCAGAGGCCATTTGTTTTGGAAAATGTTCTAGCAGAAAAGGACAATCATTCTGCATAAGAATGACTCTATCCCCAAAGGCAGTATTATTTACACAATGCTCAACTTCATGGATTCTCTGGTGTGGTTTCAATGTACACTGTTACAATACCATGTCTCACTGCTTTACTTCTGGGCTTAACCACAAAAGAGTGTATGTCAAAGGTACCCTGCATTTTCCCACACACTCCACCCTCATCTTTGTTTGCATGTCCAAACTTCCTTACAACTCCTAAGGTCAATTTCAACTGACACTTCTTCCATTTCTCGCCAAAGCCTTTCCTCGTCAACAGACAAGGCAACTGCATGACTGGCGACATACAATCACATCAGATTACATTAGATAGTAAGTACGGGTTCCCTACTTTAAAGCACCTTTGAATTATTCTGAAGGGCCTGCCTGGTGGGCAAGGGGTTATTAAGTCTCAACATAATCAAGCTACTGGCAGCCATGCAGCACCAGTTCGATCCCCTGCCAGGGAGCTGACCCACATGGCACAGCAGACCTCTCCTGACCTACCCACTGCTCCCTTCAGCAGTGTATTTCGGTCAATCTGCCTGTTCTGCTCCTCACTCTGTCTCTGGTGAATCCTCTCACGCCTCCATACCTCTGGCCTGTATCCCCATTCTTGTATGCATAAGTGTTTAAAAAGGAATAAAATATTAAGAAAAACTTTGTTATTAAACCGTCTTTGCCATTATAAAAGAAAAATACTGGAGATATTAACAACAATAATAATCATTTTGTAATTTAGGACTTGGGTTCTTCAACAAAATGTACAGGAAAAAATAAAGTTAATGAATTAAAAAAAAAAAACTAGCTTTGAAATTGTTATAGTTTTTAAGATTCTTGCTCCCTGTTTTGAATATGCTATGAGTGGTTCAATCAGGACCATCCAATAATATAAGTATTTTTAACATGCTAAAGAAAAAAATAAAAAAGACTGCTGCTATACTGTAAATTTTTTGAAGATTAATATAAAATTTGAAAGGGACTTCCCATATAGAAATTTATGGCAAGGTATCAACTACACCTTGAAGGTATAGCCAGAGGAATGATGCAAGTACTTTTTGAAGGAAGGCAAAAAAAAAAAAAAAAAAAGGAGCAAAAAAACAAAAAACACCTTTGGAGAAAAGGCTTACCTATCTTTTATAGGCAGCAGGGCTCTTGAAGGAGGGTCTCCAAAAAAGACGCCTGTCACAGAGCCAGAATCCTGTCCTCACCGCAGAAAGGTTGTACTGGGTGAACAGATGAACAAAATAAAAATTAGCTTACAATACACTATTCTTTTAACAACTTGGCTGAGAAAACCCATGAATGCCAAGAGTAAAGAATGTGCAAGGCTTGTAAGGTTTTAAGATTGTGAATTCAAGTGTAAGTCTAAATCTTTCTTACTGTGGTGACCACTCAACTTTGCCTTCCAACAAAAGGTTTCATAAGCACGTTTGTATTTCCTCTGATCAAGTGATGGTGCAATTTTTTCTTTTCAAAACATAGCTTTCAGAGTCACCTTCCCACCACCTGCCAAATCATTCTTCCAGCAGTCCATATATATAAAGCTATCAAAAATCACAGTCATGGTTTTCCTATCTGGCCAACAGAGGCTGGAAAGACAGCACCTGGTCTGTTTCCCTGTAGCGAGAGATAGCCAGGTAGCAAAAGTTCTAGCCAAAGTGATGGGCAATGAAATGTATGCTGGAAGACAGAGTATGTGGAGGGAAACCAAACGCTCACTAGGAAAAGCCATTTGCTCTTCCCAAGAACAGGGCTATGTGGCCAAACTGTAAAACCATCTTTTGATCATGAGATTAATGTCACATATGAAGACAGTGGCGCAGGTAGAAAGCAGTGCCCAGATTCTGGACACCTTTGTTGAACTGCTTGTCTATAGGCTTACTGTCATCAAAGAAAAAGGAGCTCCTGTTTTAGATATTAGTAATTTAAGACTTTAAATTTATAGCTAAATACATTCTTAATACACATGGGAATAAGGAAAAATTCTAAATACCCCCCAAAAAATCCAGCTTGTTTTATATATTCCTAGATATAACAGTGCCAAAATGCTAAGAAAAACCGTGGGGGGTAGGAGAGAATAGGCTAAGACAAGAAATTAAACATATTTTTAAAAGTGTAAGTGTTTGCATAGCAGGAGTATATAACGGACCAGGGGAGAAAATAATAATAATAAACTATATGCCAGAGACATTTTACTGGGGTACAGTGGGGAATGGGATCAAAAATGAGGTGTGTGTGTGTGCGCACACGCACAGGACTATGGTATTGGCACACGGGTGAACTGCTGGTGGGAAGCCCACAGGGATTATAATTGAGATGGAAAAAAGGCACAAAATGATATAAAAATAAACTATTATATTATTATGATTATTATATTATTTTAAAAAAAAAAGTATAAGAGTGTTCGGCCTATTTTCTCCAGCGGGGAAGCACTACTTCCTTTCTGTCTGTGCTCTCCTGCAATTTCTTTGGAGTTGGGGGCCTCAGTGGGGTTGAGTCTCAGTGGTATTACCACTACAGCCTGAGTTCAACCCCCCAATAAGGGAGCTGACTCACATGGCGCAGCAGACCTCTACTGACCCACCCGCTGCTCCTCTCAGCAGTGTACTTCAGTAGATCCACCTGTTCCAATCTGTCTTTGGTGAATCCTCTCACACCCACACCTCTGTTCTACACAAAATAAAATTAAAAAACAAACAAACAAAAAAAACACCACCTAGTGCCAATTACTCACCTTCCTTCAGACGCAAAATATACTGAGGTATTTATGAGATACTGGATTTGTCTAACAGTCCTTAAATTATGAACCATTTTATATGTTCCTTTATAGAAGTCTTCATTACATTAAAATAAGCATGGATTTTAATATCTCAAGACAAATACACACAACACAGACCCACAGAAATATAAAATCAAAGTTCACTACATCTTTATTCCCTAAACTTGAAAGTCTTCATAGCAATAAAGAATACCTACACTTTCTGGAAGATTTATCAGGAATAAAAAATAAGTATTTCTCACTACAGATTATGAAGGCTTATTTTATGTAGTCAGTCAATATCAGAAAATAGAAAACAGAACATCATGACCTAACTTTCATACTGTGTGACTTTATATACTCAATGTCTGTATAATCCTTGTGTTTTCTTTCTTTCCTCCTGTGGATTGTCATCAGTGGACCTGGGTTACTAGCAAGCGATCCTTGTTTGTGGCCTGTATGAGGCTTTTTGATTTCTGGGTGGGCAATTCCATTTGTGATTATTATCCAGGAAACACTAAAGTTATGTCACATTATCTACATTCAGAGGGCAACTAACCCTACATAGAACAATGAGTGAGAGAATATAAAATATCCTCACTTTTGAAACTGTCCCTTGTTAATGACAGAAAGAGTGGATTTTTTTTTTTTAATGCTGACTCAGGAATACTATCACTACAAAATTGCCACTATGCACATACATGTTTTCCTCCAAGATATCCATAAAATCTATTTCATAAAACTCTTAGTGCCCAGGGGCCTCCCTGGTGACCTAGGGTTAAAGTGAGCACTTTCATCTCTTTGGCCTGACTCTGATCCCCGCCCCGGAGGTGACCCGCATGGCGCGGCAGCCCTACCCTGACCCTCCTGCTGCTCCCCTCAGCAGTGTGTTTCAGTCCATCTGCCTGCTCTGCTCCCAGCTCTGACTATGGTGAAGCCTCTCACTCCGCTCTACTGCCTGCACCCTTGTTCTTCTGCACAAAATAAAACTTAAAAAACAAACACTGCCTTGGTGATGGGAAACCCGCGGGGATTACAATTGAGATGGGGGGAAAAATGCACAAAATAAACTTATAAAAAAGCAAAACAAAAAAAAAAACACTGCCTACAGATTACTCACCTTCCTTCAGGCCAAAAATACACTGATGCATTTATGGAACACTCGATTTATCGAACATTCTTTGAGTTATGAATCATTTCATATGTAATTTTATTTCATATGTAGTTTTATAAAAGTCTTTATTAAATTAAAATAAACACGGACTTTAAAACCTCAAGACAAACACACACAACACAAATAAACACAAATATAAAATCAGAGTTCACTACATCTTTATTCCCT
>NW_004567138.1:4330854-4342885 GCF_000260355.1 Condylura cristata
TGAGAGGATTCACCAGAGACAGAGCGGGAAGCAGAACAGGCAGATCGATGAAGTACACTGCTGAGGGGAGCAGTGGACAGGCCAGGAGAGGTCTGCCACGCCATGTGGTCACCTCCGGGGCAGGCGGGAATGGAACTTGTGCGGAAGTGGCTTTAGTTTCTCAGTGCAGTGCTTTAACACGCTGCGCCACCAGGGAGGGCCCGCCCCTTGCTTTTTCACAAGAGACAAAATTAAGTCGTCAAACCAACCACAAAATATCCATATACTACGAAAGATCTCAAAAGATTTGCTCCGATGTTCAGGATGCATCCCTCATTCCACCCCACTCCTTTCTACCTTTCCCTTCCCATTTTCCGCTTCTAGTCTCCAACTCAAAGTCTGATTCAAGTTCAGTCCAAATCAACCCTACTTTTCAACTCTTATACTCTGGCCATGGCAATAAAACTAAGCTCCTTAAGAGAAAAATAATTTGTACTTAACTATTTCTGTGACTTCAAAATTAAAAACCAACAATATGGTCCTCTGATAGGATGAGAATTTGTGTACAGATTCTACCTACAATAGAAATATTAGACTTGTCCTGTGGGAAAAAATTAGGAAGATAAATTCTCTTACCTCCTCTTCACTTTCTTTATCTTCATCATCTGAAGACTCTTCCTTGGTTTTCTTTTCATCTTCATCACTGCTAGATTCATCTGACAAAATTTCAGGACACTTGGTTCGTTTCGTTTTCCTTGCTGTTCCAGAACTGTTCCGTTCCTTTTTATTGCCTTTGCTAGAAGTTTTTTTAGATTTTGGTAATGGCTGCACAGAAGTAAAGATAATACCAATGAAGTATTCATTGCTATGTCAACCAACTGTGAACTGGTGTCCGGTCTCATGAAGTAATATTCCAAGTTTAGAAGCTTTAGTCTCTTTGGAGACTGATACTTCCTTAATTAAGTGATAATCTAAAATTGTTCCTGCACTACCAACGCCCTTTTGTGTTCTAAACACTCTTCACAGATGTCAAAAGAAATATGTAACTTATTTCATGCTATAAGCTGTCAGAGGAGCTCCTTTAAGAGAGGGCTTCCAATGAAGGACTGGGAGGGACCATTTATTAAGGCAATAACAGCCCCACTTTACACCTCTCAAATTAATGAACTATATATTTTACATTCATATACTTTTAGTAATGCCAAGATTATATTCTCACTGATGATTTTAAATATGTAGTATTAATTTTCAAAGTAATAAAGAACCATAAACTCCAGTTCATTACTATTACTATGAATTATTCAATTAAATCATTCTTATCTAAAAAATAATAAATCAAATAAGGAAAATGCTTTAATTACATTAACCAACAAACTTAATTTTTATTATATTTTAGAAAGATTTATTTATTTATGCATACAAGAACTGGGATGTAGGCCAGAGGTGTGGATTCACCAAAGACAGAGTGGGGAGCAGAAACAGGCAGATCTACTGAAATACACTGCTGAGAGGAGCAGCAGAGGTCTGCTTCGCCAGGTGGATTAGCTCCCTGGCTGGGTACTGAACTCATGTCACGGTGGCTGGTGATAGCTTGATAATGTTCAGTCTCCTTGTGTCACCAAGGAGGCCCCAACAAATTTAATCTGTAAATGCTTTCACAAGGAAGTATTTAACTTTCCAAACTGAAAACCATAAAATAACCTTGCATAATGAATCTACAAAAATATATACCAAGGAATCGATATTTTTTCTGAAAGCTTGGGCATCTTTTCATTTTTGTGTTATTTCTAGCAATTAGCAAAAACATTAAGAAAATCTCCATCACGACTGGATTAAAAAGATGTGGTACATATATACAATGGAATATTACTCAGCAACCAAAAAATCAAACACATGTCTTTTGCAGCAACTTGGATGGAGCTGGAAAAGATCATGCTTAGTGAGATAAGCCAGAAAGAAAAAGTAAAATACCAGATGGTTTTGTTCACAGCTGGAGTATAATGGACCAGGCGAGAAAATAAGACTAATGAACAGTCATATACCAGAGACATTCTGTGGGGGTGGAGTGGGGAGGGGGGTGCACTGGACTATGGTGATGGCACACGGGTAACTCGGTGATGGGAAACCCACGGGGATTAAAATTGAGATGATAAAAAATAGTAATAAATCTGAACTATATATATTAAAAAAAAAAAGAGTGATATTAGGGCCCTCTTTGGTGGCACAGAGGGTTAAAGTGCATGAGTTCATCCCTTCCCTGGAGGTGACCCACATGGTGAAGCAGACCTCTCCTGACTCACCCGCTGCTCCCCTCAGCAGTGTGCTTCATTAGTCGGCCTGTTCTACTCCTCACTCTGTGTCTGGTGAATCCTCTCACCTTCCCTGCACCTCTGGCCTGTACCCCAGTTCTGTATGTATAATATATTAAAAAAAATCTCCATCATATAACCCTAGGTTATAGAAAGATATAAAAATCAGTGGTAGTCATCTTTCATGAACTACATACAGGTTCTCTCTCAGGAGATCACTGTGACCTGCACAAAAATATTTTTTTTTTTAAAGATTTATTTATTTGTGCATACAGAACTGGGGTACAGGCCAGAGGCTCAGGGGCGGCGAGAGGCTTCACCAGAGACAGAGTGGGGAACAGAACAGGCAGATCAACGAAGTACACTGCTGAGGGGAGCAGCGGGTGGGTCAGGAGAGGTCTGCCACGCCATGTGGTCACCTCCGGGGAAGGCAGGAATCGAACTCATGCAGAAGCGGCTTTAGATTCTCAGTGCAGTGCTTTAACCCGCTGCGCCACCAGGGAGGGCCTGCACAAAAATATTTTAAAGTGGATGCTTTAATATAATTTTCTCAATCTACAAGATAGCTTCTATCTTACCCCAGCAATTTACTGTCATAAGAAGACTAGAAAACAGCTTCTCTATATCACTCTCAAAATCTTTAATGAATGGGTCACAAATATTTCTCTGACAGGTTCCCTATAAGGAAGTCCACAAATGTCTACAGATATCCATTATGTGAACCATGCCATTATCACCTGTTACCAGGAACAAAATCTATCTGAGCAAATTCTTTAGTACCATTTATATGAAATGCAGGACTCAAATGTGTTTTCAACCTTACTTCAGGTGCCAGGTGAAAATATAATTTGCTTATAAAGTTAGTTACACAGGGCCCCCCCTGGTGGCTAAAAAGGTTAAAGAGCAGCACTATGAAGCAGCCGCCCGCCACAGCACTTGTTCATTCCTAGACCAGGGTGCTGACCCCCATATTGGGCATCAGACCTCTCCTGTCTCACCTGCTGCTCCCCTCAGCAGTATTTCAGTAGATCCACCTGTGCTGTTCCCCACTTTCTTTAGTGAATCCTCTCACCACCATTGCCGCATCTCTGGCCTACACCCCAGCTCTTGTATGCATAAATAAGGAAAATAAATAAAATTAGTTATACAGAAATTGCAGAGGGGATCTGGACTTTACTAGAAAGTAAAAGGACATTAAATCATTCAAGTAACCATTTAAGCTATGCAACTTCCAAAAATGAGCCACATACTTCTAATTTTAAAATGTGTGTGTGTGTATACACACCTTAGAGCTAAAATATAGTTGAATCTATTACCAGAATCTAGTGCTGAGGCTCCCTTGTGGTTCAAGGAGTTAAGTCTCAGCATGATGAATTTATCAGCACCCACTGCAGAATGAGTTCATCAACAAGGGAGCTGACCCAAGTGGCGTAGCAGACCTTTCCCATCTTGCCTGCTGCTCCCCACTGTCTCCAGTGAATCTTCTCCCCACCCAACCCCCCACATATGTGACCTATACCCCAGTTCTTGAATGCACAAATAAAAAGAAATCTTTGGGGAAACAAAAAAGAAAAAGTACTTGTAAACAAAACTTTCATGGCACGTCATTTTTAAAAGAATGGAAAAACCGTAATTCTCCCAACTTAGGAATGCGATAAACATGTTCTCAAAGAATAAAGTCTGTTTATACTTCAAGGAAGACAGCTGACAGTATTTATTGTTAATGATAAATTTTAAGTGAAAATTTGAATTTTGGAAAATTCATGTTGACTACCACGAGTTTGAAAGTCTCTGAATACCTCAATATGTTTCTGATGAGATGGCTATATTAAGTAATGTGACTTTTGAACAGTGTTTCATGCAGTGTGCCAACTTTTACAACAATCTGCATTTTCCAACTGAGAAATACATTTTAAAAGTCATATACAGGTAAAAGGTTCAGGTTCCTGAATGTGGTTTTAGATTTCATGTCACGAAACTACCACCTTGGAGTTCTTTACTGTATCAAAGGAGTATATCTACAATTCTTTCAATGGGTTTGCAAAATGATGTTTCCTTTTTCTAAGGATATACCTGTAAAATGCTGAATTTTCTTCAAACACTTTAAGCAAAATAATACACTGTCACAAAATTTCAGCAGAATCAAATGAGATCAAGCTGTCTTCTCCTAAGCCAGACATGAACAAAAACAATGCTACTCTTAGCACTAATTCTTCAGAAAGTGTTACCTGTGTATTCTAAGTGAAATCTGGAAAATAATTTACGTGGCCCTCCAACCATTAACAAAAATATTTTGTATGAAAAAATCATAAAAATGACCCATATAAATAGAAGATCCTTTGGTCTTCGTTAATTAAAATAAATAACTTATGGCCTGCACCCCAGTTCTTACATGCATAAATGAGCAACTTTTAAAAAAAGAAACAAAACACAGGTCCTAAAACCAATACATTTAAAATCACCAAGGAAAAGACGAATATAAAAATGATCCCTATCAATTCAATAACTGCTTCTGAGGAAACAGTGACCAAATTGCCACATGAAATACAAAAAAGTTTGAAAGATAGCTCTCTCCTCTTTAAGCCAGTCTGAAATAACAACAAAAATATCACCATGCCCTTTAGGTTTGAAGCTACATGACAAAAGTATCCTTCATCTGTCCTTCTCCAGGGAACAATAAGCAGGGACCCAGAATAGGAAAAACAAAAGTCCCAGAGTTACTTTCTGGCTCTAACCTTTATGCCCTCTCCTTTCACAAAGCAGGCTCTTCCAACCTTGTAGAACCTCCAGACCCCTTCAGCCTATTTCTTATTGATATGAAAATATTTGCAGACAGACTTAAACCGAAAATGCAAGGTCAAAGAAACAACACTCCAATAGACATTTTAAGTCAGTGATGTCACCTGTCAGTTAACAATTAGGCACACCTAATCTAGAGTTCAGGAGAGAAACCAGAGGCCAAATTACTTCCCTGGTCAGCTCCTGGGATCCACTGAGAATTCTGAAAACCCAATCCAAGAGACTTCTAAGACTCGGCTTTTTTTTTTTTTAAATATGTATTTAAATAATAATAATGACAACTATATACCAGAGACATTTCATGGGGGTGGAATGGGATCAAAAACAGTGGGGGGAGGGAAATGCACTCAACTATGGTGATGGCACACGGGTGATTTGGTGATGGGAAGCCCACAGGGATTACAACTGAGATGGAAAAATGCACAAAATGATGTAAAAATAAACCATTATTAAAAAAAAAAAAAGGTGTATTTATTTATGCATACAAGAGCTGGGGTGTAGACCAGAGATGTAGGGGGTGAAATGGGGGATAAGAGGATTCACCAGAGACAGAGAGGGGAGCAGAACATGCAGATCTATTTAACTATACTGCTGAAGGCAGCAGCGGGTGAGACAGGAGAGGTCTGCTTCGCCATGTGAGGTCTCTCTCTGGCCAGGGATCAAACTCAGGCCATAGTGGCTGGTGACAGCTTGACAGCACTGTGTCTTTAATCCCTGCCCCATCAGGGAGGTCCTAAGACTCTGCTTTTTTGTTGTTTTTATAACAGTATCTTTTTTTTTTTAAGAATTTTATTTATTTATGCTTATAGGAACTGGGAAACAGGCCAGAGGTGGGGGGGCGAAGTGAGAAGACTAACTAAAGACAGAGTAGAGAACAAAACAGGCAGACTGACCAAAATACACTGCTAAAAGGAACAGCGGGCAGGTCAGGAGAGGTCTGCCAACCCAAGTGGGTAACCTCACTAACCAAGGATCAAACTCGTGCTGCAGTGGCTGTGGAGAGCTTCACAGAGCTGTGCTTTAACCCCGTGCAACCAGGGAGGGCTCCAATCTCATTTTTCTTGACCAGATTACTAGTAATATATCCTCCCCTGCCAACCCCATACTTAACAGTCAATTTAACTGTTTCTGCTTTCTGCCAGTGCTTTCTAAATACAAAACCCTAGATACTTGCATTTTTCTGTCTCACTTGATATAATTTAGTTAATAATCATTTTCCTTAACTTATATCCTTCACATCTGATGTGGAGAAACACATCCCTATGCTTCCTGTTTTGTCTCTATCACAAAATTGTTGCAGATATCCAAGGAAGACACATCCTTTTAATGTAGAAGTTATCACTGAATGCTGACAGTGACATTAACTAAATTGTTCATAGAAAAAACCTAAGGAGAAGCAATAAAAAAATAATTATTTGTTACTGAAATAATAAAAACTGTTCCTCACTTTGCCGGAAGGCTTTGGATGCATTAAGAAATTCAAGATCCTCTTCACCAATTCACTATTTACACCTGATCGCTCCAAATCAAGAACTTCACATATGCTCTTTAACATGGCATTTCTAAATCTGGAACAGAAAATGAAAAACACCCAGGTGATTATGCTGGAAAAGTGCACATTCTCCACACTAGAAGGGCAATAGCTAACCAAACTGGGTAAGCTACAAACAGAAAAAAATCACCAATGTTTCTCTGAATTTTAGAAGGACTAACAGTAATTTTGGCTAGTATAAAGTACAACCAGAAGAGCAATAAATGAAAATGCCATTTACCAAATAAGTTTTACAAGAGTAAAAGAGTAAGTTTAATCACTAGAAAAGAATCTAAAAAATGTCAACACTATAAAACTAATGGGATTTGATAATCCTGGCTAGTAATTAAATACATTTTTCCTACCATGATGTTTCAAAGAAGGAATAAGTAATCATTTTATTATTTGTTCTTAAACTACAGGGGACTGAATAAACAGAAGCTCTAAAAAGATACTATCTTGCTTCACAAGCATTTAAGTGGTACCTATAAGCAGAGGAACAGAGTGGCTTGACAGAACAAGAGACTTTTCATCATGTTCCCTTTAGACCATCTGAACAATATACCTACATCCTTCTAAAAAACAGGAAGGTCTTTAAGCTTTCAATAACCTTAAAGTGATACCATTTACTGGAAAGTAGTGAACCTCACGTGTCAACAACTGTAAAAAGACATGCAGGTCTTGGCATTTAGATCAAGGAACAGTTACTGAAAACACATGAGTGACTACATTTAAATGTTCAAAAATAAATTTGAAGTGCACTGCACAAAATTACATATATAAGAATAACTTACTTTTTCAACATTTCTTCCTTCTTTTTATATTGGGTACTTCCTTTTTCAAATGGAAAGCCACTGAACTGACCCACATTCTTCTTTAATGAGGACACCTGAAAAATGTTTCTTATTAATGCTATTCATTACTTAGTAATGTAGAAAAAAATTTAATTTGTATTTCACAACTGAAAACTAAATTGGTTACTACTAAGACATTAATATTTTTAAAGATCTACAAACTTAATTTTTTATGTAATTTTAATTTAAATGCATTTCCTTTTAGAAATTTTTTACTGCAAATTATAAAACCAAAATTAAATGTAACCTGACAGCAACAGAAATGTGGAAAGTTATTACACAAGGAGACACCCTTTTTCCTAAGGAACATTATCCTACAAATAACATTTCTTTTCCAAATCAGAAGTTAGGGATTTTATCTTGAAAAGAACTGAGTACCTGGGAAAATTAATACCATTTAAGTAGTAATGAGACTTGTGTAAATTCATTTGTGTATGAACTGAGTAAGAAAAATTAGTTAATTACACAATGCTTCAGACATTCGGGTGACAAACTTTATTTTGCTTACACTCAACCCAAAGTAAATGAAACACTGATTTATTTTAACAAAATCCACTAGCAAAAAATTAATATCTGATTTATCAGATCTTTGCTCAAAATGAAAAACTATTATTTGTTCTAAATGGCCAGAATAGCCCCCAAATAATTTTTTTCCTAATACATTTAAAGTTCGCCCAAATCATCAGAATTTCAATTTTGTCTGGTATGAAAACAATTACAGTAAAAACAGTCCTGGATATTATAATTCCAGTTGCTTCTATGTGGTTGTTTTCTGTGGTAAAGTAACTCAACAAATGTATGTTTGTGCAAATTTGTATGTTAAGAAGACTAAACTACTTGAGCACAAGAGTCCTTTCTAGGACCAAAAGTCTATTACTATTACGAAATGTTTTAATATACAAATATGCTACCAGTGTAGTTAAAGATATGAACAAAGTCTTACTGTGCCCGGCCTGTTGTAAAGCAGCTTATGCAGATTTCTAAGTTCATCTGTTTTCTTTTTACTCAGAAAGAAATGTATCCTTTCAATTTCACAAAGTTTTTGCCCCTTTCCTAGACAAAAAACAAAACCATTAAACCCATAATAATTAAAGTTAAATACTCATTAATATATTTTGTAAATAAATATAGTAGGAATTATCTTTTCATAATTTACATGTAACTTTTAATAGGACAAATTAAATAAAAAGTGTACCAGTAACATATTACTACTTAGTACAGAGTAAAAGTTAAGCATTGCTAACCAAATAAAAGACCAAACTTACCCTGTGCAATTGTAAATGGCTCTCTTTGCAATGAAGAGACTTGCATTGTCAACCTTTCTACTTTCTTCTTCTCCCTCTTGCCTTCCACAATAAGACTCTTTTCTAGAAATTCATGTAACAACTTTGTTAATAACAAGCTTAGACTGCACTAACTTTATTAGATAAACATAGAAAAAAAATCTCAGAAACCCAATACCCTACTATTCCAAGTATCATAATGAGACATGAATGATAGAAGACACTTCATAAAACAAATAGCATCACCCAAGATTTTTTAGAGTGACACTTTACTTACCTGAGAATTTCACAGGGGAGTCAATTTAAAAAAAAAAAAAAAACAGCAAAACAACAAACTTTTATCCAACTATATAACTACTATGGAATACTTCTCTGTGAAGGATCACTAAGGCCCTTATTAAACTGACTCTTTGATTAGATATTTCTATTAATTGAGAGTCACATTTTGCTATTGTTCGGAAAGTTTAGATCACATTTATGAGACCTTTAAGAAACATAAAGAAAAGTAACAATTTAGTTACTGACAAAAGATCCAGACCTCAGGGCAAACAACCTGGAGTTATTACTGATAGGATAAAATTTTACAAGTTTACATCAACTAGGAGAGCCCCATTACCTTGTAAGTTAATAAATAATATTCTTAAAACATTATAATAGTTAAATTTAACCTGAACTGCCAACAAGTAAAAAGCTGGGGAATATATATCATGTACTTTAATGTTAAACATAAATTGAGGCCCTTCTAGTGGCACAGCAGGTTAAAGCGAGGCACTGCAAGTGAGCCCAGCCCCTTCAGTGTGAGTTCAAATCCCCGAGTTCAAATCCCCCGCCAGGGAGGGATCCACTTGGCCCAGCAGACCTGTCCTGACCTGCCCGATGCTCTCCTCAGCTATGTATTTTGTCCATCTGCCTGTTCTGCTCCCCACTCTGTCTCTGGTGAGTCCTCTCACCCACCATACCTCTGGCCTGTACCCCAGTTCTGTATGCATAAATAAATCTTTGAAAAAAAAACATATAAATTTGATTTATCTAAAATCATTTATCGATAAAAATCACATCTTAGCAGGGCTTTATATATTGTTGCGGGTCTTCATTAAATTGAAGGATTGATGAGACATAAATACTATACTCCAAAATAAAAAGCAGTAAAACTTAACATACAAATAAAAGTTCTGTGAATTGAATAAAGAGTATTTTTTGGTTTAAAGAAAAGGACCAAAACAATGGACCCAGCTTTGAAGGGCAAGCAAAATTTGGAGAGAGTAGCACATGAAGAATAAATAAGGAAAAAAGGGACTGCAGCAGATTATTTTCTGGTAATGGTATACAGAATGAAGAGAAAACAGTCTACAGCCACCCAGGTTATCTGGCCACTTTCCCTGAGTAATTTAATCATAATGCTTTCTTTAGATTACCACCTCTAAGTTAATGACCTCTGTTCTATGGCCAGTCCAGAGCTTGCTTTCTCCCAAGCTCCAGTTCAGCTGAACTGGCTGCCAACTGGACAGCTCCACTCTGTCTTACAGGAACCATGCTCCGTGCAGACAAAACACAGTCATCTCTGAACTTGCTCATCCTGCTTTATTTTTTAGAGAAATTAATGTTACCCACGCAGCTGCCAAGGACAGAAACCCAGGAGTCTTCTTACAATAGGCTTCTCTCTTGCCACCGTCATCCTACTTCTACCATCGCCAAACCTCAAGTCATTTCACTCCTAATCTGGCGTGGACTCCACTGCCGGTTTCTCTGCTGCCTCCTCAATAGAGTTCTCATTTCAGAGTTAATGGAATTAAGACATTTACAATATTAGTTGTTCCACGAACACCACAAGAAAAAGAATAAATTAGAACTACAAAATGGCTTGAGCAAAGAAAAAAAATTTATTTTGAAAAAACAATTTGAACTAGCGTCAGCCTCCCAAGCATTACTATGCTGGTGACTGCACTTTTACAAAGACTTCTGTAATTCCCTCCCAACATGCATAAATTCATCCCCTCTGTGGCTTCTGAGTCCTATTTTTAAAAAGACTCAAGAATAAACAAAAAAACTGGGAGGAAAAAATGCTGAGGAAGTCTTGGATTAGTACTGAGAAAAGGCAGCTAATTTTCAGGTACAGTATTATAAATACTTTGCATTTTATTCTAATTTTGGGGGGCTTGCTCCCTTCTTAGAGCACCTACTTTAACAAAAGGTGCACGGTATACTCTAAACCTGAATTATATTAAGTGATGACCATGGATTGGTTTAAATTTACAAGAAATCAACAGTCAACTCAGGATCGGAGAAGCAAAATTCAAACCCCTTCTCACTAAGCTGTAACTACTGAATAAAATAAGACTGGGCTATTCTCAAAGAATGCTGAGACACAGATTTTTAAGCAGTCAGAAACAATGTAGGAAACTAGCACAGGACAGAGGCCGTACGGGAGTGGGCTAACCCCAACAGTACCAAGCCTTCAGGAAACCTCTAAGGTGGTTTCTGCTTCCACTCAAATAGTGCTCTCCCTCAACTTCAAAACCGAGACATCCGAGCACCTGAGTAACTTTCCTTCAGAGTTCACTGCTTTCATATTTAACCACTTTCTCCAGTAGCCAACAACTTTCACCTGCTGTTTTCCCCTTCGAAAAGGTCCTCTGCCGCAGCTCAGCACGTTTATTAATAACTTAATATGTGGTTTCGTGAAAGGCTTACAATAACTTCAAAAGGCAAAAGAGGTGCAACTGCAATTAGCAGAAGATTAAAATATTAACCTAAGTGCCTCGGGAGGTGGGCGCAGTTTGAAAAACAGATGTGAAACTTACAAACTTCCTGTCAAACCGTGCAATGTTATGAACCTGCGTCGGCTGGCAAGAAGTCAATGCAATGCAACACACACACAAACACACACACAAGCAAACGTACCCTCAACGCTCGCCAGTATCGCATCCAAAAATCTCAACCCAAACTTAATTCTCTGCTGTTGCTTGACACACACACACACACACATCAAATTCCCCCAGACATCACCCCGATCTCCAGCCTCTAGGCTCAAAGCAAGCAAACGGCTTTCTGCAAATGCATCACCACAGACACGATTCCTTCCTTCCCCACCTTTTTCTTCCTCCTCCTCTTCCTCCTCCTCGTCCTCGTCGTCCTCCTCCTCCTCTTCACTTTCCTCTTTCGGGTCGGGCATTTCGGGTTCCTTCTCGGACGCGGACTGGGCGGGGGTTCCCTCTCCCTCGGCTGCAGGGCCAGAGGAGGACATGCTGTCGACCTGCGGGCGGGAGGAAGTCAGAC
>NW_004567138.1:4343575-4349904 GCF_000260355.1 Condylura cristata
CGGCCTGGACGCGCGGAGCCGCGGGGGGGCGCGTGTGTATTGCCCCCACGATCGGATCCCGGGAAAGAGGAAGAGCAGCCGCGGGCCGGGGACGGGCGGGCGGGCGGTGGAAAAGAAGTTTGCGTCCCGGGAAGTCGCGGTGCACTGTAGCACTGGCGGGGATGACTCAGTACAGGTCTGGGTCCCCGGGGTCCGGTGACGACTCCCGTGTTTTTGAGGGTCCATGCCTAACTAGGTGCACCGTGAAGGAAACCCCTGACACGTGCAAGGGCCGGCCCCGAGACATAATCACATTCCCGGCCTCTGAACGGGAAGGAAAATTGCGTGATAGAATAGAGGAAATGCACCGTTGCTCAGCCTCTTCCCCACCCTCCCAGGCCACCCCAACCCCCTGTCCTAGGCCGGCCCCGCAGATAGCTTTGCAATTCAGCAGATTTAAAAGGGAACACTACCGCCCCACCCGCCCCCATTGGCTTCCCCTTTCCGTGTGTGACGCCCTTATTTTTTCTCCCAACTCCTCAAGCACTAGCTAGCCCAAGCATCCCTTTATTCAGTTATTCAGCGGACTTAATGGAAACAGGGTCAGGTCGCTTTGCCCCAACGAACTCCCGGTTACATAGCAGAAGTGAAACGTTTTTGTCAAATCCTGACTTCGTTTTGTGCACTTATCCAAAACAAGCAAGTCCTGTCATTGCTATGCTAGATTTTATACCACTTCACACTCTCCCGATGCTGTTGAAATCCTGTCCACTCTCATGCTTGCATTTCAACGTGGTCTCTCACAGGTCAGATGGTTTCCACCATGCCAACCCCCACCTCCGAACATCACACAGCAGTTAAAGAAACCCTTTTTTTTTTCTTTTTAAATATCAGCCTTCTTTGATGTTCCCCCTACTAAGGGGAGCTCCTTATCCTTGACCTTTTCTTTTATTCTGACTAGACTGTTCTTCCTTCAAAATGTTTGAATGATTTACACCTTCACATCATTTAGCTCTATGGCCAAGTGCTTCATCGCTCTTCCTTTTACATTCTTTCAGAAACGTTTATGAAACACCTACTCTCCGCCCCTCATTTAGGAGCTAGAGAGCAGGACTAAGTCTCTGCCTTCTCAAAGTTTACCTTTGAGACAATGAACAAATAAAGATGCAAATATATTGCATGCCAAATCTCAATAAAATGAGCTGGGAAGCACTAGTAGGGTGGGTGAGGTTGTATTGTATATGTTTGATGATTAAGGAAGATCTTATTAATAAGATGACATTTGAAAAGAACCTTTTTTAAAGATTTATTTATGCATACAAGAACTGGGGTACAAGCCAGAGGTGCAGGAGATGAAAGGATTCATCAGAAAAAGTGGGGAGCAGAACAGGCAGATGGAGTGAAGTACACTGCTGTGGGAAGCAGCTGTTGGAATCAGGAGAGGTCTGCCATGCCATGTGGGTCACCTCCCTGGCTGGGGATCGAACTCTTGCTGCAGTGTCTGTGGATAGTTTCCTAGTGCTGTGCTTCAACCCACTGTGCCATCAGGGAGGGCCTGAAAACTCTTTAAGGAAACAAGAGCAGTAAAGACAAATAAGACAGAGTCTAGAGGGTTTACTGAAGTATCAAATGTGGGGGGATAAGGACAAAAAGGAGTCGGTAATGACTGGATTTTTTGGTTCAAGAACCAGAAGATCAGAATAATCATTTACTGAGATGAGGAAGACCTCAGGGGTTAGGGATAGAGCAGAGCTATTTTCTTTGTCTTGGGGAGAGTTGGAGAAGGGGAATCATTTAATTTGTTTTAGATCTGTTAGATTTGAGATTCCTGTTAGCATCTAAATGGAGCATCAAAACAGGCAGTTGGATAGGAGAGTCTGGCATTCAGGGGAAGGAGCTCTAGCTTGAGATGTAAATTTAGCTGTTGTGTAGTTGGTATTTAAAGCCCCAAGACTGAATGAGATCATCAAGAGTGAATGTAGGTAGTGATGAGGAGAGGGTGACAATTGGACTCTCAGCTCTCAGTATTGAGAGGGTCAGGCAAGGAAGAACCAGCAAAAGTGAAGAGGATGAGCCGTGAAAAGTGGGAGGAAAATCAAGTGCAAGTTTAGTTCTAGAAGCTGAATGATTAAGAAGTATCTATGAAGGGGGAGGAGAGTGGTCAGCTGGATCAGAACGTGCTAAAATACCAGGTGAGAGGAGAACTGATAATTGACCATTGGTTAGAACAATGGCCTTGGTGACCTGGTGACCCAGAGTTATCAGAGTCACCAACAAGAGCAATTTGGGGCAGGTCTTGAGTCTGAAGCTGCCAGGAATGGGGATATAGACACAGAAGCAAGAAATGGATGCAGACACTTTCCAGAAATTCTGCTGTGGAGAGGAGTGGAGAAGTGGAGCAGGAATTGGCAATCCTACTTTGTGTTATATGATGTTGGGGGTGAGTTCACAGAGAAGGGGAAATTGATCATGAAAGAGAGTGGGGAATAATAGCCAGGGCCAACCTAAATCATGTCAATTAGGTTCTCTATTAGCAGATGCTGAAGCAGAATTTGCGGTACTGCATATTATTTAGGGATCAATAGGTATTGAAACAAAGGGGGGAGAAGTTAAGTTGGGTAGAGGAAGAGTCCAGCAGTGAAGCTGGGCTGGAAAAGCTTCAGCCAACCCCTCTGGAGCTCGTGAGTGAGTACAGCTTTTCAAGGTGTCCTGTCTGGCCTGCTGGCTGGCTGCCCTCAGGAAGGGCATGACCCCAGTGAGGTGGCTTCACAGCTGTGGCACACCCTGAAGAGCTGCCAGTTGGAGGCTGCCCACTGACCATGGGCTCTGCAGCTGGGCAGGGAGTCCTTGCTTGAAAGGAGTGCTGGCTGGGTGACTCATCTCCACATTTACTGTAGGAGGTGAGAGGAAAATGAGTCCTAGTGCCCTTCAGGTGGGAGGAAGGTCAGCTTCCTCATAGTACGAAGAAAGATGACAGAAGTTACGGGTATGATGCTAGGTGGAGGCTAGCAGATATAGTGGAGGTTTAGAAGTCATTCCACCTTTGTCACTGAAATCAGGAGCAAAATAATTGACAGTGAGGAAATGTGGGAGAGGACTGCTGGAGATTTCAGGAGAGAAATGTAGGTGATGAGTGGATTAGGGAAAATCAGAGTTGCCAGGCAGCTGCAAGGAGCTCCCCTTCAAGTTAGTGGCCAAGAAGTCAAAAGGAGAACTAACTGCTGAGCATATGGTTTGTATCCAGCCATTTTCGGTCACCAGGTAGAAAGGTGCAAAGATGTCAAAGACTTGCTTTTGTCTAGTACTTATGAAGGAAAGAGAAAAGGGCCAGTGAGGGCCCTCCCTGGTGGCGCAGGTTAAAGCACAGTGGGTTAAGGCTAAAGCCACTTCGGCAGGAGTTCTATCCCCGCCCCCAGGTGACCCACATGGCGTGGCAGACCTCTCCTGACCAGCCCGTTGCTCCCTCAGCAGTGTAATTCGTTGATCTGCCTGTTCTGCTCCCCACTCTGTCTCTGGTGAATTCTCTCATGCCTCTGTACCTCTGGCCTATATCCCAGTTCATATGCATAAGTAAATAAATATTTAAAAAAAAAACAGCATTATGAGGCTAATCAGCCGTAGCCACTGCAGCACAAGTTCGAACCCCAGGGAGGTGACCTACATGACACAGTAGACTTCTCCTGACCTTCCTGCTGCTCCCCTCAGCAGTATATTTCAGGACATCGGCCTATTCTGCTCCCCATTCTGTCTCTGGTGAATCTTCTCACCCCACACCTCTGGCCTGACCCCAGTTCTTGTGTGAATGAATGAATGCATAAATAAATAAATAATAAATGGCCAGTGATCTGGGAATATGGACAGGACCATGGACATAATGATGGAGTATAGGATCTGAGTTGATCAAGGTGGGCAGTAAGGCAATGCCAGGGATGAGACTGTCTGAAAACTGGACAAGATCAAGAAGTAAGTTCTCTGTTCTTTGCTGCATTTACCACCCTGAAAATTGTATGTTTATTATCTGACTTTCCCACTGAAAAATGAAGCGCCTTGTGGTTCCAGAAACTCTGCTTTACCACTGTATTATCAGCACCTAAAGGAGCACTTAACACATCATAGGTGGTTAATAAGTGTCTGTTGAACAAAAGCACAGCAACAAACTCTTAGTATGAAGACCCAGAAATTTTTTTGTTTAATGGGATGAGATGGTAGATTAGGATAGACTAGGTTATTTCATCAAACATTTATATAGTAGCACTTAAACAGTTTTATTTGATACAAACGTTTGTTTTCACTCTACAAAGCTCCTGTCAGTTCAGGCAATTAATTCCCCCAGGGTTCTCATTCTAAAGGTTTGTTCCTTCCTCTAGGCTACTTTGTTTGATCTCATAGCTTCACCATCTCAACAGGAGTCTTCCTGGTGATGGTGGCATTAGGGAAAAGAGAGCAGGACAGAAACGCAGGCCTGCTTCTCATGACTGTGCTTATGAGCAATTGTGGCATCAGTTGTATGACCACCACCTAACTGCAAAGAATCTAGCAATGTGGGCTCCCATCTGGGAGAACTGGCAAGCACAGCAGTCTGGCACAGAAGATAATTGCAACCAGTTAAGGTATAGTTGCCATGAACGGGGAAGTAGCTGAAAATAACTAGTGGTTCTATTTTGGAGATGCTAAAATCCTGTATCTTAATTTTTTTCCACTTTTGCCTTAAGTAGGGTTTTTTTTTTAAGATTTATTTATTTGTGCATGCAGAACTGGGGTACAGGCCAGAGGTGCAGGGGTGGTGAGAGGATTCACCAGAGACAGAGTGGGGAGCAGAACAGGCAGATTGACAAGTACACTGATGAGAGGAGCAGCGGGCGGGTCAGGAGAGGTCTGCTGCACCATGTGGGTCACCTCCAGGGCTGAAGATCCAGCTCGCACTGAGGAGGCTGTTGCTAGCTTGCAATACAGTGCTTTAATCCACTGCGCCATCAGGGCGGGCCCACCTTAAGGAATTTTTATATATACTGCACATGTATATCTGTCTTTCTCACACACCTATCTAGCTCTTACATAGACATATCTCTCTGTCCCAGACTGTAAGCTGCCTGGACGCAGACCATGCCCAGACTATTTATTATTCTCTCTAGTACTTGGCAAGGTGCCTGACACATATGAAATACATAAGAAATATTTGCTTAATTGAAATACATCCTCTTTTGGTTCTTAGACAGTGGCAGAAGTCTGCGGTCATATGCTATTTAAAGATCTTCCAGCAACATCAACTCAAGAGATTAACATGGCATGAGTAAACTGATGAGTAGATTCTTATTTTAACCAGGTCATAAATATAAATATAGTAACACATTTAGCTCTAAAAACAACACATCACACTCTATTTTGGTCAAGCCAGACAAAGTACTCAGTTTAGTCATTTGAGATTAGGTTTGAAATTATGTGAATGCAGCTATATCTGGTTGACTGATAAACTGGATATTATAGCTCTAACAATGGCCAGGGAAGATTATTTAAGTTAAACAGTAGGAAAAAGTGAGGGAAATGGTGGTGAGACATGTAAAACTGGAGAACGAAAGAGAAGTGGTTACCAAATTTTGGTCATAATACCTAACTTTCCTCTAAATTTACCAAACTTTTTTTCTAAAGATTTGTTTACATATGCATATAAGAACTGGGGTACAGGCTGGAGGTGTGGGGAGTGAGAGGACTCACCAGAGACAGGGTAGGGAGCCTAACAGGCAGATTGACCCACCTACACTACTGAGGGGATCAGTAGGTGAGACAGGAGAGGTCTGCTGCACCATGTGGGTCACCTCCCTGGCCAGGGATCCAACTTATGCTGCAGTGGCTGGTAAGAGCTTCATAGTGCTGAGACTTATCTTCTTGTGCTGCAAGAGAGAGTCAAAAGACTTATTTATGTGCCATAGGAGTGATAGCCCTGAGACTTAACCATTATGCCACCAGCAAGGTCCCAAGAAAAAAATACTTTTTTAAACAAATGATGTGTCCTAATTAGACTCATGTTCTCATTCTCAGCTGGCTCCTCCACACACATAGGACAGAAATCAGACCCGCAACAAATTGCAGGATAATCTGAACTCTAGCTCAGCTTTATCACCTGCTTTTTCTTGCTATTTGTATAAATACCCACTTCTTCAATTTACTGAGGTACAATTATCATGAAATTAACCTCATACAGTGAAAATAGGAACAGTTTTGCCAGAAATGTTTAACATGGAACCATGACCAAAACCAATGTAAAGAATATACCCATCGGCCCTCCCTGGTGGCGCAGCGGGTTAAAGCACAGCACTGAGAAGCTAAAGCTGCTTCCGCATGAGTTCGATTCC
>NW_004567138.1:4350597-4359670 GCF_000260355.1 Condylura cristata
TTTTTTTTTTTTTTAAGATTTATTTGTGCATACAGAACTGGGGTGCAGTCCAGAGGTGTGGGGCGGGTGAGAGGATTCACCAGAGACAGAATGGGCACAGAACAGGCAGACTGCGAGGTGCACTGCTGAGGGGAGCAGTGGGTGAGACAGGAGAGGTCTGCTGTGCCATGTGGCTCAGCTCCTTGGCCGGGGATCAAACTCCATGCTGCAGTGGCTGCGGCTAACTTCATAGCTTCATAGAGCTGTGCCTTAACCTAGGGAGGGCCCTCATCTAGACTTTTATACATAAACTATTTCTTTTTCTTTCTTTTTTTACTTATTCTTCATTTAAGGAAACTAGCAAAGGTTTGAGTGGATATCTGTCCCACAGCCAACTTGGGCTTAAAATTAAATGTACGGTAAATAAATGTCTGCAAATTGGGGAGGGGAGAAGGAAAGACTTTTAAAAAGAAGTACTCCTTAAGGATGATGTTTATTGGAAAAATGTATTTGTAGACATTTTTCAATGTCACAAGTGGGGGGAGTGCTAGTGACATCTAGTGGGCAAAGGCTGGCTACTACAATGTGTGTTGTCATGCACAGGGCAATTGCCACCATGAGGATTAAATAACTGCCTGGTTCAAAACATCAATAGGGCTGAGACTGACATGCCCTGACCTAACACAGTGTGCTCCCGTTTCCTAGCACTCCACTAAAACTGCTCTCATAAACTCTAACACTGATCTCTAAATAGGCAATGGTGTCAATTTAATGGTGTAAGACCATCTTTTCTTTTTAAAGATTTACTTTTTGATGCATATAAGAACTGGGGTACATGCCAGAGACTGAGGGGTAAGAGGATTCATCAGAGACAGAATAGGGTACATAACAGGCAAATCTACTGAAATATGCAGCTGAGGGGAGCGGCGGGTGAGACACGAGAAGTCTGTTTTGCATTGTGGGTCAGCTCCCTGGCTGGGGATTGAACTCAGGCTGCAGATAGCTTCGTAGTGCTGTGACTTAACTCCTTGTGTCAGAAGGGATGCCTAGAGCTATCTTTCTTTTACCCTTCCATCCTTACACTTCCTTCTGTGCCAGCCACCATCTGCATGGCTACATGAAGAACACTGGTAGGCATGGTCTTACACCATTAAATTGACACCCTGTTCTCACTGACTGGATTTCTGACTCAAGTGAGGCCAGCTAATCCTCTTCCAGGGAATATGGAATTGAGAGAGAGAATGAAGATGAGTGAGGAAGGAACAGAGATTTGTGATTCTATTCAATTCCCAGACTGTCAAAGATCCCAGACTGTCAAAGAAGCCTGTCTGTATCCAAGCCTTTGGTTTCCAGGTGTCAATTTGTTATTGTCTAAACAATTTCCATTTTTCTCTTTTAAGTTACCTTGACTGTTTTTGTTATTTGCAATCATAGAGTCCTAGTTCATACATACATTGCCTTGATCATTTTGTACATGCAACATTTATCCTATCAACATAGTAGACACAGTAATATGTGCATTTAAGGATATACATACTAAGTAAAAAATATTTGTGAAAGGAATCAAGGAAGGAAGAAAAGGAGAATCATAAAGAGATAGTTAAAATAATAGGAGAAATAGGATCTTGGTGGTGCAGGGAGTTAAGTCTCAATACTATGAAGATATCAGAAACCACTGTAGGAGTTGATCCCCAGCCAGGGAGGTGACCCACATGGTGCAGCAGACCTCTCCTGTCTCACCCACTGCTCACCCTCAGCAGTGTATTTCAGTCAATCCAGTCTTCTGCTCCCCACTCTGTCTCTGGTGGGTCCTCTCACACATATATCCCCACCCTATATTATATGCATGAATAAATAAATCTTAAAAAAATTGAAGAAAGTCATAAAATGGATTAGATGGTCAGAAAGAAAGATAATAAGAATGGAATAACTCAGAATGGGATTGGGGCCAGGGTAGGTTTGCTGTTACCTAGTAAGAATTGGAAATATATATCAAAGTGACTCCTGTGAGTTAAATTTTCCTTCTATCTTATTCCATGACTTGGTTACAAATCAATCTTTTTCTTATTGAACTACATGGATTAGAGGTGCTATAGAAAATGTTTTGTAAGGAATATTTAAAAACACCCCAAGCCAACCATTTTCTTTTTTAACTTTATTTTTTACATCATTCTTCATTTTGTACATTTTTCCATCTCAGTTATAATCCCTGTGGGCTTCCCACCACCAACTCACCCATGTGCCATCACCACAGTCTCCTCTTCCTACCTCAGATTTTATCCCATTTCCTCTCCACCCCATACCATGTGTCTGCAAACCAACCATTTTCTCATCTCTCATTTCTGTATACCTCTTTTGTTTCTCAGTTTGTTTACCACCACCGATTCTCTTCCCTCCTGGGAAGGTTTATCTCTCTAGGGACTTGTAATGGGACTGAATTTAGATTCCACAAAGGCTGGGGATCCCTAAGCTGGGTTGGTGAGCTCATGCCTCTGATTCCATTACTCCCTCTCATCTCTACCTCCCATCCTTTGTTTTCCTCTTAACACTAGAAGTCTTTATCAAAGCAAAAGTCTGACTTGGTCATAGCATTTAAGGGCCTTTCCATTATCTGAGGCATAGAGTAAGATTTTTTACATGGCCCAGAAGATTCCAGGAGATTCTACAGAAGCTGACCTTTGCTTTCCTCTTTCACCTTGTTTCTTGAATTTTCGTCTGCAACCACTTCCACTGCCACCCCCTTACTCCAGGAATAAGGAATTGCTTTAAATTCTCTGAAATCGTCCTTTCTTACCTTTGGCTTTCCCTCCATGATACCCCTCCCCCCCAAAAAAAAAAAAACACTAATACTCCTCCAGCTCTCCTGTCCTTGAGCAAAGGACATCTCACTCTCCAGGTTTCAGTTTAAAAGCAACTTTCTCTCGGCTTGCCTACACCCTCTGTGTGCAAACACGCTGTTTATTTGTTTATCTCCCAGTTCAACTTGATGGAGGTAGGGATGTTACCGATTTTGTTAACTTTTATTCCTACCACCCAGCAGTTCCCACTGTGCGGAGAATGAATAAGAATACTAGTCCCACCCCCTCTTCCTATGCCACCTAACTGGTCTTTTCAGTTGCAACAGCTTGGTTGATGAGTTGATCTTTCTATATCTACCTAGGCAGGAAAGAACCCTGACAACCCTAGAAAGTATTCATTCCCTACCCCCCCCAACTTAGAAAGTTGTGAACAGATTTAGAAAAAATTGATAGGAATGAATATGGAGACTAGTAGAATTTGCATGTACTAGGGTTCAGTTATCAACTGGTCGCTTCTCAAGTTAATTCCAAGCATCTTTTAATGGATGAGACTATGACTAATGCTACACTACATAAATATATATCGATGGGTAAAGGAAGGAATCAGTAAGTAACTCACTTTCCACATTCCCAGCAAGGATTAAATCACTTCCAGCTACAACGTTTTAGTGTTAAGAGGTGTCTGAAACGGATCCTTCCCCTTTGTCCTTCTCTTTCACATTATTCGGGAGGATTTGCCCTGCCCATTGCTTGTTGACTGGCTATTGACACTCTTCTTGATTATGTCCACTAGCTCCTTTCCAGAACTTTGCTTTCAGAACTGCGCCCTCCTTCGAGAGGACCGAGGCTGGGGCATGCCAGTAACCCCAACCAGACTGTAATTAACTGCTCTTGTTCTGCCTTGGGGCCCTGACAGGTGGCAGGTATTGACAATGTTGGCAAAAGAGACTCGCCCTGTCTTGTCCATCTGAACACATCCCTCTCAAGACCAATCTAACGTCTGGCAATCTGAGTTGAACTAGCAAGGACGTGTACATTTTTCAAAACAATAAAATGGAAGGAGTGCTTTTTGGGGACATTAAAATGACGGGCAGGGAAGCCTCGGGGGCACGATCTTCATCATGAATATCAATTGTTAAGTGATGTTGCGGCTGAGGATCACGGAGGCTGACCTCGAAGCTCATTGGGCAGATCACAGATTTTAAACCGGCTTTCTGAAATCGCCCAGCCCCGGAATTTCAAGGACCGCACTCGCTGCCTCCTCGCAGGAAGAGAGCGTTTCTCCGGGAGGTGTGTGCGTGCAAGCGCGGGGGGAGGGAAGGCTGGAACTGGGGCCACCGCTCTGCTCTCCGGAGTAAACAGCAGGGGGAGAAGGGGAGCGAGCAACGGGCCGGGGAGGGGATGAGCAGGCAAGCTGCCGGGCGAGGGCAGGAGAAGGAGCGCCCAGACACGCGAGGGCTGCCGGCGAGGAGACCTGCCGGCCTCTGATACCTGCAGCCGCTGCCTGGCGGTGCTGACAGCGGCCCCGGAGTGGACGCCAGCAGTCGCGGGGTTCCTACCCCTCGGGGTCTCCCAGCTCCGCACTCCCACCCCAGGGTCAAGGTAAAGGGGGGGGGGCCGGCCCCGGCAAAACCCCCCAACCGATCGCTGCGGGCGGGGGCCGCTTCGTCCTCTCAGGCTGTCACCTTCGTTGCTCCCCCTGAACCCCGCCTGGGTCTCCGGCGCCGCGTCGAGTCCCCGGGCGGGCGGCCCCCAGGGACTCCGACCCTCCGCCATCCCCGCTGCGTGGACGCCGGGAGCAAGCCCTCAGTCACCTCTCGACATTCTCACTTTCTCCATTCCCGGGGCAGCTCCCGAAACTCTACACCCCAGCTTGGGGGTGGTGGTGGTGGACTGAAGGTCCTCCACTGTGTCCAGGTGCATGGCGCCAACACAGACGCACGGTTCTCCCCTGGAGCGTGCAATGATCCCCAAGCTGAAATAACACACATCTCTGCGCCGCCAGCCCCTCTCCCTCCCAAGCCTTACTATCCTAACTTTGTATAGGATGTGGACTGAGGTCAAGGTAAGTGTGCCATCTTCATCTTTTGGAAATGCACCGAAAAAGAGAGGTTGAGGTTCTTTGGGGTTTACTTTGACCAAGCATTAAACACTGTGGTATATTACCACGGTTTTCGGGGTGACTATGATGCTAACACTTTATTACAGCTTAAAGCGATCCTGATTCAGACGTCTACTCTGTGTGTGTGTGTACACGTGTGTACGCACTCATGCTTCCCTATATCTAAAAAGGCTCTCTCTCATAATCACTTGAAAGTAAAGTCCACATAGTGGGGAGAGGGGGGACCTATTATTGGGAAGCATCCCCTGGATATATTAATATGAATAGAGAAGAAAAATGTAAAGAAAACTGGCTCCCAGCAAGCTGATGAATTTGGTGCGATGTCATTGGGGATGGAAGGATTAAGGTTCACTGGAATGGTGGGTATGGAAAGGAGAGAAGCCCCTATTTTAAAAAGCCTTTCTTAAAGAGTTAGCTCTTAAGTGTCGATTTTAAAAACATAATAATGCCTTCACAGATCTTCTGACCACTTAGAAAGGACTGAGGCCTGCTCTCTAAGGAATCAGAACATCTTCCTTCACTGTGGCTGCATGGATTGATTTTCTGCCAGTGACTACTGGCATTTTTACTTGTTGTTCTTTTTAAGGCTAAAGACCCAAATGTACTATTATCTCTAGAATTAGAAAGAGAAATAATCATAAACATTAATTTAGACCCTGTTTACACAACTAATTATTTGAACCAAACTCTCCTACCCTGAGTTGGTGAAGACTATTTTCATTTACACAATCAATTGCATTTTATTTTGCGCAAGTATGCAAATACCACGAATGTTTCTCCATCTTTCACTTTGCTCTGGCTGAGTGTCTTCTGCTTTTCCTGTTTATCTACGTGTGTACCTGTGCTCTAGCAAACTCTCAGGGTGTTAGTAGCAGGGAACGTAAAAGGAAAATTGAAGAGAATGGAGGAATTTTAAAAACACCATAGAGAAGATACAATACTAAATGAAACATTTTATGCAATAGGATACTCGTTACAAAATAGGGACCTGCTATTTGGACCTGCTTTCAAGGATATAAAGGACAAGTAGGAGACTGGAAAGCATTCTGAACTTTTAAGAACAGAGTCACTGTCTAGGTATTAAGACAATGTGATTGTTTTCTTGGCAAACTTCTTCTGTCTTTCTAAAATTAACTTTTCTGTAGGAAAAATAGTGCAGATGCTCATGATTCAACCAACCAAGTCCAGAAAGTACTGTGTGTGAAATTTAAGTGACCTTAACTCATCCTTATAGTTTTAGAATTTGCAGGCTATGTGGAAATATGCTGAGAAGCTTGTGGACCTCAAGCTCTGGCTTAATGAGGGGCTTTATGGACAGAGAACAAGATAATGTTACAAATTTTGTTGGTAGATGAAACTTTTATCATTATTTTCCTAACGTTTTTGTGTATGTGTGTGTGTGTACGCTAGGTTTGGGACTTACATAATTATGTATATATGTATAACACATGTTTTTAATAGGAACACAAACCCACAATATTTTTCTTTGTGGCAGAACACTGTAAGCATTAGGTTTTGATTACTTTTTCATGGAAATTTTAATATGACAGAACTAAAAACTTCAAGGAAATAATTCCATAAAGATCTATTTGGAACTGAAGGCTTTTAAAATAAAAGATGTTTGAAGCCCTGGGTCTGTCTGTTTTGCCTCTGTAGAGAAGTCCTTTGTGAGTGATTAAGGCTGGTAGACCCAATGCTGGCAGCCTCAGCAGTGCGATGATTAGACCCTGCCACTCCTCTCCAGACCTTTAATTTGGTCTGTAACTTGATGCTTCACTGACCCCACTGACTCTCCCTGCCACACCAGCTCACAGAGGAATTGCTGGCACTCTGGAGTGAATTTTTTCCCCTCCCATCAATTAGAACAAGTTTGCATTGGTTGCAGAATGCGGTTACATTTTTAGCTCAGTATTCTAAGAAACCTTGAGCCACAAAGAGAGTAGCTTTAGTGTAGCTGAGATCATAAATTGCCTCATTTCATCATGCAATGTTAATTTCCCAGTGATTCAACTATGTAGAAATAATAGTCATAGAGAATTAAAATTGGAAGGCACTTTAGAAGTCATCTAGATTCTAATTATTTCTTTCTACAGATGAATAGTGCAGTACTCATAACCATAATCCAAACTTTGACAATAGACATTACATTTTATATTCTTTTCAGTTCTCGTGATAATGAGAATTTTACTCATTTGAAATGAATTTATACTGGAGTTCAATAATGTAGGAAAGGCAGTAAAGTAAGTTGGAAATCTCAGCTAGATTTCTAATGAAACGTAAAATGTGACATGAAAAGCCATGAAGGGGGCCCTCCCTGATGGCGCAGCGGGTTAAAGCACAGCACTGAGAATCTAAAGCCGCTTCCGCATGAGTTCGATTCCCGCCTGCCCCAGAGGTGACCA
Source organism: Condylura cristata (assembly GCF_000260355.1). NCBI lineage: Eukaryota > Metazoa > Chordata > Mammalia > Eulipotyphla > Talpidae > Condylura > Condylura cristata. Next base: position 4,357,899 of record NW_004567138.1, read on the forward strand.
CATGGCGTGGCAGACCTCTCCTGACCCACCCGCTGCTCCCCTCAGCAGTGTGCTTCGTCGATCTGCCTGTTCTGTTCCCCACTCTGTCTCTGGTGAAGCCTCTCACCGCCCCTAAACCTCTGGCCTGCACCCCAGTTCTGTATGCACAAATAAATAAATTAAAAAAAAAAAAGCCATGAAGGTCTTTTACAGATGCTGTACCTGTTCTACTAAACAACTATCATAGGTTTTTCATTCCGATTTTTTTTTTTTTAAAGATTTATGTATTTGTGCATACAGAACTGGGGTACAGGCCAGAGGCTCAGGGGCGGCGAGAGGCTTCACCAGAGACAGAGTGGGGAGCAGAACAGGCAGATTGACGAAGTACACTGCTGAGGGGAGCAGCGGGCGGGTCAGGAGAGGTCTGCCATGCCATGTGGTCACCTCCGGGGCAGGCGGGAGTCAAACTCATGCGGAAGCAGCTTTAGATTCTCAGTGCTGTGCTTTAACCCGCTGCGCCACCAGGGAGGGCCTTCATTCCGATTTTTTTAATAAAGATTTATTTATTTATTTATTTATAGAACTGGGGTGTAGGTCAGAGGTGGGGTTGGTGAGAGGATCACCAGAGACAGAATGGGGTGCAGAACAGGCAGATGAACTGAAATACACTGCTGAGGGGAGCAGCAGGTGAGACAGGAGAGGTCTGCTGCGCCATGTGGGTCAGCTCCCTGGCCTGGAATCTAGTTTAATAGCACTGAGACTTTCATCCTCGTGTCACCAGAGAGGCCCCTTTCTCCACTATTGTTCTCTACCAAGTGACATTCTATTATGTGCTACCACATCCTTCAAGACTTAAAAAATTCTGTCTTCTAGCATTGTCCTGCCAGTACAGTTATAAATTTGAATGTATACTACTTTATTAAGTGCACTTTCTTTTATTTTTCCTTCATATTGCAATTAGAATATTGTATTTATTTGGTTTTTTGATAGTGTGTCTGTAAATAGACAATATTTTGTATGAATTTCATGTCAAATATAATAAAGGGGTAACTTAACAAAATATTTGTTTAAAAAATGGGCATAGTTTGATAGGAGCCTCCCTGGTGGTGCAAAGGATTAAGTCACAGCACTATGAAACTATCTGCAGCCACTGCAGCACAAGAGTTCGATCCTGGGCCAGGGAGCTGACCCACATGGCGCAGCAGACCTCTCCTGTCTTGCCTGCTGCTCCCCTCAGCAGTGTATTTCAGTAGATCTGCCTATTCTGCTCCCCACTCTATCTCTGGTGAATCCTCTCCATACCTCTGGCCTATACCCCTGTTCTTGTATGATAAATAAATAAATCTTTTTTTAAAATGGGCATAATCTGATAGGTTGAAAGTCATTGCCCTCTAAAGAATATGACACATGTTCACTTGCTCAGCAGTAAAAATGTTTTGCCTGTAGTTTCATGAACTGATACATTTTAACCAGCTTCTCTGGCTTCTGTTATGCATTTTGCTTGATTAACATTAAACTGTCTTAACATAAAATAGTGAAATTTTTTGGTAAACATGGAGCTTTCATATGACCCAGCAGTCCCACTCCTAGGTATGTACCCAAAAGACACAAAAACACTGATTCGAAAAGACACCTGAACTCCCATGTTTAGTGCTGCCATATTTACAATTGGAAAGACATGGAAACAACCTAAATGCCCAAAATTAGATGGCTGGATTGAAAAGATGTGTTACATATACAAATGGAATATTACTCAGCAACCAAAAAAAAATAAACACATGCCTTTTGCAGCA
>NW_004567138.1:4359842-4367778 GCF_000260355.1 Condylura cristata
GGGAGGGAAATGCACTGGACTATGGTGATGGCACATGGGTGATTTGGTGATGGGAATCCCAAGGGGATTACACCTGAGATGGAAAAAGGCACAAAAAGATGTAAAAGTAAGCTATTATATTATTTGTTTAAAAAATTGTAAAGTTTTTTGTTTGACGCTTCTATCCTTGGGGAGTTCTGCAACTGTTGAAAGTCTTCTTCTCTGACCACATTCTCCCATTGTAGTTTCTTCATTTTCCAAAAGGCAGCCTTAATGCTCTACTCATCCTAACCAGAGCCCAGTTCCAGGTCTGCAGTTCCAGAATAACTGGGAGGGAGTTTGCCTAGCCCAAATCCACCCCCTCCTGGAGAGGGCATAAGTACTCCATGAAGCTTTGCTTTACATGTTCAAATAAGTTCTTGTAATTTTACATTTCTGTCCCTTAAAATTTGGACTTTTTTCCTAACTTCCATTTCATTTATTTCTGATTTGACTTTTATTATTTCCTGTCTTCTACTGGCTTTTGGGTTATTTTGTTGTTCTTTTTCCATTTCTTTAAGGTGGGAGATTAGATTGTTTCTTTGAGTTATTTCTTGTTTCTTTATGTAAGCCTGCTATATATTTTTCTCTTATAACTGCTTTTAATGTGTCCCATAAGTTTTGGAGACTTGTGTTGTCATTGTCATTCTTCTCAAGATATTTTTTAATTTCTTCTTTGATCTCCTGATTGATCCTCCAGTAGTGTGGGTTTCACTCTCCATGTGGTAGGTTGGCTACTTGCTTTCTTCACATGGTTTATTTCTAGTTTGATTCCTTTATCGTCAGAGAAAATAGTTGGTATGATTTCGATCTTAGTGTATCTATTGATATTTATCTTGTGACCCAGTATGTCCTAGATAATGATCCATGTAGATTTAAGAAAAATGTGTACTGTTCCTTAAAATTTAATTAATCCAGGATTTCTTTTCCCTTTTTTAGCGTCATTTAGCACTTTATCACTATTCAACTGTTTTCAGGGAAACCTTGTGAGTAGACAAAAATAAGAGTATTTGGAGTACAAATTTATTTATAAATATATATATATTATACTATGTGTAACTGAGATTGTCTTTAAGAAATTGGTTTTAGGAAACCTCATATAGGTGAAAGAACTTTTTTTGCTTTATGTAAAGTGCTTGGGTTTCAGTCTTTATCCTAATGCTCTTTAGATATTGCTTCAAGAAATTCTAGCATCCATGGCTGCAGAGGAGAGTCTAGGGTCTGATTGCTGTCCTGTAGTAGGTAACCTGTTTTTCTTTCTGGATGTTTTAAACACTGTATTTTTTTTCTCTAATCTAAAAAAAAAAACTTTACTCCTTCATGTCACAGTGATAACTTGCTTTGCTAATTTTTTTTTCTGTTATTTTTTTTTTAAAGGTTTATTTATTTATTCGTACAGAACTGGGGTACAGGCCAGAGATGCGGAGGGTGAGAGGATTCACCAGAGACAGAGTGGGGTACAGAACAGGCAGATAGACGAGGTGCACTGCTGAAGGGAGCAGTGGGCGGGCCAGGAGAGGTCTGCCACACCATGTGGTCACCTCCGGGGCAGGCGGGAATCGAACTCATGCGGAAGTGGTTTAAGCTTCTCTGTGCTGTGCTTTAACCCGCTGCGCCACCAGGGAGGGCCATTTTTCTGTTATTTTTTAAGTCCAGTTCTGATATGAAGCCTTAAATCTTTAAAAAAAAAATTAGTATTATTTTTTCCTGATTTTTTTCTTTTATATATTTATTTTTAGAATCATGGATACATTTCTGTATTTATCTCACATATTTCATCTTTATTGAATACTTTAATCTTGGTTTGTCTTTTCTCTGAATATTGGCAGAATTTCTCAAGCTTATCACTACTTTGATTAGATGTTCATCATTTTACTACCTCCATTGCAGATTCTAATTTGGCTGTGATATTTTGGGCATTCAAGTTGCCTTTCCTCATCTCATGTTTTTTTCTGCATTTTGATTATTCACTGTGATTTTATAACTATAATGTCCTTTTGTTCTTACTAAACCCACTAAATAGAAACTCTATAAAAATTTCTACTGTATAGCAACTTTATTTCAATATACACCATTTATGGTATTTCCTGAGAAGTGTCCTTTTGAAATATGTTTTCATTTGTCTTGTATCTCATATATGTGTGTGTACATATATGTAATATGTGTATTATAGCTATATTAGATATGCATACTTTAGCTTGGAGAAGTCATTTCTATTAGTCCAAAATTAGGAGTAGAGACAGGTCCTGCACCTATGGTATGACCTCTGGCTGGCTCTATGGCCTATGAGATGAGAAAGGAAAAGTTGAAATGGACTGCGATTAACTTCACCATCTCAGAAGGGAGAGAATCAGAGACAGATGAAATTGAAGACAGGAACTTCATAAGATTTCCTTTTTTATACAGTGCCCACCCTTTATTAAAACTGAAACCTGTGCCTCAATTTTCAAGCACTTTTATCTTTTTTCCCTTAAACAATTGCTTTAGGGTCAAAGTGCCATGACCTTTGGATTCTGAAGGTGGTGAGTTGAATGCATTTTTTAACACTTGGAATGGAAACTTCACAAATTTCTGTTGTTTTTTTAATCTTATTTCCTTTCTGGGGAAGGTAACATTTATCTCCTATAGTGGTAAAGATTATATGAGATAATCATATAGGTATTGTCAGGACACAGATGGTAGAAGGCATGAAAGAGACAGCTCGTGAGAATGTGGGGCAGAAGAGGCCTTCAAAATGAGACAGAAGGAAAGTCAAAGAAATACACCTGGGAAGGAGTGAGCTGAACACAAGATAAAGGACAGAAGAGAACAAAGAGGGAAATCAAAAATTTTATTTTTTTAATAGAATTTAAAAAATTTACTGGCCCTCCCTGGTGGCGCAGTGGGTTAAAACACAGCACTAGGAAGTTTAAGCCACTTCCATATGAGTTCGATTCCCGCCTGCCCTGGAGGAATCCACATGGCGTGGCAGACCTCTCCTGGCCCGCCCGCTGCTCCCCTCAGCAGTGTACTTCATCTATCTGCCTGTTCTGCTCCCCATTCTGTCTCTGGTGAATCCTCTCACCCTCCACATCTCTGGCCTGTACCCTAGTTCTGTATGAATAAATAAATAAATCTTTAAAAAAATTTTACTTATACATATAAGAACTGGGGTACAGGCCAGAGGGGTTAAAAGAACTGGGGTGAGAGGATTCATCAGAGACTGAGGGGTAGCAGAACAGGTGGATCTACTAAAATACTCTGCCAAGGGGAGCAGCAGGTGAGACAGGAGAGGTCTGCTGCATCATGTGGGTCAGCTCCCTGGCTGGGTATCGAACTCATAGTGCTGAGTTTTAACCCCTCGTGCCATCAGGGAGGACCCTGCTGAGTTGTTTTATTTTTAAGTAACAATAAAAATTCTACTACCTAATATTACTTCAGAAGAAAATAAAATATTTGCATAAGGAATTAAATAAATTTTACGTTTATAAAAAAGCCAGTTTTTCCTGATAGTGAAGCTTTTCTTTTTCTGCCCAAGAATTATCTTTCCCCCTGGGTTCTAGGCCCCATCTCTCCCTGCTTCTCTCTCAAGTATTTCAATCTCTTCTCCACTGTTTCTTTTCCATCAGTGTGTAAGCATGCTCCCATGTCCCACCTTAAAAAATATATAGGGCCCTCCCTGGTGGCACAGGGGGTTAAAGCGCAGCACTATGAAGCTATCTGGAGTTCAGTCCTGGGCCAGGCAGGTGACCCACATGGCACAGCAGACCTTCCCTCAGCAGTGTATTTTCAGACAGTTCACCTGTTCTGCTCCCCACTCTGTCTCTAGTGAATCCTCTCACCAGAGGATTCTTGTGTGCATAAATAAAATTACTCTTAAAAAATATACATCGATAGATAAGACTTAATGAAGACCTAAATGAAAACAGAGGGGTGCGGTGGTGGAGCAATTAAAGAGGAAAGCTTTATAAATAACATTAATAGGACTTGGTGACTGTCTGCATATAGCAGGTGAGAATGAGGGGAGAATCTGAGATGACTTCCAGGGAGACAGAGCTGCATGACTCTGTCATGGAGGCGTGGGGCCAGAGGAGTAAAGAGTGAGGGGTTTTATCCGGTGTGCAGCTGGGCAGAGAGGCAGGGAACTCTGTGTTTTTGACTCCTGTTCCTGGGTGCTTCTGTCTGGGCCCCATCACTCAGACACCCCTCCTCAGCCATTGTTGTTCATCCTCATGGATTGGTGCCGAAACTTCAATTTCCTCAGTTTACTTAAGTCTTAGAGCTTCATTTTTTCCTTAAAGATTTATTGATTTGTGCATCCAAGAACTGGGGTACGGGCAGAGTGTGGGGTGTGAGAGGATTCACCAGAGACAAGGTGGGGAGCAGAACAGGTGGATGGACTGAAATACACTGCTGAGGGGAGCAGAACAGGTGGATGGACTGAAATACACTGCTGAGAGATCTGCTGTGCTATGTGGGTCAGCTCCCTGGCTGGGGATCAAACTTGTGCTGCAGTGGTTGCGATAGCTTCATAGTGCTGCACTGTAACCCTGGTTTTGCCACCAGGGAGAGCCCCAAGGAAGGATTTTTATGCAGACCACTTGGGATATTTAATAGAAGGATCGGAGATTCATGCTTGAAAGTCTAAACCCGGTGGGCTGGTCTCTGAGGACAGAACTAAGGAGAGGTCACTGTGTCGTCCCACATTTTGACAGAGGGCAGTGTCAAATTGCCCCCCAAGTCAGGAGGCGGATAATGCTGAAGAACAAACCAACCAGCGTCAATTCAGATCACGTGTGAACCCTAGCTGGGTAAACTGAGGAAAGAGCCCATCAGTGGCCATCAGCAGAAAGTGATCTAGAGGTGAAAGACCCTTTCATAATGGGGGCGGCAGGAAGCCCCCTGCCCTTCCATCCTCAGCCCCTCACCACAACCCTAGCCTTGGCTCAAGAGAAAAAGTAAGCTTTCACTACCTTCCACATTCAGAAATCACCAACTTGATGACATGCTAACATCTGAACTTTGTCCCCTATGTCACCCCCTTCTTTTCATCAGTAGGTTGGATAACCTAAATTAGAATTCTGGCTGAAGGGAGAACCTTACCCTGTCCATTCTTTTTGGTTTCTATGGTCAGTGTCTGGTCACAGTTTTAGGAAGGGAAGAGTAAAATGCCAGAGGAATTTTTTTTTTTTAAGATTTAGTTTTGCATGCAAGAACTGGAGTACAGGCCAGAGGTGTAGGGGGTGAGAGGATTCACCAGAGACAGCAGAGCTCATAACAGGCAGGTGTACTGAAATACACTGCTGAGGGGAGCAATGAGCCAGACAGGAGAGGTCTGCTGGGCTATGTGGGTGAGCTCCCTGGGTGGGGACAGAACTGGTACTGAAGTGGCTGTGGATAGCTTCATAGTGCTATTCTTTTAACCCCTTGGCCAGGGAGGACCTCCAGGTGAAGCTATATGAGTTTGAGTGTTTTGACACATTAATCACTGATTGATTTTGGGGCTTAGCATGACTTGGTGTCTTCATTATTTAACAGTGACTAATGGCACTCATCCTGAATTTCATCCAAGGGCCACAAGACAAACTTGTGGCAATGGGCGAAACATAATTTTTTGATTATATCCTGAGTGCTGCTTATTCATACAAAGGCATACACATACAAAAACATCTATGGATTTCTCATCGATACATAATTGACAAGAGAATAGACGGGAAGAACAAAGATGGATGTAATAGACTTTAAATTTGTGCATAGACATGTCACAATAACTGTTTTCATTTCTTAAAATGACGTAGGAGAATTTTTTAATCAATTAAACTATACATTAGGTAATTTTAAAAGGAAGTTTACAATCTGTTTCACAGCTGGGGAAATGATCTGAGATACTATCTTTGTGTAATATGCACGTAAGACATTTCCCCCTTCTGTTTCCAGAGACTCACAGAAGCAATAAACAACTGAGATGAATCATTTGCCATTTGTATTCTGTCATTGATCAATTTTAAAAAAACTGTGTTCCTGCAAAACAATACAGATGATGCCCAGAAGCCAATAAACTCTAAAATAAACAAGAATCTAATGGATTTTTCATTTCAGCCTTTGGGAATTTTAAAAAGGCTTTTAAATTGTTAGCTTGTCCACCCACACTTTTCCATCTTTTCAATCAATGGTAAAAGAATGACAAGAGGGTTCTCCCGGGGGACGCAAAGGGTTAAGTCACAGAACTATGAGGCAACCCATGGCCACTGCAGTATGAGTTCTATCCCTGGTCAGGGAGCTACCCACAAGGCACAGGAGACCTCTCCTGTCTCGCCTGCTGCTCCCCTCAGCAGTGTATTTCCAGCTCTTTCTCTGGCGAGTCCACCTCCCACCCCGACCCTGGCACCACTGGCTTGCACCCCAGCATACTGTATGTACAAATAAGTAAAGCTTTAAAAAAAAAATAGAATGACGAAAGGACAATGGAACTCATGTTTCTATGAACGTGCTCCTAAAAGCTGAAAAGACAACTTGAAGAATACATGTGAGTCACGGAGTGCCTTGTGCCTTCCACAGAAGTGGAATTTTGGACCCCGAGGTAAGCTACTGATTGACCTAAAAAATGGAGGAAAGGTGATGTCTTGGCATGGGACCATGAGTCCAGTCTTGTGAGGCCCCAGAGGAAATCCTGCTCGTGACCTGAGGATTCTGGGGGCAGTGCCCTGTGACTCGAGTGCTCTGCTGAGTTTGTCAGAGTAAACATGTTAGATGTGGTATAACCTGGGGCGTAATATAGCTTGTAATACTGCTTTTTCTCTGTGGTAGGCAAAATTCTAAGAATACTGTTTTATTTTTTCCTGACTAAACACACATGTTTCTCTTATAATATCTCAAGCAAACTCTGGAAACTATGATGCCTCCTTTTCTGTCTTGTTTACCAGGAAAATAAAAAATATCTGCTGTTTCGGGGGTGGGGGGAGTGTCCTAAGATATTGCTCCCCTGGTAGGCATTCCTGTGAAACCTTCCTTGAGTGAGGAGCTTGTGAACCAGGCCATAGTTCCCAGGGTTTTGATCCATTATGTAAGATTGAAGAGAGATTTGTCTGTTGGCTTTGAAGAAACAAGCTGTGCTGTTGCTTCATGCCTACGGAAAACAAATACATTCCCATTTCTCTATACTCTCAAGAGTTATTACAAGCATATGCTGGAAAGTCTTACTCTTCGTCGTATTTTGTTTTTTTAGTCCTGAGACTTTTAACTGCATCTTTACTTTTATTTATTTATGCATACAAGAACTGGGGTGTAGGCCAGAGGTACAGAGGCTGGGCTGGGGGGATTGGTGAGAGGATTCACCAGAGACAGAGTGGGGAGCAGTACAGGCAGCTCTATTGAAATAGACTGCTGACCCCCTTATATCTTTTAACTTCATGTATTTTTTTATTATTTTTTCTTTTTCATTGTGTCCTGGGCTTTCTTCAGATTTAGCTTTAGTTTCATGGTTTCTCCCTTCACTTGGCTGTGTTAGTCATCCTTAGCTTTGATAATATAGTGTAATCAACAACTTTGAAATCTCAGTGGCTTGCAACCACAGGTATCTCTTTCTCTACCCATTCCCTATCAAGGCCCTCAAGACTGTGGGTCAAGTTCAGTAGACCTCAAGGGCCTTTTTCTGAGACTCACCCTGAAGGAAGGGAGCAAACTCCTCTGGGATGTATAAAAGAGTTGGCCAGGAGCTGCAAAATTTCCCAAAGCCCCTCTTTACAACTGGTATGTGGCACTTAGGCCATTGATCAACACAAGTCAGTAACAATCCACCCATTATTAATGACATAAAGAACTAAATCTTTCCCAGAGGAAGATGAGACAAATTTTGAAGAACTGTTCAAAATATTATAGTGGTCTCTTTTCTCTCCCAGTCTATCTTATTATTTATTTATTTATCTAAATCGTTCCCCCC
>NW_004567138.1:4368208-4371114 GCF_000260355.1 Condylura cristata
GTGCCATGTGGGTCCCCTCCCTGGCTGGGGATCAAACAGTGGCTGCAGCTAGCTTGCAGTGCTGTGCTGAAATTTTTTTAGTCCTGCCTGACCCCTGACTTTTTGCCAGCTGCTTAATTCCAACTCCATATGGTAGATAAACTCCACATTCCTCAAGTTCCTTCAAGGTTTTAATTCCTAATCACCATTGTGTGTTTGAGTTTCTTTTTATTTCTGGGAAATTTCTCACTGTCTGCCAAATTATGTGCTTAAAAATAATTTGTTATGTTTACCCAGAGTTTCTATGTGTTAGTAGAGAAAGGTGTGGAATGGGGTGGAGATGGGGTGTGTTTCCCAAATAGCTCTGCTTGACTAGAAACCCTCATATTCATTTTGTGACCTTTCCCCTTCAAGATTCCACTTTACTTTTTATTGGAATTACACTGAAAATGAGATTTTTCACACTTTATTTTTAAAAATTTATTTATGCCTACAGAACTGGGGTACAGGCCAGAGGTGTGGGGGGTGAGAGGGTTCACCAGAGACAGAGTGGGGAGCAGAACAGGAAAATTTACCTAGATGCACTGCTGAGGGGAGCAGTGCGCAAGACAGGAGAGGTCTGCAGCGCCATGTGGGTCAGCTTTCTGGTGGGGATCTAAGGAACTCGGACAGCAGTGACTGGCATAGCTTGATAGTGCTGAGACTTTAACCTCTGTACCAACAGAGAGGCTCCTTTTACATTTTAAAAGGCCAGGTTTTTTAGGAAAAGGAGAAAGAAAAAGAGAGGTACCTGCACAGTCTCAGGGAGGTAGGAGAGCTGCTGAAATTAGGTTAACTTAGATTTCATATTCTTACAGTATTGAGTCTTTCTATCTAGAAACCTAGCATACAGCTTCCCATTTATTTGAGACCTTTGTAATGTGCTACTGAACTTGTACAGGTAAAAAGTAGGTATTGCACATATACACAATGGAATATTACTCAGCAACCAAAAAAATGAAACCCATGTCTTTTGCAGCAACTTGGATGGAGCTGGAAAAGATCATGCTTAGTGAGAAGCCAGAAAGAAAGAAAAATACCGGGTGGTTTTGCTCATAGCAGGAGTATAATGGAACAGGCGAGAGAATAATAAGAATAGTGAACAGCCATATACCAGAGACATCTTGTGGGGGTGGAGTGGGGAAGGGGATCAAAAATGGTGGGGGGAGGGAAGTGCATGGGACTATGGTAATGGCACATGGGTGACTTGGTGATGGGAACCCCCCGGGGATTATGACTGAGATGGAAAAAGGCACAAAAACATGTAAAGATTAACTATTATATTATATAAAAAAAATTAGGTATTGCAACTGGATGGTTTCACTCATAGCAGGAGTATAACACACCAGGAGAGAAAATAATAATAATAATAATGAACAGCTATATACCAGAGACATTTTATGGGGTGGAGTGGGGAATGGGATCAAAAACGGTGGGGGGAGGGAAATGCACTGAACTTTGGTAATGGCACATGGGTGATTTGGTGATGGGAAGCCCAAGGGGATTACGACTAAGATGGAAAAAGACACAAAAAGATGTAAAAATAAGCTATTATAAAAAAAATTAGGTATTGCAACTTATTGGTAAATTTAGTTCTAGGCTTTAAAATTTATTTATTACTAGGCATTACCTCTGATTTGATGAAAAGACATGAGCAAATTATTTAATCATTGTTTAAGATTTATTTTTATTTAATTAGGCATACAAGAACTGGGCTGAAGGCCAGAGGTGCGGAGGATGAGAGGCTTTACCAGAGACAGAGTAGGGAACAGAACAGGCAGACTGAAATACACTGCTGTGGGGAGCAGTGGGTGAGACAGGAGAGGTCTGCTGCTCCGTGGGTGTCATTTTAGGGTACATTTGGCAGGTTGTGCCACTAGGGAAGCCCTAATCATTGTTTAATTAAACAGTTAACTGTTGTATTACTATTACTTAACTCAATTTCTTAGTGAATATAAGGGACATATTTAGCTGTTTAATACTTTCACATATGAGTTTAGTTTTACTATACTGTACTTCAGAAACTTAAAATATGGGCTTTCCTAGTGGCACAAGGGGCCAAGACATGGCACAGCAGACTCTCCTGTCTCACTGTCTACCCTCTCACAGCAGTGCATTTCAGTCAATCTCTCTGTTCTTGCTCCCCACTCTGTCTCTGGTGAATACTCTCACTGCTGCCTGCCTGCCACCCACCCTCCTCCACACTGCTGACCTACACCCCAGCTCTTGTATGCATAGATAAATAAAATAAATCTTTTTTAAAAAAAGAAACTTAAAGTATACATTGATCAAAATTTCCCAAAATGCACATAGGCACAATTTTTGGAAACATAACTAAAAATCTAATCTACTAAGAGAACAGTAAACTAAATGAATAGGTAAGATTTGGTTACTTGATGCATGTGAGAACGAGAATTTGTAAACTCATTGGAGGGAAGAAGGAGCTGTGGAAGTTAGTTCTGTTGGGAGACTGGCAAGCTCAGTTTAAGGTAACACACGGTCAGCTGTGATCTTCACTGCTAGGATATGTGTCTACTGGACACAACAGAAATGCCAGGCTCCTGAACAAGCCTTGTGGCATCAGTGGAAACTGGGGCTGCACCCTGTTGGCAGGGTAATAACTATAGCTCTGCTTTTATTCACACTCAGTTTTTTTTTTTTAAGATTTATTTATTTATGCATACAGAACTGGGGTACAGGCCAGAGAAGTAGTGGGTAAGAAGATTCACCAGAGACAGCAGAGCTCATAACAGGCAGGTGTACGGAAGTACACTGCTGAGGGGAGCAGCGGGCGGGTCAGGAGAGGTCTGCTGTGCCATGTGGGTCCCCTCCCTGGCTGGGGATCAAACAGTGGCTGCAGCTAGCTTGCAGTGCTGTGCTGAAATTTT
>NW_004567138.1:4371966-4373658 GCF_000260355.1 Condylura cristata
GAGCGGGGAGCAGTATAGGCATCTCCATGAAGTACACTGCTGAGAGGAGCAGCGGGTGAGACAGGAGAGGTCTGCTGCACCATGGGGGTCAGCTCCCTGGGTGGGGATCAACCCAGGTCGGGTGGTGATAGTTTTGAAACTTAACTCGTAGACCACCAGGAAAGCCCCCTCTCCTGTTTTGCCTTTCTCTTCCCCCTCTGGTGCTGAATGCCACAGAGCTGTGGTTTGCTTGCAATTTTTGACTTTTTCCTGATTTTTTTTTTAAGATTTAATTTTATTTATGCAAAACCTGGGGTACAGTCCAGAGGTGCAGAGGTGGTGAGAGGATTCACCAGAGACAGAGTGGGGAGCAGAACAGTTGCGCCATGTGGGTCGCCTCCCTGGCATGGAATCGAACTCATGACGAAGTGGCTGAAGACTTCCTAGGGCTGCACTTCAACCTGTTGCTCCACCAGGGAGGACCCTTTTTCCTGATTCTTTGTAAAATAAACTCATGCCATTTACAGCAACAGTGGATGGAGCTGCAAGGGATTATGCTAAGTGAAATAAATCAGCAGGAAAAGAAAAATATCAGATGGGGCTCTCCCTGGTTGCACAACAGGTTAAAACTCAGCACTATGAAGCTATTAGAAGCCACTGTAGCACGAGTTCCATCCCTAGCCCAGGATCTGACCCACATGGCACAGCAGACCTCTCCTGTCTCTCTTGCTGCGCCCTTTAGCAGTGTATTTCGGTCAACCTGCCTGTTCAGCTCTCCTCTCTATCCTCTTACCCACCACACCCCAGTTTTTCTATGCAAAAAAAAAAAAAAAAAGGCATAGTAATTTTAACCTTAGTTAAGACCATGTTCCTGACTTGATTAATAAATAACCAGGTCTCTCTTTTCAATTACACGCTTATTCAGCTTCCTTAACAGCACAGACCAAAATCACTGATGATGCAGCCTCTGACTTGCTTTATAATCTGCCTCTTTTTTCACTTCTAGATTTATTTTGAGCAAATGTTTATGGTATAGGTATGATTATTTGCATTTGGAGACCAGTAAATAAAAGTTGAAGATATTGAATGCTTCTTTTTTTAAAAAAAACTTTTTGGTGACATCATTGTTCATTTTTGTATATTTTGATTTCTCCTCCCAAGTGTAATCCCTATAAACCCCCACGACCACCTCACTTGTCAACTGTAAGCATAGCTCCTTGTGCTTTGCCTGCCCCTTCTCTTCCCCTGCTGTATGTGTTAGATTTATCATTTGCCTACTAGTTTTCTCTTTTTATCCTTCTGACCCTTTGTTCAGTTTCCCTATATTTTTCCTATAACTGAAACCATCCAATATTTATCTTTTTTTCTTACTTATCTTGCTTAGCATAATCCTTCCCAGCTCCATCCATGTTGTTGCAAATGGTAGTATTCCATTGTGCATATATACCACATCTTGATCCAGTCACCTGTTTTGGGGCATTTAGACTGTTTAAAATGGACTTTTTTTTTTTAAGATTTATTTATGCATGCATGCAAGAGCTGGGATATATTCCAGAGGTGCGGGAGTGACAGGGGTCACCAGAGAAACAGTATGGAGCGAAGAGGCAAATGGACTGAAATATACTGCTGAGGGGAGCAGCGGGTGAGACAGGAGATGTCTGCTGTGCCATATGGGTCAGCTCCCTGGCTGGGGATCGAACTTGTGCTGTAGTG
>NW_004567138.1:4374718-4392248 GCF_000260355.1 Condylura cristata
GGAAGTGGCTTAAGCTTCTTAGTGCAGTGCTTTAACCCGCTGCGCCACCAGGGAGGGCCCGTGTCCATGATTTTTAAGAAGGTATTTTCCAGATTTTCTTTTTATTTTTTGATATTTAATTGCATTTTACTTTTGTTTTAGAACTTTTTTCTTCTTTGGTATTTAAGAAAAAGTTTTCCACAGGTATAGTGGAACTGTGTTTGTGTTTGGCTTGACTTCCATTTTTTGGTCTTTCCAACATTGTTTGAAGTGACAGGGATATCAAAATCTTTAATACTTTTTCATGAGATTTGTCATCTTTATCTGAATTGACCTTATTCTGTCTCAGTTCTAAGATCTGGAGAAAGTAAGACAAGCTCAGCATTAACCTTTCCTTTTGATGGAATAGTGCCCATAAAGGTTATGCTATCAAATCTTTAAAATATTTTGTTTGCAGTCAACTTGAATGGAAACACATTGACAAAGCCTTGGGATCAACTGCCATGTGCCTGCATGGTGCAAGAGGGTCACAGACTTGTTTTTTTCTGACTTGTTTTTTTCACTATTCATTTATTTATGCACACAAGACCTGGAGTACAGGCCAGAGGTGTGAGGGATGAGAGGACTCACCACAGATAGAGTGGGGAGCAGATGGACTGAAAGACACTGCTGAGGGGAGCAGTGGGTGAGACAGGGGAGGGTCTGTACCACGTGGGTCACCTTCCTGGCTGCAGGGGATCAAAGGAGCTGAACTGGCTACGGATAGCTTCATAGTACTGTGCTTTAATCCTTTATGCCACCAGGGAGGGCCTAACGGGCTGACTTTTTGACTTCTGTCTCCCCAGGGTCAAAAGTAAGCCCACCACTGAGCCAGAGTCATAACTCCTGGTCAAGAGATGTCACAAGGGTTTTGTTAATTTAATTACTACACTGATGGACTGGTAAAGGATTAAATGAACTTTGAAAGTCTGTCCAGTTTACTTTTTTGTAGACAGTTTTCTGGTTTGGTCATTTTCCCTTACTATGTTTTAGTGTACTTTATTGTAACATGATATTCATGTCTTAAGTTAAATTATTCTTATTTTGGGCCCTCCCTGCTGGCACAATGGGTTAAAGCACAGCACTATGAAGCTACCCACAGCCACTGCAGCAGGAGTTCTGTCCCTGGCTAAGGGTGTGATCCGCATGGCACAGCAAACACCTCCTGACCCTGATGCTGCTCCCCTTAGCAGTATCTTTTAGTTGACCTGCCTATTCTGCTCCCACTCCGTTCTCTGGTGAATCCTCTCACCGTCCTTCACCTCTGGCCTGTACCTCAGTTCTGTACACATAAATAAATAAATCTTTAAAAAATTATTCTTATTTAAAAAAAAAATTATTCTTATTTTTCCTCAAATTTTATTAATTTGTCAATGATTTACATAACTGTTATTTTGAAGGCATAACTTCATGCCTTCAAATGGCATGTTCTTCTTTTCTCCTAGGTACATTAAATGATGGAGCTACTCATCATGATTCTCATTCTTCTTATTCATAAAATACAACTCTAAGAACCAGGAACTGGCCTGAAAATA
Source organism: Condylura cristata (assembly GCF_000260355.1). Lineage (NCBI taxonomy): Eukaryota > Metazoa > Chordata > Mammalia > Eulipotyphla > Talpidae > Condylura > Condylura cristata. The sequence goes on from NW_004567138.1 coordinate 4,376,272, forward strand.
GACAAGTATTCAGTTGCATCCAATCCCCAGCACCTTTTTAAAATTCAGTGGCAAATAAAATGCTGTGTATGTAAAGTTCAATATTTAAGAAAGCAGAGGTGTGACATTTTGACTAGTGTTCCTTATTTTGCATTCCTAAAACATTATTTTCATTTTCTGCTTTCATCTGAATCTTCAATAGAAAGGCAGTTTAAGTGCATTTATCCAAAGAAGTAAAAATAGCAGGAATACAAACAGTGCTTAGTTGCAAGAATTCTTAGTGAGATTCAGGTCCTACATACACAAACAACAGTCAGTTCTTTAAAAAGCTGGAAAGACTGAGATTCGAGGTATAATCTCATCATCTTTGACTAGACCAGCCTACCTGATCTTAAACACTGGTTTCTTACAAGAAACCAGTGATTTAGTGCCTCCAGATTTCAGTTGACTCTAAGGAATGCATAAACCCCCAAGGCCAAGGTAATGTACTGCAAACTTCCTGTATCCTTGTGAACCACAATCCTGGAGTCTCTTAATAGGTATGAGAAGTATGCAGAGTGAGGTATTTTACAGAGTCCTCTATACCGCCAGACTTGCAGTGCTCAACTGAGCTAAACCAGAACCCACTTGTTACAACTTGGGTGGCTGAGTTGGCAAGGAGTGTGAACTGGCTGGAATGCAGTAATACAGAAGATGTCCTGAAATATGGCCAGATGGAGGGCGTGAGAGATATGTACATTTTGTGTGATTATTTTCAGCAGACCCCTGGCTGATTTAGACATTTTTATTTAGCTTTCTAAAAACCACCAGTGTTGTTTGCTTGCATTGTTATCACAGCCATTTCTCAAAGTCCAAAGGATAACATTAAGAAAGTCCTGGGCCTCCCTGGTGGCCTAGGGGTTAAGTCTTGGTGCTATGATTTGAACCCCCCACCGGGAGCTAACCCACATGGCATGGCAGACCTCTCCTGTCTCACCGCTGCTCCCCTCAGCAGTGCATTTCAGTAGATCTGCCTGTTCTGCTCCCCACACTGTCTCTGGTGAATACTCTCACCCCTTGCACCTCGGGTCTACCCCCAATTCTTCTGTGCAAAAGTAAATAAATAAAATATTTTTAAAAGACTTTGGCCTTTCAATTAAGGCTCTGGGAATGAGCGATATTTTTACAATACTTAGCATTTGAGGTAAGTGCAGATTTATTTCATTCACACTTGGGAAGCTCTACAGCACACTTAAGTAACTGTACCTGGCAAAGCCTAAGGGGATGTTGAAAATAATAGGTTTGATGTTTGGGGAAAAAATTCTGAACTCATTAAAGTCAAAGCAAAGAAGCAATAATCCTGGCATCTATGTTTGTCAACCTGTCTTGGCTGGACTTAGAAGAATGAGCCACTTCTCCTGGGTGGATGTTGTTGGGTGCCTTGCTTTAATCACCTGCTGCTGCTGAGTGTCAGTTATGTGGGGCCCCCAACCCCTACCACTCGCAGAACCAGAATAGAATGAATTGTAGCATCAAGATGCGATGCATCCCAAAATATATTTATGCTGAAGCAGTAATCTCCTCCACATCCTGCTAAAGAATGAAGGACATATTTTTCATTACTTAGAATAATTCTGACACTGGATATCAAACTCTAAATCTCGAATGTGCTTAAAAAAAAAAACACAGTTCAAAGGATCCAATTTTTATACAGCTCAAATCTTTTAGTAATGAACTGTACACACCATCCACATTCTTGTGTGATTGGAGTTGTGCTGAATTAACTTTTGCCTAAAATAGGAAAACCAATTACGAGTGTCTTTCGGCAATGTATTTGCAATAAATATTCCTAACCCTAGGCCCGATCATCAATTCAGTAAAACTGGCATCTTTTGTCTTTATTTTCTTGGTGCTTTCATTTTTTTTTTCTCCCTTCCAAGTTCTTCATCCTCAGTCTAGTGGACATCCTGTATGAAACTAAGTCCCTGTTTAAGAGAATCTGATCTTCAGAAGGAATGTAAGGTTAATACACACAGAAGTGTCGTTATATTAACTGAAAACAATGAGTAGAAATCGGAAACCTCTAACTACCATGCTAACTCCGACTAACTTCATCTAACAACAGCGATGTTTTCCTAGTATTTTTCCTGCTTAGAACCACAAGATCTGGCTCTACGCCTACCTCAGTCACTCTCTCAGAACTCTTGTCTTTTCCACTTTGACTTATATCCATTACTTGGGGGCTGCAATGATTCTGTGAATTAGGATGGGTAGACGTGTTTTATGTAACAGGAAGCACTTTGCAAAAGTTGTTTTGGAATCATGTAAAAAACTCTAAATAGGGAGCCAGAAGTCCTAACCTTCAAGACTTTGCAAACATCCTCTAACCATGCCAAGTCTGTTTCCTCTTCATAAAAAACTGCAAGTTGAACCAGAATCTCTCTGAAGTGATCTTCTTTTTTAAAAAAATAATATTTATTTATTTATGTGTACAAGAACTGGGGGGAAGGAGCGGGGGCAGACCAAAGGTGCAGGGGGTGAGTGGATTCACCAGAGACAGTGTGGGGAGCAGAACAAGCAAATGTACTGAAATACACTGCTAAGGGGAGCAGTGGGCAGGTCAGGAGAGGTCTGCTGCACCATGTGGGTCAGTTCCCTGGCTTGGGATGGAACTCATGCATCAGTGGCTTCAGATATCTTCATAGTGTTGTGCTTTAACCCGTCGTGCCACTAGGGAGGGCCCTCTCTGAAGTTGTCTTAAAGCCAGGTGTTTTAAAATTCCAAGAAATAGAACTGTTTACAAAGAAACACAATGACACCTGATTCTAGGAGTTCCGAGGTGGCATGAATTTGAAATAGAAGGTAGGGTGTAAAAGCATCAGGGCAATGAAGGACAGGCCTCCTCAAGATGTTTATGTAGGCCTCCCCAAGGATGCCACTGTGGATTATTTCAATCTGGCATCAATTGAGATCCTGCAGGCTCCAACCCCCTATGACTCTCCTTAGCTCAGACTTTATACCCCTCACTTTGCCTCACTGACTTTGAAATCATGTGTGTGGATTTCCCCGTTTAGTACATCTATAATTATATTTGTTATTTTCTTCTATTAGTTTATCTGATATTAACTTGATTACTCAACCAACTGCAGAATGCAACAGAGTAGGGAGAAATTTCCTTTCTCCCCTGTTTTATTATGGGAGAATCACAGACAAGTGCAGAGGGAAGTGGAAGTGATAGAGCAAGAAGTAGATAAGGGTCTGGGTGGCAGGACCCTGAGAAAGTGTGGGTATGAGTTGGGTATGTTTACAGGTTTGGGGTGAAGGTTACAGGGATGTCTTGGAGTGGAGTCAACATAATTTTTTAAAAAGATTTATTTACTTTTGCATACAAGAGATGGGGTACAACCAAAGGTGGAGGGGGAGAAGATTCACCAGAGACAGAGTGGGGAGCAGAAGAGGCAGAACAGTGAAGTACACTGCTGAGGGGAGCAGCGGGTGAGACAGGAGAGGTCTGCTGTTCCATGTGGGTCAGCTCCCTGGCTGAGAATCAAACTTATGTTGCAGTGGCTGTGGACAGCTTCACAGAGCTGAGATTTTAACCCCTGTGCTAGTAGGGAGGCCCAAATCAAACATGATGATGAGATTTTTGGGGGTAGTGTTGCCAGATGAGTAGGATCTGAGGCTGCAGGGATTTTGGTGGCAAGACAGGGAGAGTGTAGGTGTGTTCCTGCTGCTATGACAACCCCCCCCCCCCCCCCCACTTATCTGACCCTTATCCCAGCCACCAGGTAGTGAGAGATCAATGTAAAATGTCAGTCAGTGGACTTCTCTCCCCTGTTTAAAATCCTTTAATGGTTTTTATTGTATTAGAATACCAGGTATGGGAAATAAAATACCAGGTATTAGAAATAATATTCTTTTCCCCTTAGCTTTCAGGAGTCTGAAGGAATTGTCTCTGCTCTTTTCTCAAATCTGGCTCCTGCTCTCACCTCCACCTCCCTCTGCCTTCCTTCACATGGGCCAGTTTGAAGTATCCTACCTCAGGGCCTTAGCACATGCTGTTTCCTCACAGTTCTTCATAGCGTTAGCTCTAATTCTGTGAGAGGTTGTCTTAGGAATTGCTTTTGACAGGTTTTCTTTACCTCTATCAAGGCCTTGTTTTCCTTAATACAACCAGGTCTACTGCACCATGTGGGTCAGCTCCCTGGCCAGGGATGGAACTCATGCTTCAGTGACTTTGGAGAGCTTCATAACGTTGCCCTTTAACCCCTTGCACCACCAGGGAGGCCCCTGTCTTTCCCTCAGTTTTTCAAAATCAGTATAGCTTATATGATTTTATCCCCTCATCTGTAGAATATGGATACACATCAAAAAATGAAATAATAGGATATCCCTGGTGGGGCAAGGCATTAAGTTTCAGCACTATGAAGCTACCAGCAGCCACTGCAGCACAAGTTCAATTCCCCAGCCAGGTTGCTGACCCACATGGCACAACAGACCTCTCCTGTCTCACCCACTGCTCCCCTCAACAGTATATTTCAGTCAATCTGTCTGTTCTGCTCCCCACTCTGTCTCTGGTGAATCTTCTCATCCCCTACCCCACACCTCTGGCCTGTATCCTAGTTCTTGTATGCATAAATAAATAAATCTTTAAGAAATGAAATGATAAATAGGTAAGGAAGAAAATGAAACTCACGCTAATCCAGAGAAAACAGAGCTAGCATGTGATATCTAAGTTAGTTAAGTCTATACGAACTTCCCAGGAACCTTTTCTTCCCCTTGACATTGGAGCTGATCTTCTCTACTTACAAATTGGGCTGATCCTGCCTTTTCCAGGCAGACTCTTTGGTTAAAAAAAGGGTTATTCTTGTCTTTCATCGCCTGCCTTGCAGACGGGGCACTGAAGGGCTTTGGATGTTGTTTTTGGAGCCAACAGCTGCACGCGCTATTTCCAATACCCTTTGAGATCCTCCCAGGATGTGACGGTGGGAATGCTTGTCATTTTTTTTTAGGAGGTGGGGATGAATGGAAAATTGGTGAGTGATGTACAGAGGTGAACCCTTGGCGAGAAATTCTTCTCTAGATGTGGGCTTGTCATTTGCTAACTTTAGAGCAACATTCTTGGTGTGATTTTTTTTTTATTTAAAGATTTGTTTGTTTATGCATACAAGAGCTGAGGTACAGGCCAGAAGTTGGGGGGTGGTGAGAGGATTCCTCAGAGACAGAGTGTAGAGCAGAACAAGTGGATTGACTGAAATACACTGCTGAGGGGAGCAGTGGGTGAGACAGGAGAGGTCTGCTGGGCCATGTGGGTCAGCTCCCTGGCCAGGGATTGAACTCATGTTGCAGTGGCTGCAGATAGCTTCATAGTGCTGAGACTTAATCCCTGCACCACCAGGGAGGCACGGAGGCCCTTCAGTGTGTTTCACAAACATAACCAAACGCAGCAGACACTTACCATTCTCCTGCCACACCAACACAAACACCCACTTGTGCAGATGACCAACCAATCAACAAAAACTCCAAATGAAAAAAGCCTCTATTTTTTCCCACTGAAAATGAAAACATTTCAATTGATATGTCCAAGTGCTATGACAAGTTCTTCCTTTTTTGATGCAATGAATTTCATAACTGACTTATGTTGCTAGTTATTCTGTTGCCCTCCCGCTCAATCCATAAATGATATATTGACACTATTTTGGGATCTGGTTAGGCTGACAAGTTTTTGTTTTATTTTGGTCAGAACAACTTCATGGGCATTCTTAAAATATTTTGCAATCCACAGCCTAAGACAAGTTTAAATTAAATCTATATTTCTGTCCCTTTCATATAAGAATATTACATTCTTTGAAATTCTAGGAAATTTTCATTTGGGCAAGGATGTTTGAAATAGAGTGATTTTTCTTGGTTACAATTACTTAAGAAACCATTGCTGTTTGATTTTGATGGTTTTGGTGTGGAGCAGGGGAAGGCTGTGAGTGTTTGCACAGTTACTTGATATAGAGATATATTTCATCCTTGGAAGGATAGAGCAGATACTGTTAGTGCCTTGCTCACTTCCTTTAAGATCTTATATCACTGGCTTCTGACTTGCAACTGTGAGTATCTAGAAATGCTGGGGAGTTAATACCAACCCCCAGAAGCCCTAAATCCGTAGCTGTTGGGAGTAGGGTGTAATTACTCCAGTTTCCTCTCCCCTGGCTTGGGATGATTTTTAAGCCTGTGTTTGTTTTAGTACTTCCTGGTGGAGTTAAGTTCTATTCATGGCTTAACAACACACAACACAGCCCCCCACCTTAACTATCTTTCCTTTCCTGCTGCTCCCTTACCAGTCACCACTTTATCTCCCTCAATAAATAACTTGCAATGAAATCTTTTTTTCAAATCAAACCAAAACCTGCTTTATGGGATACCTAAGCTAAAACAAACCTCTTACCTTCAGGTAAAATTTTAATCTATTATCCTTGGCAGAATTAAAAAAAAAAATTCTTGACTTAATGTTAATGGCAGGGGGAGGACCCCAACCCCAAACTACCCGCAATAAATGGATTCTGCCATCCACCACGTCAAAACAAGACCAAACATAATCTAGTGTGTAAGGCCTTTGATGGAAGGCAACATTAATGTAATTCATGTGCAATATAGAGAAGAGAAGGGAAAGGGAATGCTTTGCATTCAACCAAAGCAGTGTCACTGAGATTAGAAAGCCTGCCCCAAGTCGAAGGCACATTCTCGTAGGGAAACATCAGAAAGGGACAGAAGAGGCCAGGCCAGTCTGGAAGGAAAGGAGCGATCAAGATCAAGATAAAAGCCTCCCCACGGGTCTCTCACCCATGTTTATTTCAAATGTCTCTTTCCATATCCTCAAAGCCCCTGGTACCAGTCCAAGGCTGAGAAGCAGCTGCAGCTTCCTCACATGTCTCTTCTCCAATTGCCTCCTCCAGGTCTCTTATTTTCCCTCCAACTTTTCCTCACTGCTCAGCTCCACCCTTCCTTGGGTGGTGAGGGAACCTGGAATCTCCTCTTTTCCTGGAGACCACTCTGTTAAAATAACTTAATACCCACTTCGCTTATTTTCATTGTCTTGTAGCACATGTGGTTAATAGACAGACGTTAAGGACAGCCGGTTCCTGACTTATAACTATTTGACTTAGGATTTTTGGACTTTTATGATGGTGGGAAAGCAATATACATTAGGTAGAAAATGACTTTGAATTCTCATCTTTCCCCAGCCTAGTGATATGCACTTTTCCCCACCCTTTCTTTTCTTTTTAAGATTTATTATTTGTGCATATAGAACTGGGGTATAGGTCAGAGGTGCAGGAGCAGTGAGAGGATTCACCAGAGGCAGAGCAGGAAGCAGAACAGGCAATCGACTGACAAAGCACACTGCTGAGGGGAGCATCCAGCGTACCATGTGATTCAGCTCCAGCGTGCAGATGGATCTTGTGCTGAAGCGGTTGCTGTGAGCTTCATGCTACTACGCTTTAACCTGTTATGCACCATGGAGGCCCATCTTTCTTTTTTTCTTTAGAGATTTAATTATGCATTAAAAACTGGGGAGTAGGCCAGAGGTGCAGTGATTCACCAGAGACAAAGCCAGAATAGATGAATAGACTGAAATACACTGCTGAGGGGAGCAGCCCGTGGGTTAGGTGAGGTCTGCTGTACCATGTGGGTCAGCTATCCTGGCCGGGGATAGAACTCATGTTGCAGTGGCTGCAGATTGCTTCATGGTGCTGAGACATAAGCCTTTGCACCACCAGGGAGGCCCTCCATATCTTTTTTTGATGGCAGCAACTAGTCAGCCCTGTGATCAGAGGGTAAACAACTATAAACATGTTGTAAAATTTGGTGTAGACCCTAGTCTGGCAGGACAAAGCCATTTTCACAGGCGCCATCCCGTTTGCAATAATCTGTTCCCTGACATTAAAGCCAGTCTTTAAAGATTAAAAAAATTTAACAATGGATACCCAACCTTTCCATCTCTTCAAGGAAATAAATCCTGCATTGCCTTTTCCACTATCATGAGCATTTCTTTAGTTAAGGGCAACTTAGAACTAGAAACTCCTCCTATTCAAGAGTAATTATATTCCTAATGTTAGTGACTCCATGTTCCTACCTGTATAAATTAAATTCACACTTGTACTTACTGGAACAGTTCTCACAGAGTAAAATTTGTTAGACCACTTCCCAGGTTCAGATTTCTACTTGATACTATAGTAAATGCTTTCTTAATCTATTTTTTAAAAGATTTATTTATTTATGCATACAAGAATTGGCTTATAGGCCAGAGATGCGGGGTATGAGAGGATTCACCAGACACACGGTGGGGAGCAGAAAAAGCAGATCTACTGAAATACACTGACTGCTGAGGGGAGGAGCAGGCGGGTCAGGAGAGGTCTGCCACGCCATGTGGGTCGCCTCCCTGGCTGGGGAATCGAACTGAAGCAGTAGTTTGGAGAACTTCATGGTGCTGCACTTTAACCTGTTGTACCACCAGGAAGGGCCCTGTCTAACTGTTGTTAAAGAATTTATATTCAATTAACAGCCATTCTATTTCATATTCAGTGTAGTATAGTACTCAGCAAATTACATGGGAAAATCAACTCTTTTTTATAAAATAGGATTTATCTTATATGATTTTGCTCAACTAGAGGCTAATGTGAGTGTCCTTAGCATATTTAAGGTAGGCAAGGAAAAGGGATGATGTTTTGTCCTTAGGTGCATTGAATGCATATTTGACTTAACGATATTGTCAGTTTATCAGGGGTTTATTGGAACATGACTCCCATTGTCAATTAACATCTATCATGTCTTTGTTGTTATTTTTCTTTTTAAAGGAAAAGATTTTGTACATTTAAAACATGATTGAAATAATTAAAATACAACAAAAGCATCCGAAAATTTAAGTACATAAATTAAACACAATCATATTTTAAGAGTGCCTGGTCTCAATTAACACAGAGCAAAATATGTACCAACTGCTGTTTAGGGACTAAAGTTACCATTATATGTCTGATGTAGTTTTTGATAACATCCCTACATTATAGAAAAGCCAGGGACTTAAAAAGAATTTGTAATTTTAGTGAAAGTAAGGTTTATGGTCAAATAACATTTAATTCACCTCCAAGTAAAAGCTCTACATTAAAGTCTTACAAAGAAAGTATCAAGATACCAGTGATGCAACATAAAATGTCCTACGAATTAAGAACTATACATGCAAAAGTTACCCACCACTTTAAAGACATAGGGCTTGTTGCTCTGAGTCCCATGCTTGGGTCAGTTCATTGCTTGGGTCTGCAGTTATAGTTGGGCCTAAATGTGCCAGTTGTCTTAAAAATGGACAGCTTTAGGGGCCTGCCTGGTGGCCTAGTGTTATCACAAGTGTCAGTGTTACCACCAGTTCAATCCTGGCCAGGGAGATGACCTCTCCTGTCTCACCCACTGCTCCCCTCAGCACTGTATTTCAGTACATCTGCCTATTTTGCTTCCCACTCTGTCTCTGGGGAATATTCTTACCACCACCTCTCCCCCCCATCCTCTGACCTGTACCCCAGTTCTTGCATGCATGCATAAATAAAATAAATCTTTATGAATATGCAAGTAATCAGCTAAAGCATAATCCCTGATAATGTGTTTTTATTTACCTCTATTCATAGTGTGGTTCCTTGACAAATATTTCTAGAAGGCAAAGTTCACCAAATAAATTATCTCCAGATATGATTCTTTTGCTATCTCCTAAAACTGGGATGCTATAAAGTTATTAGTCTTAATTTTGTTCTGTTTCAGTGGGCATTGAACTAATTTATTTTTTTACTATTACTGAATTTTAGAAAGAATATTTCATGTTATCATTATTTTTATTTTATTTATTCCAGTGGACATTTTAAAAGTGTCTTTCCAGACATGGATACATCCAAAGGGCAATTATGGAATTTCAAATTAAATCTTGGACATGATTTGAGTTTTTATCATTTATTTACATTCTCTGCTTTATTGTATTTTCCCACTTGCAAGTTTTGTTTGCAGTGATTGTAATTCTCCAATAGCTTAAGAAGCTGAAGGTTTTCAGTGCTCTATGGGTAGTTTGATTACATTTCTTTAAAAAAACATTTATTTTATTTATTTATACATACAAGAGCTGGGTGTAGGCCTGGGGTGTGGGGGTAGGAGGCAGTGGGGATTTGTGTCTGTGAGGATTCACCAGACACAGAGTGGGGAGCAAAACAAGCAGATTGACGAAGTACACTGCTGAGGGGAGCAGCGAGTGAGACAGGAGAGGTCTGCTGTACTATGTGGGTCACCTCCCAGGCCAGGGGTCAAACTCAGGCCTTGGCAGTGATAGCATTGAGACTTAACCCCTAGGCCACCAGGGAGGCCCCTGTTTGATTACATTTCTGATAGTGAACACAATGCAGCCCAAATCTGCATTAAAAGTTCAATGCAATTGGTAGGACACAGATTGACTTACTAAGTGACTTCAATTGATGATGGGCAGCAAAGAGAGGAATCTTGTAAGGTAACATTGTCATCCCATAGAAAGTTCCAGCTTCCTTGCCCAAGGAAAGGTGTAGCTGTAGCAAAGACTTGGGAGAAGGAGGAAAGAAGGGGGACGACTTGGAGAAAACCTAGAGGAGTTGCGTGGGCCAGAGAGATGAGAACAAAAGGCTACATTTGCTTCTCAGCCTTGGACCTGTGCCAGGACTTGGGGGACGTAGAAGGAGACTCTTGGGAGAGACAGAGGTGGTGGGAGACCCATGGGGAGACTGACCATGCAGCCTTTGTCTTGATTTGGATTTGGATTTCGCTCCTTCCTTCCAGACTGGCCCCTTCTGCCCCTCCCCACTGTGTGTGTCCACTGCAAGGAGCCTGGAATTTGGGGCAAGTTCTTGGGCCTCAGGGGCCCTGCTTTGGCCAGCCCTGTTTGGCTGGACATTTATGCATGAGGGGATGAGTAACTTTGGGTGTTCAATTGGAAACTGGCTCAGCTATACTCTTTCTTATCTCTTTATTGTATTAAACTTCTTTTCTATTAAAGATCCTACACACTCGAGAATGTTTTGTCTTGATGCAGTGGGTAGCAGAAGCCATTTAGAGTAGGCAGATTTGGGGGTCCTAGGGCACCCCCATCCTGCCCACTAATAGTACTTCCACGCTGAAGCTTCTTTTTTTAAATTCAACATTAACTTTTTAACAAAAATATTTTGATTATTTGACATATTCAAAATTTGGAAATGTTGACAGTCAGCTTCTGTTTCAACTGGTACAAAACTGTAACTTCTTTGGCTGAAATTATGAATTACATTTACTCTGTAGCCAATTCCAATTTTATCTGCTCCATATCTTAAATTTAAGCTTATATTTCTTTGGTATAATGCTTTTACCAAGGACTCAATGCTCCACCAAAATTATACTATCATTGCAAAATAATACTTTCACTTATAACACTGAACTTCTAAACTAAATTTATAGAAAATTGGCAGTAACATCAGAGGTTTCTTTTTTAAAGATTTACTTATTTGTGCATACAGAACTGGGGTACAGGTCAGAGTTGCAGGGGCAATGAGAGGATTCACCAGAGACAGAGTGGGGAGCAGGACAGGCAGATCAACAAAGGGGAGTAGCTGAGGGGAGTAGCTGAGGGGAACAGCGGGTGAGTCAGGAGAGATCTGCTGCGCCATGTGGGTCACCTCCAGGACCAGGGATCAAACTCACACTGAAGCTGCTGTGGCCAGCTTGCAGCACTGTGTCCCAACCCGTTGCGCCACCAGGGAGGACCCAGAGATTTCATTTAATCAGACTAAACACCCACAAGCATTGCTTTCATTCCATGAGTTGGATGAAATGATCAAACCATTATCAGAATCAATTGATGTTTCTGAGTGGTGCCTTGCTAGCAATGATTTAAAACTGAAACACTGAACTGTTCATAAAATGCTGATTTCATGACCATAGTTACATCATAGCTCTTGCTTCACTTTTTGTACTGAAACATAAAATCATGAAATACAAATCTGGTGACATCAATTCAGAATCATCACTGGACCTAACTGTTATGTAAGCATCTTCTACAGCTGCATGTGACAAACTACAGTGGAGTTCTCAAGATATCTATACATTTTTGATGTGAACTATTATGCTTCTTCAGCAGGCTTATGTTTTTGGGTTTTCACTTGGCTGTTAATCACTTTGGAAGGAGGCTAAGAGTAGAAAATTTAAGATGAAGGCCTCATGAGACCAGAAGCTAGCTATCTGCAGCCATTGCAGCATGAATTCAATCCCCAGCCAGGGAGGTGACCCACATGGTGTGTCAGACCTCTCCCATCTGGCCTGCTGCTCCCCTCAGCAGTGTATTTGCCTATTCTGCTCCCTATTCTGTCTCTGGTGAATCCTCTCACACAGCCCTGCCCCCCCCCAACTCAACTTCCCCCCCTCCTTCTTATATGCATAAAAAATAAATCTTTGAAAAAAAAAAGAAAGAAAGAAACTATCCGGAGGCACTGAGTGCCATAGGATGTGGAGATCCAAGTCCTTTAAGTCATCCTAGTCACACCCTAGGAGCAATTAATTTAACAATAGATAACAGTTTCACAAAGGAACGAACACCTTCCCCAAAGAACACTGAATCAGGACCAGTTTTTTCCATTGGCAAAAATACAGCTCTCCTGCCTGCCTGGGGACACGTAGGCATTTTGTTTCAGTGACTCCTAACTGTCTTCACCATAGAAAGGGGAGGCCCCAGGGTGCCTTCACCGCCTGAGGGAGGGTGGAGCAAGCTTTGAGGGAAGCTAAAAGGGACTGGGGCCGGAGGCTGGGAGGAGAGACCGCAGCAGGCAGTGGAGTTGAGAGGCCTGTGAAGGGGAAACTGCACTTGCTCCTGGCCCTTGCACCCAGGACTTGGGGGATCTGGAAGGAGACACTTGGAAGAGACAGAGACGTGGGTGAGAGACCGTGGGGAGGCTGACACTGGCAGCTGTTTCTTGACTTATATTTTGATTTTGCTCTTTTCTTTCCAGACTGGCCTGGCTCCTTCTGCCCATTTCCTGTGGGTACCCATCAGAAGGTGCCCCAAGGGGGGTGGACATGGCATCCCTAGCTGATTCATGGGAGGGGCATGGGCCTGGCATCCCAACTGGTCCATGGTAGGGGTGTGGGTGTGGCACCCCAGTGGATCCATGGGAGGGGCGTGGGCCTGGTACCCCTAGCTGGTTTATGGGAGGGGTATGGTCATGGCATCCCTAGCTGGTCCATCCAAAGGGCGTAGGGCAGCAGTGAGCAGTTTGTGCCCCACAATCAGAGGCTGAGGCTAAGGGATGAACTGTCCTGCTATAGGACATTTTCTTTTGTAAACAAAGTGTTCCCACTATTCTGGAAAGGAGGTGACCTTTCTGTTGTTTTTGTTTTTTTTTTAAAGATTTATTTACTTATGTATATAGAACTGGGGTACAGGCCAAAGGTGCAGGGGCAGGCTTCACCAGAGACAGAGTGGGGTGCTAGCAGAACAGGCTGACTGATGAAGTACACTGCTGAGGGGAGGAGCGGGCAGGGTCAGGAGAGGTCTGCTGCGCCATGTGGGTCACCTTCTGGGGCAGGGACTGAACTCATGCTGAAGTGGCTTTAGCTTCTTAGCGCTGTGCTTTAACCCAATGTGCCACCAGGGAGGGCCCTGTTGTTGTTTTTTAAAGACTTATTTATTTATGCGTATAGGAATTGGGATGTGGGCTAGAGGTGGGCGGGGGTGGGGGGGGGTGGGGAGAAGCTTCTCCAGAGATAGTGGGGAGCAGAACAGGTGGATCCACTGAAACACACTGCTGAGGGGAGCTATGAGGAGACAGGAGAGGTCTGCTGCACCATGTGGGTCAGCTCCCTGGCCAGGGATCAAACTTGTGCTGAGAGTCAACCCCTTGAGCCACCATGGAGGCCCCTCCATTGTATTTGGAAAGGATTGGTGGGGACAGATGGCTCACTGTTAACGATCTTTCAAATTTAACTACATCTTCCAGTGACATCTCTGTTCACTGCTTGTCTTGGCTTCTATAACAAAATAGTGTATAGTCTGGGTAACTTAAAGAACAGAAATTTCTCACAGTTTTGGAGGCTGGGAAGGCCAAGGTCAAGGTGCAGATGTGGCATCTGGTGGGAATCCTCTTACTTTTGCAGGTGATGGCCTTCTTGTGTGTTCTTAGGTAATCTTCCCTTGGTGTGGACACGCAGGGGCTGGGTAGGGGTGTGATGGGAGAGAGAAATGGGAAGGGTGAGAGGGGGAGAGCACGCTTTTCTTATACTGGCACTAATCCTGTCAGGTATTGCATGCCTTCATCCAAATCTAGTTCCCTGTCTAACACCCCTCCTCCACATACCATCAAATCGAAAAGTACGGTTTCAAAATATGCATTTGGGGCCCTCCCTGGTGGCTCAGAAGGTTAAAGCACAGCACTAAGAAGCTTAAGCCAGTTTTGCATGAATTCAATCCCCGCCTGCCCCGGAGGTGACCACATGGCGTGGCAGACCTCTCCTGACCCGCCCACTGCTCCCCTCAGCAGTGTACTTCATCTATCTGCCTATTCTGCTCCCCACTCTGTCTCTGGTGACTCCTCTCACCCTCCGCATCTCTGGCCTGTACCCCAGTTCTATGTGAATAAATAAATAAAATCTTAAAAAAAATATGCATTTGGTGTCACCAACATTCAGTCCACACCCCTGCTTGTGTGTCCCACACAACTGGGCAGGACCATGGAAGGTTGGAAATGGGAAGTAGAGGGTTACTAAACCTGTTTCCATTTCTTTTTATGCTACTATGAATAGTAATTCTCCATTAAAGAGAAAATATTCAGACAATGTGAAATCAAACAGGATAGCAGGATGATAGGCCTACACTAGGTCTATTCAGGCCAAAAAGGAACCAGGCACATTAATAGGTAAAAGTCACCACATCTTAATAAGGTTTTAGATAGAAGCACTAGAGGGCGCTTTAGACTGTAATTAAGAATCCCACTTTCATGAGGCAGGGCGAGTCACCCCAGTATATTCATGTTATAGATTACACTCACAAATGTTTTTGTTTCTTTAAACTTAGATAAATTCCTATCAGATGGTTTTGATAGTCCATAAAGATGAACAAATTCAACATAAATGTGTGGGTGTGTTCTTCCACTTACCCCATGTTGGAAGTTATAATAATTATGATTTTATTTAACAATGTATTTTTTTAAAATTGATCTTCAGGAACAATTTAAGATGAGATAAAGATGGGTTGCAATATGCCCTTATTAATTGGGGTTTTGTTTTTTCTTAACTTTACTTATTTAATTTTTGCATAGAAGAACTGGGGTGTGGGCCAAAGGTGAGGGGGTGATGAGAGGACTTACCAGAGAGAGAGTGGGGAGCAGAACAGGCAGATGGAATGAAATACACGGCTGAGGGGAGCAGCGGGCGAGACAGGAGGGGTCTGCTGTGCCATGTGGGTAACCTTGGGGTCTGGGGGATTAAATCCAGGCCATGGTGGTCTCAACCCCTGGGCCACCAGGGAGGCTCCATCTGATCTATTTAGCATAATATCCTCTAGGTCTGTCCATGCTTTTTTCAAATAACAAGACTTCATATTTTTAAAGTAGTTGCATAGTGGGCCTCTCTGGTTGCACAGGGGTTAAAGACTCAGCGCTATCAAGCTAAGGCTGGCCTCTAGGTCATGAGTTCGATCTCTGGCCAGGGATCTAACCCACATATGTCACAACAGACCTCTCCTGTCTCGCCTGCTGCTCCCCTCAGCAGTGTATTTCAATAGATCTGCTTGTTCTGTTTCCCACTCTGGTGAATCCTCTCATCACCTGCATCTCTGGCCTATATCCCAGATCTTGTGATCTTGTATGCTTAAATAAATAAACTAAATCTTAAAAAAAAAAACAAAAAACAAAAACGGCCCTCCCTGGTGGCGCAGTGGGTTAAAGCACAGCACTAAGAAGCTGCAACCACTTCCGCATGAGTTCGATTCCCACCTGCCCTGGGGGTGACCCACA
>NW_004567138.1:4393318-4398066 GCF_000260355.1 Condylura cristata
TATTTATGCCTACAGAACTGAGGTACATGCCAGAGGTACAGGGGCTGAGAGGATTCACCAGAGACAGAGTGGGGAGCAGAACAGGCAAGAAATATACTGCTGAGGGGAGCATTGGGTAGGTCAGGAGAGGTCTGCTATGGCATATGGGTCAGCTTCCGGGGTGGGGATCGAACTTGTGCTGCAGTGGCTGTGATAGCTTCACAGTGCTGTGCTTTAACCCACTGCACCACCAGAGAGGGCCCCGATTAATACTGTTAAACAAATACTGTTGAACATTTAACTCTGCATGGGGAAGTAAAATGTTAGCAACATTCATCTCAGTTGAAAGGAACATAAGTTGAGGGAGTTGTACTGTTACAGGGCACCCCAGTGTGAACCCCATGGGCTGCCTGTCTGTGGGGTCTCACCTGCGCACCTAAAACTCAGTTGTATACTGCAGACACACACAAAAGGGTCGATAATGGGTTTATTTACAAAAGGAGAAAAGAAAAGGAAACAACCCAGGGAAATAGAGAGGGATACAAAGTAACTGGAATATCTTACCAGTTTGGCTGACTTGGAGCTCTGGTAACTAATGGAAAGCCGCTTCCTGAGCAAGACAACGCTGTAGCAAATGGCGCCTTACTTATCCCCCAATGTCCCAGAATGCCTGCTTAGCTCCGCCCTTGGGTCCTCGCAGTTCTCTCCCTGGTACTGCTGGGAGTTGTAGTTTCTAATGACTGGAGTAGGGAGTAGAGTCCAGAAAGCTGGAGTAGGGGGTGGAGTCCACAAAACTCTGCAGAATTCCTTTAGGACATCCTTCCCCTTACCAGTATAACTATTGTCTCATCAACATAAAGGGTTAGCACAGCTCAAGTTTTGTAAGATTTTCAGCAATCTTTTTGCACGTCTTGGTTGTCCCTCTGTGTGTTTTCCTGTCTTGCGTCTGTAGGTGTGTCTCTATGTGCTCATGCTTGAAGTATACAGTCATCTACAAGTAGTAACTTCTGGAAGATAAACTTGTTTTTGTTTTTGACAATTTCCCCACACTTCGTAATTCTCTATCTGTTATGGTGCAATGAAAATTGAAGAGACCCTGAAGGGAACTTCCATCTTTTGATAGTTTCTTCATGACTCATGCTGTCTGATCTGAGTCTTAGGAGAAACTGGCCCAGAAGGGAAGGGAAAGGAAGTCAAGGGACCGACAAAGAATCTCAGCTGAAGGGCAGGGGTCCTGATGGTCTTATTCCAGAGGACTTGGCAGAGGAGTGAACAAATAGTCCAGTATACGGGTGATGACCCCAAGTCAAAGTATAAGGGATCCGTGTCAAGAAAACTCAACCCACCCATTCATCAGTCCTATACTGAAGATCTTGTGATAGTCTGTTCCAGGTGCTATGAGGTGTGAAATGAATGTGGAAGTTTCTTCCCTCGAGCATTGTAAGGGCTAATGATAAAGCTGACATAGAAATCAACCATAATATTTACTATGAGCCCCCCCCATGAATTCCAGCTGAAGGCAGAAGACCTGACTGAAGAGGAGCCAGAGGTCTTTGAAGGGCAAACGAGGGTTCCCAGAAGGAACCAGAAGCAGATGGGACTCGGTCCTCTCACTCACTGTCCTGCAAAGCAGTGAGGCCCCTGACCCACCTGGAGTCTGGAAGGGGTGGTCGGGGATGCTGACAGAGGGGGAGAGCAGGAGTTTTCAGGTTCTTCTGTTCCTCCTTTGCAGAATTTCCCGTGATAGAGGCATGGAAGAAGTTTCCAGGACTGGCTCTGAGTCAAGCAATGCAAAACAGGAGTTCTTTGTGGAGACAGTTTATGTTCTGTTCAGTGTACTGACCCGTTCACGGCCAGTTCTGAGTTCCTATGGCTGTGACTCTGAAGAGGCCGCTGTGCAGGCTGACAGGCTCTCACCGCTGTAGGAGGGGCTTCCTTCCACCTGATTGTTGTTCTTTCTTGGTTTATGGACAGAGTGTTGGTTGGTGGAAGGTAGTTGCCCTGGCTGAAGTACGTGTGGCGTTGGGAAACAGGAAGGAGGTTTCTAGGTGTGTCTTATTGACCTAATTCTGTATTATGTTTTCATTGAATGTGTTGATTATTTTTATATCGTTTCCTGGTAAGTGAATTGCCTTGACTCTTTTCCATTTTTCCATGTCCCAACTTTCAGTTCCTTTTACTGCATTTTACATGCACTTGAAAATTCCCTTCTTCAACTGGTTCTCACACTTCTAACCCAGTAAGAGCAGTGGGGCCTGCTGATTATTTGAAGAGCAGGCCTGGTGTGGTTGGCCTTACACCTAATTTGTATAAGGAATAAGTTCATATTTATTGTCAAGGAGCTGTGTTCTTGGTGTTACATTTTAATATTTAATTTAGCCACGGAGGCTTTTGACTTTAGTCACCTTTCCTGAGTGATTAAACATGTGTCGTTAGCTCTGGCTTCTTTCACTGAGTCTGAGAACTGATTTCTGGTTGGAGAAGTTGTTACCTAAGGTTATGTTCACTATGGGTTGTGATGAATGGCATTGTTTTCGGGTTTCGATTTCAATGAAAACATTAAAGCAAATCCCATTAAACAATAAATGTTCTCTTTGCATTTTGAAATTATACTTGTGTTGAGATCTTGAAGATGTTCTAAGTTTCAGTTCAAACTTACTGGCATCACGGCTTCCTTTTTCCCCCTAAAACTTGCTCAATTATGCCCAATTTCTGCTGGAATGAGATAATAAAAAGGCTCTTTTGTTTTGTGTGAATTTGACGTTTGTGAGCTTTCTCTGCTTTCTTCGTGAGCTTTGAGATTCTTTTCACTCCTGAAATTTAAGCGAGGCTAGAAATTCGATTAAGTGTGGCTTTTTAAAAATGTTTAATAAGCAAGACATTATTGCCAAAACATTGTTTGGAACAGTCAGGACATTCCAAAAGGAATGATTTTTTTTTTTAAAAGATTTATTTATTTATGCTTACAGAACTGGAGTTCAGGCCAAAGATGTGGTGGGTGAGAGGATTCACCAGAGACAGAGTGGGGAGCAGAACAAGCAGATCTACTGAAACATACTGCTGAGGGGAGCAGCAGGTGGGTCAGGAGAGGTCTGCCATGCTGTGTGGGTCAGATCCCTAGCCAGGGATTGAACTTGTGCTTCAGAGAGCTTCATAATGCAGTGCTTTAACCAGGGAGAACCCCAAAAGGAATGATTTTTTATGGCAGTATTCATCCCTTTCCTTCACAAAAAGTAGGATTTATTTATTTACTTACTTTTAAATTTTCTATAACATGCTGGGATTATATTTTTCATCTTCGTAGGTGTACAACTCACTTGACTCACCCACCAGCATTCCTTATGGCCAACATCTTGTCCCCTCTGTCTACCTCTGCTCCCTTCTTTCCCCCAACCCTTTCCCTCAAAACCACTACATTTCCACTAAGACTTGTTTTTGATATCTTTTGCCAGTAAGTATCTTTTGGTTGTTTATATTCCACAGATAAGTGAAACCATCAGATACTTCTTACTTTGTACTTATTTCATTTAGCATAATCACCTAAAGATCCACCCCTTTTGTCACAAAAGGCACGATTTCATTCATTTTTAACGACTGAGTAGTATTCCACTGAGTATCTATTCTACAGATTTTTATCTAGTCTGTCTTTGGGCACTTGGGTGGGTTCCATGACTTGGCAGTTGGGGGCACTGCTGTTATGAACATAGGGGTCCCTAAGTCTTTTCATACTACAGTTTTCACGTCCTTTGGAGAAATACCCAGCAGAATTATTGCTGGAGCAGATGGGATTTCCCTTTTTATTTTACTGTATTTTTAAATTACTTAAAAAAAGAGTTATTTATTTGTGCATACAGAACTCAGGTACAGGCCCGAGGTACAGCAGCAGTGAGAGGATTCACCAGAGTCAGAGTGGGGAACAGAACAGGCCAACTTACAAGTACATTGCTGAGTGGAGCTGTGGGCGGGGCAGGCGAGGTCTGCTGTGCCACGTGGATCACCTCCGGGGTGGGTATCGAACTCATGCTGAAGTGGCTTTAGCCACCAGGGAGGGCCCTTCCCTTTTTATTTTTTAAAGAAACTTCCATATTTTTTTCCTAGGCGCCACCAAACCTTATCCCCACCCACAGAGGATTGAAATTTCTTTTTCTCCTCTAGTGGTTGATGGATTTATGCGTGTGCAAACTATGCTAAATGTAAATAGTGTATTTAGCAAGTCTTTGAGAAAGAGTCCCTTCCTCCTCTGTAAAAGAGTACATTTATTTGACAAGAAACACTAAAATGTGCATTTTTTGAAACATACATTTTGTAAGAAGTATAACTTAAAGACTATTTCACATGAGGTACTTTTGCCCATCAAGTATGCCATATAGGATTTGTGTTTTCTTTTCCTGTTCCTAAGGTTTGTAGGCCTCTGCTTCTAACTCTGACTAGTGCTTTAGTGTAGCTGTGTTCACCGATCAGATTGCTCTAATGACATAGTTCAGCTTTGCAACGGCCTTACCCGATTGAGTTTAAAATCAGATTAAGACAAAACAAACTTCTTGTGTGTCCAGACCAGTAATTTAGACTATTCTGAACTTTTAAAGGATGCTTAGCCAGTTTTTTTTCCCCAACCACAATTTGGTATAATTTCATTAAAAAGCAAGAAAATTGTGCCAAATTCAAAGGTCCCAGATTTTGTTGTCTGGAGGCTGTTTCTGATGCTGGGTAGACATTAAGTGGACCACCATGTGCTATCTTCTTCCATAAGTAGCAAAGAGAAGGTGGGC
>NW_004567138.1:4398313-4407946 GCF_000260355.1 Condylura cristata
CGCCATGTGGTCACCTCTGGGGCAGGCGGGAATCGAACTCATGCGGAAGCGGCTTCAGCTTCTCAGTGCTGTGTTTTAACCCGCTGTGCCACCAGGGAGGGCTGGTTCTTTGTTTTTATGTGGAAGCTTCCCCCCTCCATTTCCCTCCCATTTTAATTCATACACTTTTTTCCCCTTTAATTTGGAAATAGGTAGGTGTCCTCTGAGCTCTGGAATGTCATTTTCTTTGGGTTCATTCCATTGGGTCCATTTAGTTTTGTTGCATTTTCATACTGTATCTACCAGAAGAACCTGGATAGTGGAATGGAGAAGAGGGGGAAAGAGGGAGGAAAGAGGAGAAGGGGGGAAGAGGATAAGTCCCCTCTTCCCCCCCCTTCTCCATTCCACTATCCAGACCTAGGACAGAGATGGTTCTTATTTGAGCTGAAATGAAGAGAATTTAAACACAAATACTTGCATAGAAAATGTGACTTTGCAGAATACTTGAGGCTCATAAGGTTGCTGGCTAAGTCTGCAAGTTTCTCCCTTTACAACCTTCTTTTTGACTCCAGGACCCCAGTCTTGGCTAAGCACCATCTTACACATCATGTCTGATGTCAGGTGGGGCTGCACTGGTGATTCCAGACAGTGTGGGGTGATTCAGCTGCCAGCAGATGTCAGGTTTCTGAGAATTTACAAGGCATTGGCTGTTCTTCGGGGTGTAACAGCCTTGTCATTCAGTCCACTGGAATTAAGGAAAGATGGACAGTGTCGCAACACTGCAGAAGGCTCAGATACAGCTCAGGAATGACCTCAGATAGCCTGGTATTCCATGAGTCTGTGCAAACAGATTAATCATTGTTTTTAACCTGCCAGTAGGGCGATTTCTTTATTTGTAGTTTCTGTTAAAGGATAGAGTTGCTTGTGCGCTTTTCAGTTTTCTTTTCATGAAAATGGGAACACATTGCCACATTTATGGTAGCAGTCAAAAATGATACTAATAGTGCTATCACTATTCTGGCCTGAGTTCGATACCCAGCCAGGTTGCTGACCCACATGGCGAAGCAGACCTCTTCTGTCTCACCCTCTGCTCCCCTCAGCAGTGTGTTTCAATCAGTCCCCATGTTTTGCTCCCACTCTCTTTAGAGAATCCTCTTACCCCCCTCACCTCTGGGCTACAGCCTGGTTCTTCTATGCAAGAAAAAAATACTAATAGTTATAACTTTTAACTATGAAAATCATGTATGGTTGAGCCATTTAAATGTGCAAAATTCTTAAATTGAAATAGCTGCATCTGTTACAGAGATGTCATTTAAACCAATTCCTTTGTGCCACTTCACTGCAGCTAAATATATGTTCATCTAACTGTTGCAGTTTTACTCCCCTGTTAGTGAGTTTACATTTCTTATCTTATTCAACACTTGACTTGAGACTCCATCCTTCTTGGCCATGAACCACCAAGTTCAGGACAGCAGAACAAACTACCCTGGGTGAACAAAATCGGTGTGTTACCTGGGTATAATTATAAAGCAGTGTAAAACTGACTAAAAGTTGGTCTGCCTTTTTCCGCATGATTAGAATTCTGAACAAATGTCAGTGGGAAAATACTCTTCTTTGAAAAAACTCTTTGTTGGTCTAAGTGCTAATACATATATAATAATAACATATGTCTCACCGGTGGCAAAGGGGTTAAGTCTCAGCACTATGAAACTATCTGTAGCCACTGCAGCACGAGATTGATCTTTGTCCGGAGGTGACCCACATGGTACAGCACACTTCTCCTGTCTTACCTACTGCTTCCCTCAGCAGTGTATTTCAGGCAGTCTGCCTGTTCTGCTCCGCACTTTGTCTCTGGTGAATCCTCTCACCTCACACCACCCCTGCGCCTCTGGCCTGTACCCTATTCCTTGTATGCATAAATACCAACCACCGTTTTACATTAATCCACTTTTTAAAATTAATTTTGCATTTATTTTTATGGTGGTTACAGTGATTTACAACACTGTATACTGTACAAGGTTTTTTTTTTTTAAGATTTATTTATTTATGCATACAGAGCTGGAGTATAGGCTAGAGGTGCAGGGGCGGTGAGAGGATTCATTTGAGACAGTGGGGAGCAGAACAGGCAGATTATTGAAGTACACTACTGAGGGGAGCAGCAGGTGGGTCAGGAGAGGTCTGTTGTGTCATCTGGGTCATCTCCAGGGTGGGGATCGAACTCATGGTGAAAAGGCGTTAGCTTCTCAGTGCTGTGCTTTAACCTGCTGCATCACCAGGAAGGGCCCACACAATACAAGTTTTAACAGCACAGTTCCACACTTCTTCAAGTATATGGTAGCTACCAGCAAAGCTCTAAAAACCATCGACCGCCATCCAACAGCTCTCTCTACCCCACCTTCCCACCCCCAATTCCTGGTCCTCTGGTGATCTCATTACTGTTGTCAGAATAAAGGTAATTTTCGTTTTATGTTATTGGATGGCTTGCTTTGCTTCTTTATCTTCCACATTAGTGAAATCATCTGGTATTTGTCTTCCTCTGCCTGATTTATTTTGCCCAGTGTTTTTCAAAGGTGAACCCAGTTTTTGAGGGTCAGTATCTGGGATTGGTTTAGCTTCAGTGTTGGCCCAGTGCCTCTCAAGAGGCTGCAGTCAAGATGTCAGTGGAGGCTGCCATGGTTTGAAGGGTTGTCTGAGGTGAGATCTGCTTCCGGTCTAGTTGTTATTCCCCTGCTGGCTCTCACCAGATAAATGTCATGGCATGTGGTTTGCCCCCATGACAGTGATCCACACAAATTTCATTTGAAGCTAAGTTCGCGAAAGTTCAGTACTGTTTGAATTCACTTCATTTATCCAATCTCCCTGATACTAAACATTCCTGTGTTTAAGATGTAAATTTGCAATTAGCAATGATAGCACAGTGATTACACACGTAAAATAATCAATTCTGTCATTCTTTGTGACGAAAATTTCTTATTTTAAATTTTTTTAAATTTATTTTTGTGCAGAACTGGGGTATAGGCCAGAGATATGGGAGTGGAGGAATCACCAGAGACAGTGTGGGGAGCAGAAAAGTTGGATTGACTGAAAAACACCGCTAAGGGGAGCAGTGGAAGGACAGGAGAGGTCTGCTGTGCCCTGTGGGTCACCTCGATGACTGGGGATCAAACTCATGCTGCAATGACTGCTGATAGCTTCATAATGTTGAAACTAACATTAACCCTTGCACCACTGGGGAGGCCTTGTAAGTATTTATTCTAAGAACATGAAAACACTGATGCCAAAAGATATTTACACTTATGTTTACTGCAGCATTATTTACAAAGGCCAAGAGCTGACAACAACTTAAGTGTCCACGGACAGTTGAATAATCAAGAAGATGTGGTCTATATATACAATGGAATACTACTTAGTTATTTAAAAAAAATAAGAATCTTTCCATTTATGACAGGGGTGGAGCTTGAGAGGATTACTCTAAATAAAATAAATCAGAAGGAGAAAGACAAATACTGGATGATGTCACTCAGATGGGGAATATAAAGAAACAAAGCAAATGAATAGACAAAACTAAAAGAAATTGGTGGGTTATGACAGTGGAACTGAAGTTGCCAGAAGAGGTCGGGAATAAAATGTAGTGGGGCCCCAGTGGAAATGTGGTAGAAGGTTCTTAGGACTTTGGTGATGTGGTAACACATTTGAGGAGGTGTGAACCTATATTCCTAAATCAGATATAGTGAGGTAAATCAATATTACCTCAAAAAAAAAATTGAAAGAGTACAGATTGCAAGGGATACAATTTTACATGTAAGAGGAAATTTTGGTGAACACTGGTCATTTTCTTAAATTTGAATAACATTTAAAATTTATTCTTTAACATTCTTGTTTGTTTTCAAACTTAAAAAAGGAGCAATAAAATACATTATCACATCAGTAAGATTTAGTACTTAGATTTTGACCTCCCTGCTGGTGCAAGGATTAAATCTCAGCACGATGAAGCAATCTACAGCCACTGCAGCATGAGTTTGATCCCCAGCAAGGGAGCTGACCCACATGGCGCAGCAGACTTCTTCTGTCTTGCCCGCTGCTCCCCTCAGCAGTGTATTTCAATAGATCCACCTATTCTGCTCCCCACTCTGACTCTGTTGAATGCGCTCACCCCCCCACACTCTGGCCTATGGCCCAACTCTTGTATGCATAAATGAATAAATCTTAAAAAAGAGATTTAGTAGTTAAATTATAACTTTTTTCAGATTCTGTGATTGAAATTAGCTGATTCATGTAACATTATCCATGACACATAGATTAATTTATATTCATTATTCACATGTAAAGAGAGGCCAATACATAGACAAGTTTTGCCTCTGTATTTTCAATGTAGCATCAAAGGCTATTGCGCCAACTCTCCCCTCTGCTCCTTGAAATGCTAATATTTCTTTTTCTTAATTTTCTTTTTATTGGCATGTTTTCATATATTGAGTTCAGTAAAATAGAAAAGTGTCTCTACTTGTGGTTCTTTTTCTGTCCATTGCAGCTACTTGTTTTGTATGTGTGTTTTTATTAAATTGTAACTAAAAATACCTTTGTTTTATAGAGAAGGATGATATAGGATCATTTGCTGCAGGTCCAGTTTGCTGGGTAAGCCATTGCCTCTGGGGTAATTTTCCATGTAAATTTAGCCACCTTGATATCTTTCCTTGGACTCCATGCTTGGCCCAGTAATCATAGCCTGCGTTTTTTTTTTTAAAGATTTATTTATGCTTACAGAACTGGGGTACAGACCAGAGGTGCAGGGGCAGTGAGAAGATTTACCAGAGACAGAGTAGGGAGCAGAACAGGCAGACTGACGAAGTACACTGCTGAAGGGAGCAGTGGGCAGGTCAGGAGAGGTCTGCTGTGCCATGTGGGTCAGCTCCCTGGCTGGGGATCGAACTTGTGCTGCGGTGGCTTCAGAGAGGTTCATAATACGGTGGTTTAACCCGTTGTGCCACCAGGGAGAGCCCAATCATAGCCTGCTTTTATAAAATGATTATTTCTGAGAAATTTGTATGTAACCAGGAAAACATTTATCTATGTCTTTTGAACATACAACTTACCTACTTCTTTTTCATACCCCATTTGGCCTTTTTCCTTTTTCCTTTTAAAAGAGAAGCAGGAAGGATGCTAGTAAAGGGATATTCTGTGCTCTGTAACAGAGTGGTCCCCAGGAAAGGGGAGGGGTTCCAGGTTCCTTGCCTCACCCAAGGGAGGGTGGAGCTGAGCAGGGAAGAGAAGATGCTGGAGAGGAGATTGGCAAGGAAAGGAGAAAGATGGGGAGCCAGGAGGAGGCCTGGAGGAGGCACATGGAGCAGAGAGACAGGTGAAGAAGCTGCACTTGCTTCCTGGTCCTGGACTGATTGAAACAGATGTGGGTGAGAGACCCATGGGGACCTTAACTGCGGCAGCGTTTATCTTGATTTTGACTTTGCTCTTTTCCTTCCAGACTAGTCTGGCCATTTCTGATCCTTTCCTATGGGGCCCCACCAGAAGGTGCTTTAGACTTGGGGCAGGCTTTTGGGTCTCACAAGCCCTGCTTTGGGCCAACCATGTTTGGCTGGACATTTGCCATAAGGGGAATGGCAACTTCACATGCGTGACTTGGAAACTTTATTCTTTGTTTTTGTTGCACGGTCATTTTTTTATTTTTAAAGATTTATTTATTTATTCATACAGAACTGGGGTGCAAGCCAGAGGTGCAGGGGCAGTGAAAGGCTTCACCAGAGACAGAGTGAGGAGCAGAACACGCAGATCGATGAGGTACACTGCTGAGGGGAGCAGCAGGAGGGTCAGGAGAGGTCTGCCGCGCCATGTAGGTCACCTCCAGGGATGGAACTCACACTGAAGTGGCTGCGGCCAGCTTGCAGTGCAGTGCTGCATCCTAACCTGTTGTGCCCCCAGGGAGGGCCCGCATGGTCATTTTATTAAGGTTTCTTTCCACTAGATGTCTTATATGTCTTATCTTGATGTGGCAGATGTCAGAACCTGTTTAGAAGGGGTATGTTTGCGGGTTCTGGAGTCCCACTCTCCTTGCACTGTAACACTCCTTGCTCCGATCAAGAGAAGCATATTCCTTGCAACCCAAAGCAATGTTGTTCCAAGTTCATGGATCTTCCCTTGTCCTAAAGACTCTGCTTCCCACAACGTTCAGCTCTCAGGCCAACTTCTTACTCAGTTTGTGCCAACATAGTAAAAAGTTCCCTACCACAGACCGCCCATAAACCATTGAGGCAGCAGATGAAGGCGTTTCTGGTTGCCCTGATGTGGCCTGGGAACAGGCAGGAAATATGTGCTTGAATATTTTGGTCAGATGAGTGACTCCTCAGACATGTTAAAAATCAACCAAGAATTTGTGAATGTTCCTTAAGTATTCTTAAGGAGTAGCATAATCAAGTTCTTGGAGTTCCTTCATAGCCAACCACAGATTTGGATATAAACACTTCATTCACTTGTGAAATTTCCTCAAATGTGTTTTCAGAAGAACTCTTTCAATAGAATGATTTGGGTAGAACTCCTCTGTAATTCATTCTGTTTGTTCAAAATTTGAAAGAGACACCTGTGAGGGTTGATGACATTGGGTGACTTTGTAGACTGGCAGCGGTCAGCCAGCCTCCCTGTCCTTTCATTTTGCCTCCTTGGTGTGGTTCAGGCCAAACCTTCCTTAGGATTTACTTGCTGTGGAATAATCAGGATTATTGATTAGATAGGCTAAGCTATGAAGGAGCATTAACCAGACAGAGTCACATTTCAGATTATGCAAGGACTTCCTTAAGGGTTTAAGGAGACCAAACAATGGTGTGAGTTTCAGGTTAACGGTGAAAAGTCATATGGTACTTTTGGAGAAGGAGTTCTGGCTTCAGCATTCATTAGGAAGATCAGGGTGTAAATCCTGACTCCTTAATCTGTTAACTACAGATCTTGGGCAAGGACTGACCTCTTTAAAGATTTAGTTTCCTCATCTCATAAACAGAGATTATAATTCTAATTGGTAAGATTTTTGTCTGGATTAGGAAGAAGAATAGTAGAATGCTTATTAGTGCTATTAACTGGGGTATGTGTGATACTTAGGGTCATTTTAAGCTTCTTTGAAGCCTCATCCTGAGTGTGAATTTCTGCCAGGATAACTGATAGAAAGCATTGGTTTTCCTTGGAGTTCATTGAAATAGTACTCAAGCATTTGGGAATAATTCATGTGAGTGTTTCATCATTGCTTTGTGTAGGTTGCTTTATTATTTTTAAATCACCCCCCTTTGAATTTATTGGCTTCCCTGGCAGTATATGTGATGGTGGCCAGTGAATAATTAGAAGGTTCAAGGGAAGATGCCTCTGGTTGGAGGCAGGAATTCCTTTCCAAAAGAGTGTCAAAATTTGCCTTTTAAGTACAGGAGTGGTTTTATATATGGTCACAATAAAGCTAAGAAAAAAATAGTTTTAAAGATTTATTTTATTTATGCATACAAGATCTGGGGTACAGGCCAGAGGTGCTAGGGTTGGGGGAGGTGAGACAGAGTGGGGAGCAGAGAAGGCAGATCTATTGAAATATACTGCTGAGGGGAGCAGCAGGCAAGACAGAGAGGTCTGCTGCGCCATGTGGGTCAGCTCCCTGGCTGGGCATCAAACTTTTGCTGCAGTGGTTGCTGATTACTTCATAATGCTGTATTTTAACTCATTGTGCCACCAGGGAGGGCCCAGAAACTATTTTTAAAAAATATTTATTTTATTTATTTATACATACAAGAGTTGGGGTACAGGCCAGGAGTGTGTGGAGGTGGGGATGAGAGGATTCCCCAGAGACAGTGGGGAGCAGAACTGGCCGATCTACTGAAATACACTGCTGAGGGGAGCAGCGGGAGACAGAGGAGAGGCCATGTGGGTCAGCTCCCTGTCTGGGGATTGAACTCATGCTGCAATGCCTACTGATAGCTTCACAGTTGCTGTGCCAGGGTTGACCCCTGGCACACCAGGGAGGTTCCTAAAAATATTTTAGATGACATTTACTTACAGAGGGTCTAGTGACTGCTTCTGGAGAGCCATTCAGTTATAATTTGCATATGATAAGCTTCAGGATTTTTAATTTTAGAGGGAGAAACAGACTGTTACTTTCCCTTACATGAAAAATCCTAATGGAAATATTAAGGAGCTTTGGAAGCTGCTGACACAAGACCCTAAGAAAGAGGTCTGGGTTATTGACTCAACTCATTATTCCAGGATATTTAATTTCTTTGGGCTAAGAAAGAAAATTACTTTTTCCTTCAGTAACTTCCAATCAGATGAAACAGTTAGATGCTGGTGTCTATTTTTAATGAATAAATATGAGACCAGGAAAAGCCACTAAGTTGCTCTTGTGTTGGTTTCTTTCTCTATGAAATGAAGGCGTTGGCACAGGGACCCGCTCAGTCCTCACATGCTCTGCTTTGTAATATAAATCAAAAGGCCAGGATGACGAGAGCATCTGCTGGACTCTCCATGCCCTTTAAATGAAACTGACCGTCCATTAGAATACTGTATATTTCCAATAATCCAAAGGAATATTCCAAGTCATTTGAGCTTCTACTAATAGGAAAAAATCTCATGAGGATTAATTTTGTAGTCATTTTTTAAAAAACGATTTATTTACTACAGAATGAGGGTCCAGAGGTGCAGAGTGACAGGATTCACCAGAGACAGAGTGGGGAGCAGAACAGGTGGAGTGATGAAGTACACTGCTGAGGGGAGCAGCGTGCAGGCCAGGAGAGGTCTGCTGCGCCATGTGGGTCACCTTCGGGGCCTGGGATTGAACTCACACTGAAGCAGCTGTGGCCAGCTAGCAGTGCTATGTCCTATCCCATTGTGCCACTAGGGCACAATGTACTGGTTTTTAAAAAATTACTTAAATATATAAATATATTTTTACCTTGTTCATTTTGTACTGTATTTGATTTCTCCCGTCAGCTGTAGTCCCATAATTCTCCCATCACCATTGTACCTGTGATCCATCGCCACAGCCCCTTGTGTTTTCCCTCCCTGTTTTGACCCCTCTCCCTGCCCTTCCCCTGCTGGATGCCTCAAATCTGTGGTTTGCCTATAAATTTTGTCTTTTTCCTGACCCTTGTTTGGTGCCCTATATTCTCTTCAATATTTTTCTTTTTCCTTCTTACTTAGTTCATTGAACATAATTCCTTGCAGCTTCATCCATATTGCCACAAAAGACATGAGTTTGTCTTTTTGATTGCTCAGTAGTATTCCTCTATGTCTATATACCACATCTTGGTCCATTTGTTAAGGGGCATTTAGGCTGTTTCTATATTTAGCTGTTGAGTTTTCCAGAGTGATGCCACAGGGTTATTATACTTTGCTGGAGAAAATTTGTAGTTGAAAAGGTTTTGGAGGACCCTCTCTGTTGGCACAACAGGTTAAAGCACAGCACTGTGAAGCTAGCTGCAGCCACTGCAGCACCGTGTTTGGCCAGGGAGGTGACCCACATGGCGCTGCAGACCTCTCCTGTCTCGCCCACTGCTCCCTTCAGCAGTGTACTTTGACGATCTGCCTGTTCTGCTCCCCACTCTGTCTCTGGGGAATCTTCTTATCCCCCTGCACCTCTGGCCTGTACCCCAGTTCTGTATAAATAAATAAATAAATCTTAAA
>NW_004567138.1:4408857-4412613 GCF_000260355.1 Condylura cristata
GGGGATTGAAACCTGTACTGGAATGGCTGTGACCAGGTTCGCAGTGCTGCACTTTAACTAGTTGGCCACCAGGGAGGGCCCTGAAAGTCTGAATTTTAACTCAATTGCGAACTGATGGTTCATATCCATCAGCTCTTTCAACTTAACACCTGTCTCATCCCCAGTAGCTTTTCCCACGAGTGAAAGGTAAGAAATAAGAATTCAGCCTCTCTTGAAACAATGTTAAGTTATAAATACTGACAGCTATTACTTCTAGGGTAGAGGAAGTAAGAAAGTTCTTGAATCATTAATTCTGGCTTGCTTGATATTTATGGTATACTCAGCCCTAGATACCCAGGGGAAATAAACTACATTGTAGGGAAGATTTGAAAAATAATAAACTCTTCAATCAGGCTTTCCCCCCTCTTTTTGTAGGTGGGTAATATATGTGGATATATATGTAAATATAAATCTCCATGTATGGAGATATTTATATACATATATGTAATTTTTTTTTCAAATTTGCTGATAAATCATGGTAGGAGTAGAATATGAAGAGAATAAGGCATAGAACGATCATTTATTATCTTCAGAGAGAACCATTGTGTGTGTTATTTTTGTTTAGTGGATTTCTTTTAGACTTTATTATACCTTATCTGTTCTCACTCATCTATGCTGATTATGTCTTCTCATATACCCAACTCACCTCACCTATTTTTGGTCTTATATGTGAATATACTGTTCATAGAAATCTTAACATTTCCATTTCTGCTTTATTTTGTGTGTGTGTGTGTGTGTGTGTGTGTGTGTGTGTGTAGAACTGGGTTGTAGACCAGAGGTGTTGGGAGGCATGGTGAGAGGCTTCCCCAAAGACAGCAGGGGGCAGAACAGGCAGATCTACTGAAACACACAGCCAAGGGGAGCAGTGGGTGAGACAGGAGAGGTCTGCTGTGCCATGTGGGTCAGCTCCCTGGCTGGGGATCAAAACCAGGTTGTAGTGGTGATAGCGCTGAGACTTAACCGCAAGGCTTCCTCCCTTGGGAGACCCCTCCATCCCTGCTTTAGGTTGCAGTGGGATTCACCTGCAGAGATCACCTACGCTCAGTGCCTATTGGTGCATTTGAGTGCAAGCCAGTGCCACAGCAGGAATATTCTAGAATCTGGGCGGTAACTTCTCAATGATTTCATTCTTTGGCAGCCCACTTAGACAACCTTGCCTTTTTAATCTCTCTGGAACTTATCTGTGTATCTGGTCTACAGAGAATGTTTAGTACCGCTGGGGCTTCAGTAGATACCTGTGATCTGACCAGATCTCTGGAATCCTGGGAGCCAGGCAGAATCCTTGTGGCTCTTAGACAGATGTGTGGCTTGGAACCACAATGCCGGGTATCTCAAAACAGACAGAGCCAGGGAAATGGTGGCCTTGAGCAGTCACTCTATCTTTCTGGCTACTTGCCAGATGCTGGAAATCCTGGGAGTTGAAGGCATTGGATTTGTGACTATTCACTGTCTTAAAACCACCGCTTAGGGGAAAGTCAAAGGCAGGACAGAAGGGATTGCTTGGTGTTTCTCTACTTGAGATGGAGACACCAGTGCTTTTTTTTTTTTTTTTTTTTTGTAAAGGAAGAGTCATACCATGTCATGCCATTGCTCAATGTGGCTATTCAGCCACCATGTGTCCCAACTTGTTAAGATTTGCCTTGTGTACCAGCATGTCTGAGTGAAGATCTTATCCCTTCCGAACTCTGTCCTTCCTCTGAGTCAAGCATGTCCGTGGCTCCACCCACCTTGGGCATCCTTCCACCTCCAGCTCCCTTCTGTCTGGTTAGCATCCTTCCCCCCCCAACATACTTCTCCACAGCTGGTTCTTTTCGTCAGCTTCCAGCCTGCCAAATCACTTGGACAGTTCCTTTGACTGCTTTATTATTATTTTTGCATGATATTTTACAACTGTTAAATCTTCCCATCACTGAGTAAAACAATGTGTCCAAGACAATACGAATTACTTATACTTGACCCTTAGATAAGGTCAGATACAACCCCAAGCCCCTCACTTGATGGTAGAGAGGCAATACACATTAGTTCCCTGAGCCTATTCTGTGTTTTTTTTGTTGTTGTTGTTGTTGGCAGTAAGTGATATGTCAACAGCCTCTTCAACTTCTGTTTGGTGAACAGTATTATAACCTCTGGGCAGGAATGTACCTTGATTTCCTACCATTTGGTTCAAAGTCATCAGCTAGGTGACTCTGGGTTAGTCAGGTTATTTATTTAGCTTCTGTGCATTGGTTTTCTGTAGTTATCACTAAGAGGAGTTCCTACTTATAATGTGCAGAGTGAATCCATGTATTAAATGCTTATAAGACCATGTGTCTGGTAAATGCTGAGTACGCGGGAGAGATTTCCTGCTGTTTTGGTAATAGAGGTGGGACTGCAAGAGATCACTGCTTTGAGGCCTCCCTGGTGACACAGGGAGTTAAGCCTGAGCATTATGAAGCTACCACAGCCACTGCAGCATGAGTTCGATCCTTGGCCAGAGAGGTGACCCACATGGCACAGCACACCTGTCTCACCAGCTGCTCTCATCAGCAGTGTATTTCAGTACATCTGCTTGTTCTGCTCCTCACTGTCTCTGGGGAATCCTCTCACCACCTGCACCTCTGGCCTTCACCCCAACTCTTGCATGCATACATACATGCAAGCATAAATAAATCTATATTTTTAAAAATCACTGCTTTGCGGACTTTCCTTGGAGCTGAATGCATATAATGGTGGCTCCAGATCTGAGGTCAAAGGCCCATTGGTGTGGCCTCACTGTGGATGTCATTTGTGACTCAGCCAAGTAAGGCAAACACCTTTCTCAAAGCCCATCCTAAGAATTGCCCACGGCACTATTAGACTCGCAGACTCTAGAGGCTATAGATGCTGAATCAGAGTCTTCAGGGAGGGCCCTGGAATCTGATGTCTAACAACCCAGATAATAGTAGCAACCTGGAAACTCTAAACATTGGCAGGGTAGCTGGATAAAATCCCTGATCTTGAGCTCTCATGCACTGCACATTCTGCTGTGATTGTTTTGGGGCCTTGATGTACACACACAAAATCCTCACTGATTTCTAATGTGAGTCAGCATTGAAACCACCAAAATAGGGCAAGAATGAGACTCAAGTCAGAGTTTCTTAGAATCATGTAGGAGGTGTGTTCAAAATATGGATTTATGAGTCCCAGTTCCAATCTGTTTTGTCCAACTCTAGTAATGGAGGATGGAGTGAGGACGGGGGTGGAGAGGAAATAAGATTCTGGCATTTGCATTCTAAACAGATTTTCTAGATGATTCTTCTACTCCCTGGATTTTGAGAACAATGAACTGAATAATGTTAGAACATATTTACTCATGTTACTCTAGGAACATCCATTAATTGCTCTCCTTTGGGTGGGTCTTGAGATACTTGTGAGATTTTTAATATGTTTTGATTTGGTCTGGTAGAACTTAGATAACTTTGTTATCTAGAGTTTTGCATGGCCAGAAGAATGTAACAATTCAGGTGATGGAGTGAGAGGGGAATACTATAAAATGTTGTGAAGTGGTAGAGCACATTGTAGTTTAAAAATAGAGTGCCCCTACTGGTGGGAATGCAAACTAGTACAACCACTATGGAAAACTGTTTGGAGGTTCCTCAAACTGCTTAACATAGAGCTTCCTTATCACCCAGCAATCCCACTCCTAGGTATCTACCCAAAAGACACAAAAACACTGATTGAAAAAGATACCTGTACCCC
>NW_004567138.1:4413903-4415322 GCF_000260355.1 Condylura cristata
CACATCTCTGGCCTGTACCCCAGTTCTGTATGAATAAATAAATAAATTAAAAAAAAAAAAAAGGTGCCCGTGTACTAAGCAACCAAGGGTCTGAGGAAGTGGAGCTTGACTAAAAGGAGAATATTGTAAGATTAAATGTTCTGTGTGGCACTGAAAAAAAATTGTGCTGCTTTTCTCACATGGCCACTTTGCCTGAGGGCTAGAGTTGCCTCTGTTTTATTAATCTCACTCTTGTGTCTCTTTTAGCTCTCCACTGAGCTGAATATTTAGGAGTGAGACTCCTTCCTACTGTTACAGCAATGTAAATGTAAGTGTTTCCCCTTTTCTATGAACACTAAGGGAGATCATTTCTTTGGCTGACTCATCCACAGAATTTATACATTTAGGTCAGTGTGGAGATTTATCAGTTCCAGTTGGAGGAAACTACTCGTAGGTCAGCAAAACCAGCTCATAAGCTAATGGAGACATTTAATTTGCATGTATAAAGAATCTTGCTCCCACTGGAGGTGGGAGTGGAGGTGGTTGAGTGTGGCATAGATAAGAAGAGTCTCTGGATCTCATTGGTAGTGCTCAGCCAGCCCATCCAGGGCTACGGGTGACCTGCCAAGGTAATGCCGCGTGAGTGCCAGGACTGGGTTTATTGCTGTTGGGACAATAGGAGCATCTGGCAAACAGGCTAATGCATGGCATGATACTTAAGAGGCCAGTCTCTCCCTTGACCTAATGCATATCGGTTCACCATGAGACTTGAGACTTTGGTAGCTGGTGTCCACCCTTGTTCCGGAGAGACCTTTGGTCCTGTGCATCAGCAACTTTGGCATCATCTGGGAACTTGTTTGAAATGCAGGCTCTCAGGCCCCACCCTACCAAAACCGGCCTGTTGGGTTTGATTGACAATGTGGCTTTCTGTTTCCCTATCTCATACTCACTGGTATTTTCTTACAATGCGTCAGCTTTCATGAGATTGATTCATTTCAAGATATTGATGGAGTGGCTGAGCCTGCAAGGTGGGGACCCAGCCCTGTGCATGGGAGCTTGTCAAGGGGATGGCACTGAGTGGGAGGTGAATTGGTCATTTTGGGGGACGTACCTTTTGATTTCGGCACTGGATAGTCACTCCAATTTGCCTAGGATGAGCTCTTGGGGCTTATTTCCATCCTGGAATATGAAGAACCCCTCTCTTTCCAGCTTCATAACCACACTTCCTCCAGCTGCCAACTGGGACCTTAGCATGTCCGTGAGTGTTTGCAGTGGCTAAAGAAGTGTTACAGGGCAACCCAGGGGTTGCCTGTCCATGGGTCCTCACCCACACACTCGAGATTCAATTGTACTGTGGACACACACAAAAAGGGTCAATAATGAATTTATTTACAAAGGGGGAAAGGAAAGAAACAACCCAGGTAAAGAGAGAGAGAGAGA
>NW_004567138.1:4415689-4421019 GCF_000260355.1 Condylura cristata
TTTTTTTTTTTTTTTTTTTTACTAGGGTCCTTTTCTGTTCTAAAATCCCATCCAAGATACCACATTGCATAGTCATCAAATCTTAGGCTCCTTTTGCTTAATTTCTCCAACTTTTCTTGTTTTTGATGACCTTGACAGTTTTGAGGATGGATACACATTTTTCCCCAGGCATTAACTGGACTTGACAATCACCGGCTACATTGTCTGACCATCATTGATGTGAGACAGTGGTAGCTCTGCTCTAGGGTGCTCTGAGACTGGTAATTGGGGGCAGGAGACTTGGAATCATCTGCTTTGTGATTAGGACCAAAAGCCTGCGACCATCATGAGGATATTGGGTGCCCAAATGGGCCTGAGGGTGGCAGTGTAAGAGGCATCACAGGTAAATACATACAGAAGGTAGTGGGACATTAAGATAGGAAATTTGTACTGCTCTGCTTTCTGTGCAAGATATGTCCACCTGTTATAGGGCAGCCCTGAGGTGAAATAGATTGCCTGAGTGTGGGCACCAAACTATTACAAGGGAATCCAAATGTGGAATGGGATGGCCTGAATATAGGTTCTCACCCACGTCCTCAAAAGGGACTTAAATGAGACCCAATTGCAGGTACACACATAAAAGGTTAATAAAGAGTTTATTTCTAAAAAAAAAAAAAAAAGGCAATGAAGTGAGGAATAACCCAGGGAGAAAGAGATAAATTGGTGAACTTGTCCTACCAGTTCTGCTAACCCAATAGCACCCTGAAGGCATACAAGAAGCCAACTACCCACCCCTGAGCCCATGTGTCTGGTTATAGACCAAGCCTGACTGTTTAACTCCACCCTGAGTTCGCAGCCATCCCCCCTGCGGTGGTGATGACATTATAGGCTTTGTCATTCTTGATGTTTTGAATCTCTTTGGCCTTTAGTGGGAGTGGGGTCTATAAAACCTGAGCCTATGGAGTTCATTCAGGACATCCTCTCCCCCCAATATACCCACTATTAGAAATATCTTGCTTTAGTTGCTTGATCAAATACAGAGTCTGAGAATGGCATCAGCGTCAAATAGATGTAAGAAAACCGGGTGATTTACATTGCAGTATTGATTGCTTCCTTCTGCCTGTTACTCATTGTGATAGAGGACGGTCTGTCTTTATTCTTAGCTTAGAGTTATGCTAAAAAGACTTGGGTGGATGCATTCCTTGTCAAAAATGGGTGTGACTGATGTGCCCTGAATATATACTCTGCCTTTTGTTTGTATGCTATCTTGAATTTTCTGTTTCTGAGTGAAAAGACAAACCTAAGTCATAATTTGTATTTCCAAATTATGCTACACTCATTTATTTACCATTCATCATATGTTTATAATCTCAAACATAATCTTAGAAGTGAAAGACACATTTTCTGCCCTCACCCACAGTTTAGTGTGGGAGG
The DNA here is from genome assembly GCF_000260355.1 of Condylura cristata. Taxonomy (NCBI): domain Eukaryota; kingdom Metazoa; phylum Chordata; class Mammalia; order Eulipotyphla; family Talpidae; genus Condylura; species Condylura cristata. The sequence continues at coordinate 4,417,103 of NW_004567138.1, forward strand.
CACACAAGGAAGCCAGTGTTTAAGGGAGAGGAAATTCTGTGGCTGAATATGTAGACAACCTTGGGGATTCTGAAGTCCCCCTCTCAAATGTGGGGACCTGTTGCATTCCATTTTTGTAAAGGGATTAGCCTGAGTATATGGTTGGGGCATACATTCTGAAATGTAGCCTTGTTTTAAAAAATTGTTGGGCTGCAGGTTAAAGTGCAGCACTATGAAGCTATCATAGCTACTGCAGCATGAGTTTGATCCCGGCCAGGAATTGACCCACATGGCGCAGCAGACCTCTCCTGTCTTGCCTGCTGCTCCCCTCAGCAGTGTATTTCAGTCGATCTGCCTGTTCTGCTCCCCATTGTCTCTGGCGAATCCTCTCATCACCCCTATTCCTGCACCTTTGGCTTATACCCCAGTTCTATAAGCATAAATAAATCAATCTTTTAAAAAGTGTCAAGGGAAGAAGTTTATCAGAGTGCTCAGCTCTTGGGGATTCATGGATGCGATTCAGCAGGACATGTGCATTGGCAAATGTACCAAATTTTATATTTATTGGGCTGTTGTTAAAGTCATGACACATTTTTGTATACAAAACAGAAAAAAACCCCTCGTGACTTTTCTGACAACACAATGTAGAAGTGGATCTTTTGAAGGGTGAGCTCATCATTTTATCATATTCTTAAAAGGGACTATGATGTCCTTAATGATTAGACCCGTTGCTATAGTGTATAAGATTCTCCCTCCAAGAGTAGGGGGAAGATGAATGGCTAGAGAAGTGATCTTGCGGTTAAGAGTTGCTACTGGAATTTCCCTAGGGTTTTTTCACAAATACTGAAATAAACTGTGATGATACATTGAAAAGTATTTTAAAAATCAAACTATATTTTGCATATGCTAGTTCTTTTTTTTTTTAAGATTTATTTATTTATGCATATAGAACTGGGGTACAGGCCAGAGGTGTGGGGGCAGTGAGAGGATTCACCAGAGACAGAGTGGGGAGCAGAACAAGCAGATCCAGTTAAATACTCTATTGAAGGGAGCAGCAGGTGAGACAAGAGAGGCCTGCTGTGCCACTTGTGTGGGGTCAGCTCCCCATTTGGGGATCAAACTGAGGCTGCAGTGACTAGCTTGCTAGTGCTGTGTCTTTAACTCCTGTGTCCTAAAGTAGGAAAATTTATTATAAGGCAAGAAGTGCCTTGAGGAATTCAACATATAGAAAAGAACTGTAACAGGGGCGCAGAAGCCACCATTCTCTTCTGATTCTTACCTCCTCTCTTGCACATCTGCTGTGTTGTTCTCTTAGGCCTTTTCTGCTGCTCATACAGATGATGGTATATAGCTGCTACAGAGCTTCAGCTAAACACAGCGAGTAACTGTATTTGAACTTACATTCCAAATTCCTGGTAGAGAAATCTGATTGGCTCTGTATAGGGAGGATACCTGTTTTGGGTCCAGTCAGCATTCGCCAAAGAGGCAGAATTACATCATCCAAACCGGGCCACCATGGGGTTTGGAGGCACCATTCTTTTTTTTATTATTATTATATTAGTTTATTTTTAAATATTTTTGTGCATTTTTCCATCTCAGTTGCAATCCCCTTGGGCTTCCCATCACCAAATCACCAGTGTGCCATCACCGTAGTCCAGTGCACTTCCCTCCCCCCACTGTTTTGATCCCACTCCCCACTCCACCCCCATAAAATGTTTCTGGTATATAGCTGTTCATTATTATCATTATTTTCTCGCCTGTTCTGTTAGATTCCTGCTATGAGAGAAACCATCCGGTAGTTTTCCTTTTCTTTCTTGCTTATTTCACCAAGCATAATCTTTTCTAGCTCCATCCATGTTGCTGCAAAGGACATGTGTTTCTTTTTTTTGGTTGCTGAGTAATATTCCATTGTGTATATGTACCACATCTTTTTGATCCAGTCATCCACTTTTGGGCATTTGGGCTGCTTCCATGTCTTTCCAATTGTGAATAAAGCAGCAATAAACATGGCGGTGCAGGTTTCTTTTTGAATCAGTGTTATTGTGGAGAGGCACCATTCTTAATTGGTAGTAATGTCTATCATCTTTTCTCTCTCATCTGTTCTGATGACAGCCTATTCTGAGCCCTGTACTTATTTCATGGAGAAGTCTTAAGAATTCCCCTCCATCTCTGACCCATGGAGGTCAAAGACCCATGTTGTTCTTTGAAGAGAAAACAAGGCTCGGACAGAACTTGTCAGTATGTTGTCATGTCAATGACATTTCCCTTTTGATTTGACCCTCATTTTGTCCCAGCATCATTTCTTATAGCTCAGTTATTCTCTCTCGCACTTTCTTCCTTTCTTCCTCTCCATCTGTCTCTTTGCCTCTCTGTCTCTCACTGTAGTAATCATTACACTTTCAGCTCAGAGGAGGCCTCACCTGCCTCCTGGGATCACCTTTGAACTTGGACTCTAGTGGCAAAGCTCTCCCTGACTGTCAGTACAGAATGAAAAAGACTCTCCCACAGCCTGCTGCCCTTAGTATCACTTTATGATCATGTTGAGACTCTTCCCAATAGTCAATACTCATCCAGAAGAGAGTCTAGTTACTGTTCTTGAACATAGTGGGAAGAATAAATTCGCCTAGTTATCCTAGGAACGAATGTGATCTGCAATTTCTTTTTGATTGACAGCAGCTTCTCAGGAAGGAAGTAAAATCTCAGTACCCAGTTATATACATGTATATTTTCTATTTCTTCCTACAGATGTAAAGAGAAACTCAAGGGGAAAAAGTTGCTATATTTTTTGATTGGTCATCCCAACTTAGGAATATGAAGTGTTCCAAAAGATTGGTCACAGTTCAGTTGTTTAGAATTTGGAATTCTTTCTACTATGGAAACAGTAACAGTGGAGGTTTCCAGCCAAACTGTAAATGATCATTCTGTCTACAACATAGTTGAAATGGTAATTATGATCTTGAAATTTTCCTTATCTTTAAAACTGGAGTCTGAACTCCTTCATGTCAAAAATCCTGAATGCATTAGCTTCCTGAAAATGAATTTTCCTCAACTTCTCTAACATTTCATATTCCTTGGAAACTGTCCTCTCTCACTTAAAAGGATGAAGCTGGGTGGCGCTATGGAGTTGTGGAGGTGGACAATAGGCATGGACTCCAGGTATTGAAAATTTGGGGGGTTTAGATGCCAACTAGAGAAGCATAGGGAGAGTAGAAAATAGTGAGATTTGGGCTTCCCTGGTGGCTCAGGGGTAAGTCTCAGGGCTATCACCTCTACAGCCTGAATGCCATCCCCAGCTGAGGAGCGGGGAAGAGAGGTGACCCACATGGCACAGCAGACCTCTCCTGTCTCACCCGCCGCTCCCCTCAGCAGTGTATTTCAGTCAGTCTGCCTATTCTGTTCCCCACTCTGTCTCTGGTGAATCCTCTCACTGTCTACACTTCTGGTCTGTATCTCAGTTCTTCTTAAAAGAAAAAGAAAGTAGTGAGTTTGATGTCCTTATTCCCTTATTGAAAATGAACAGGGAGGGAAGAATAATTGGTTGTAATATATTTCCCCCCAAAGATTTATTTATTTATGCATACAAGAACTGCAGTGCAGGCCAGATTTGCAGGGAGTGAAAAGATTCACCGGAAGCAGAGTGGGGAGCAGAACAGGTAGGTCTACTGAAATACACTGCTGAGGGGAGCAGTGGGAGAGGTCTGCTGCACCATATGGATCACCTTCCTGGCTAGGGATCAAATATGTGCTGAATTGGCTGTGGATATCTTTGTAGTCTTGCGCTTTAGCCCCTTACAGCACCAGGGAGGGCCCCACAATTTTTGAATAGATACTGTTATTAGTCAGTGTTCCTGGGGTTAGCTCCCTGTCTGGGGATTGAACTCATGTCATAGTGGCCTGCCATAATTTGATAGCACTGAGTTTTTTTTTTTTTAAAGATT
>NW_004567138.1:4421474-4431590 GCF_000260355.1 Condylura cristata
GAGTTTCCCACCCTGGATTAACCTGTAGTAGAGTAATAATGAATGTAGACAGCATTTCCCCACTGGGTTAGCCAAATCCCTGAACTCATCTCCCAGGGATGAGGCGAGATGACTGAACAGGTGACCAGCCAGGTAACAGGAGGCTTGTCACTGAGGGTGTTATGTGACCACAGCATACCTTTGTGGGACTTCTGCATGTGTGGATCTGCTGATGATTTCATCCCTTTTTTCTGACTTGGTCCCAGACCACTTTACCTTCTCAGTAAACAGATGTACAACCAGGTTGAAACAAGACCTTACCCTGAAATAGCCATTGAGTCATACTCTTTGACTGCTCACTCTTCCAGGAAACTCTCTACTTCTTTCAGAAGGCTAAGCATTAACGCATGCAGAATCACTGGATTCTCTTCCCAGCATGTTTCATATTTTTCTTCTTGGTCAAATTGGGCTTTTGCGAAGATAGAAATATGCTCTAATTTGTTTTGGCACGGCATCTGGCCTTTTGCCCTAAGTAGATGTTTAAAAATAGAATGAAATAGTTCGCATCAACCTTCTAATTTTGTCTTCCCTCCAAAAAGGTCTTGATAAGAGGACATGGGAAGTTTGATTTCACCTAGGACTTTATTTCGGGGAGCAAAGTTGCTCTCGCAGAAAGGCACTTGACTTGATTCTTAGATCCTACCCCAGGCTGTACTAGGAACTGTGGTTTGACCCCAGGAAAGTCAGCTCATTCACTTCCCGCTTAGTTTCCTGATCTGTAAAATGGGAGTGGTAACCTTTTAACAGCAAGGCTGTTGGGAGTATTCAGTGAGATATAGGTGATGTTTGCAAAAGTACAGGGATGAGTTGACCTTCTTACAGTAACACAGGTTTGGTAGTTTTCAAAGGTTAGAACTATACATCAATTATAGCAAAATAGTTTATAATGAGCCAGGAGGGGATTATCCAATTTGAAGTTTTCTTAATTTAAATCTACCATGTTATGCTTAATGCCCTTTGTTCAATCTTTGCAGAAAAGGAAGAACAATGTTCATTGCCCTGTCATTCCAACGTCCATTGGGCTCTTGGGATGCAGTATAAAACAACACATAGATAGCTCAGAGCTGGGTATGAACACAGACCCTCCTGCTCACTTGTTATTTATTGTTGCTCTCCTTTCTGGAAAGAGGCATACACACAGATGTGACATCAGAGGGCATCTTGACCAGTATGAACTGCTGAACTGAAGCAATCAATCTGGACTGGGCCAGTAGTCATTCAAGTGTTCAGTGCTCTTTTGAGGCTGATAATTTCTAAGTTCCGTTTCTATATCTTCACTTTTGATAACCGTATGTAAGCATGTTGTCCAAGGTCCTGTACAAATATGTGTAAAAATTGCAGATAGAAAAGATTGGAATTTTATCCCCTAGATTTTAAGTAACAATGTGCAATAACACAGAAGAGTTTTTTTTTTTTTTTTGTTTCTACTGGTGAACTCATGGGTTGCTTCTATCTAAAGAAGTCCCTAGTGGCTAGGGGTTAAGTCTCAGCACATCACCACTATGGTCTGAGTTCTACCCCAGCCAGAGCTGAGTTCCACATATGGTGTGGCAAAACTGTCCTGTCACCCCTCAGCAGTGTATTTTAATAGATCCACCTGTTCTGCTCCCCATTCTGTCTCTGGTGAATCTTCTCACCCCATGCATAAAAAACAAAACAAAACAAAATTTTAAAAATAAAAAAGGAAACCCGCGGGGATTACAATTGAGATGGAAAAAAAAATGTACAAAGTGATGTAAAAATAAACTTTTGTAATAAAAAAAAAATAAATAAATAAAAAAGAAAATATGATTTTGGAATGGTGATTTTCCTTATCACCACTGAAGGCTAGTGAATGCATTAAGAGGAAGACTTGCTTTCCCCCAGGAAATGATTAAGGAACTTGGTACTAAAGTCTTTATCATTTGTTTGGATTTGTTCTCATCCATTCCTGGGGACATGATTGAGTTTCTCCTCCCATTTCTCAGTTTGTTATGTTAATATCTCATATGACTGAACTATTTTATTTGTTCACTAATATTTATTAGAACAGTCATAAAATATCCTTTTTGCCGTGGGAAATAGTTGAAAGTTGCTTTTTTCAAAGTGCAATCTGAATTTTTTTTAAAAAAAGCTTTATTTATTTGTGCATACAGAACTGGGGTACAGGCCAGAGGCACATGGGTGGTGAGCGGATCCACCAGAGATGAGTGAGGAGCAGAACAGGCTGACTGAAGTACACTACTGAGGGGAGCAGCGGGCGGGTCAGGAGAGGTCTGCCGCGCCATGTGGGTCACCTGGGACTGGGGATGAACTCACTGAAGCAGCTGCTGCTTGAGTGCTGTGCTTTAACCCATTGTACCCAGGATGGTCCACATTTGAAAGTTTTAACTTATTACTGATGAGCCTGACTGAGTTTAAGATAACTTTGGGTGTAAATAGGGAATAAACTTAAGGTTGGTTTTCTATGATTATCTTTATTTTTATTATACTAGATTGAAAAGGTTTATAAAGTAAATTGGTTGGAATTTTATCCCCTAGATTTTAAGTAACAATGTGCAATAACACAGAAGTGTCTTGGTTGGAGTAATTTTTTCTGACATAACAAAGCTTACCTGGTATCTCTCGTTCTACTTTGTGCATACAATTCTTGTAGGCTAGCCTACTCCCTGTTGCTTTCCCACAGTTCTTTGTTTTTTTGAGATTTATTTATGCACACAAGAGTTGAGGTATAGGCCAGAGTTGCAGGGGGTGAGAGGATTCACTAGAGTAGGGAACAGAGAGACAGATCTTCTGAAATCCACTGCTAAGGAGACCATGAGGTCTGCTGTGCTCTGTGGATCACCTCCCTGGCAGGGGAATCCAACTCGAACTCATGCTGCGGTGCTGAGACTTCACCCCTGCACCACCAGGGAGGCCCTGTTTTCCCACACTTCTATTCATAAAATTTCCCCAATGCTGTGGGGCTGGGGCCAGGCTCACGAAGCTGACTTCCTGCTTCCAGGTGGCAGACGGCTCTACTGTAACTGGTTTACATACTGTTTTTTTCTCTGCCCCTTATTTTATTTATCCCATATTCCCAGAGCCCAATGAAGGAATGAGTGTTGTCAGAGGGTGAGAGTGTTGTTTAAGGGAAAAAGACTGAAGTGACTATCTAACCTATAGGGCGAAGTTGAAAGGAGAGCCCCAGAGAAATATATTCTGACTAGAATTTTGGGATATTAAGATTTATTTGTGGGATGAGAAAGGTGGCGGAAGAATGGCCTAGCAAATGGAGAATGAGAGGCATTTGTGAATGAGAAATTTGGAGTGCCTGATAATAGTTTATTTAGTATGACTGGAATATAGCTGTAAAATCAAAAGGGAAGGTGTGGCTAAAATGGTGGCAAGGGGCCTCTCTGGTGGTGCAGGGATTAAAATCTCAACACTATCAAACAGCCACTGCAGTAGCAGTTGGATCTCTGGCCAGGGAGCTGACCCACATAGTGCAGCAGACCTCTCCTGACCCGCCCGCTGCTCCCCTCAGCAGTGTACTTCGTCCATCTGCCTGTTCTGCTCCCCACTCTGTCTCTGGTGAATCCTCTCACCACCCCACCCTTCTGGCCTTGTATGCATAAAATAAATCTTAAATAAAATAAAGACATAAGAATAAACAGGAGGCAGTTGATATGCTACTTTGAATTTTGTGGCAATTAAAATTTCCTTTATGTTATTATTATTATTAGTGTAGAATTACTCAGATGAAGGCCAGAAGTACTGGGGTGAGGAGGGTGAGAGGATTTACCAGATATAGTGTGGAGGACAGCCTGATCTCCTAAAATTTACTGCTAAAGTGAGTAGCCGGGGAGACAGGAAAGGTCTCCTGTGCCATGTGGGTCAGCTCCCTGGCTGGGGACTGAACTCAGGCTCTAACAGTTATAGCACTGAGACTTAACCCGTTGGCCACCAGGGAGGCCCTCATTTAGGTTATTAACCAGAATTGCCTCTGACCAATTGTATAAGACCAAGTAGGGTTAGATCTCAGAGTCATATAATTAATTTTTATGGAACAGTTACTTCAAAGTAAATACAGGATGGGGATTTTGGTTTGTTTTTGAAACAAGAATTTGCTGACATTGTGATCTGAAATCTGAGAAGTTTTAGGGGATTATTCCTGATTTAGAGGTAAACTATTAACCCTGAATGGTATATATTATATGACAACCTCACAGTCAAATTCATGTTGTGATGAGTTTTTCCTGGCATATTAGTTTCTAAGCATTTAATAATGTGATAAAGTAGATAATCTTAGGTTATATTCTGTGGTGACTACTTTTATCATGATAAAAAGCCATAGTGGATGTGAAATGTTCATAACCAGTCAATGCTCAAGAATGTTTCTGTTTTAAACTCATCAAACCTAAGGGAACTTCGACCTCATGTTTATAAACTTTTGGGAGAAACTTTAAGAAAACAACAGTTTGCCTTTAAGTAGATCTTTGCTGAAACTTCCGGTGATTCTTTTGTAAGAGTTTGGAATTTCCTTGGTGATTTTAAACAAGATTTCCTCTCTTAGATGTGCTTATTGTATGAGTCTTAGATCACCAAGGCTGATCTGAGTACAGAATCTTCAAAGCTTTGGTTGGACTAAATATTTAATACTTACTGGTATTGAAAATAGTTCTAGGGCCCTCCCTGGTGGCACAACAGGTTAAAGCACAGCACTATGAGGCTATCCTCAGCCACTGTACCACGAGTTTGATCCCCGGCCTGGGAGGTGACCCACATGGGGCAGCAGACCTTTCTTGTCTTACCCACTGCTCCCCTCAGCAGTTTGTTTCATTCAAGCTGCCTTTTCTGTTCTCCACTCTGTCTCTGGTGAATCCTCTCAGCCCCTGTTCCTCTGCCTACACCCCAGTTCTTGCATGCATAAAAAAAAAAAATAGTTCTATCCCCTTTGAGCCTAGGCTTTCCATGAATCATGCAGAGACATTCTTGACATCATATTCTTTTCTTGCATTTGTAGGTAGGGAACAGATTTGCTTGATGCCTACAGATGCTGAGGGGGGATTGATAGAGATGGTGGGTGGAAAATGCAAACTTAAATTAGGTGTTTAAATTCCAAAGTGGCACAATCATCTGACTATTAAAAAGAATGAATAACATTGTTTTCTATGTAGAGGAGTAATAGTTTCAGATTTGCAAGCTACGATTCATTTTGCAAGAGGGTCATAACACATGTACAGTTGTCATTTTGAGTTAATGCTATGGGATCAGGGCAAGTTACCTGGTCACGTCACCAAGAGATCTTCCAGAGGCATCTCTTTGGAGATGTGCTATTTTGAGAACACTAATTTTCAGAAATTAATGGAACTGTTAACCTATAAAAAAGTAAAACTATAACGTATTAAATGGAAAGGCTTTTATGTATCACATTGCCTTTCATAATCCAATTAAATAAGAAACCCCATATTAAAGCTATGAACATAAAAAGTACTTGAAAGTTAAGAAGCACTCTCCCAGGTAAACTTTTGATCAAAGAACAAAACAAAGATCAATGATAGGTTCAATAGAAATTAGTTAAAATTGTATTTTGCATCTAAATCTTTAGGGTATCTACTGAAATCTTTGCCCGGAGGAAAATATATAACAAATATCTTTATTATTCATGAAGGCTAGCAAAAACAGCTGTCTCTTCAGAAAATAAAACCAAGAATACTTAGGAAGAGGAATTGATAAATTTGTTTTATTTATGTAATCATAAAAGAGTAAAATGACCTTTCCTGTCTCTCCTGCTGCTCCCTTCAGCAGTGTATTTCAGTCGATCTGCTGGTTTGCTCCTATTCTGCCTAGTGAATCCTCTCACCAGCACAACTTTGGCTTGCACCCCAGTTCCTCTATGCAAAATATGTCTTCCAATAATAGTTAAGATCAAATCTCTTGTAGGTAGATGTTACCTCAATAAAGTCAATAAATGTTATTTTGATGATAAACTTTTGAAACAAATCGACAGTAGAATTTATAGTAATAGTAAATATTTAAACTTCAGTGGAATGATTTTCCTCCACACTCTACTTTGATTCCATGAACTATATGAAAATAATTAAACCATTCAGCTTTTTTTTAAAAAAGCAACTGATTTGCTATTGGAAGCATCTGTTAATATTTATATAAAACTGTGCAAATTTCTTTTCTGCTAAAAGAAGCTGACAGATTAACAGCAAGTTTTTTTTTCATGTATGCATAAAAAAATTGAAAACTGAAAATCGGTAGAGTAGATTTAGAGTCATTTGATTTCAATGAAAAGTCATGCTTCACAGACAGATAAGAAATGACATCTGGAACTACATATTGAGTTCGATCTCCGGCCCTGGAGGTGACTCACATGGACCTGCAGACCTCTCCTGTCTTGCCTGCTGCTCCCCTCAGCAGTGAATCTCACTCAATCTGACTGCTGTGCTCCCCACTCTGTTTCTGGTGAATCATCTCACCTCCCCCACATCTCTGGCCTGCACCCCTGTTCTTATATGCATAGATAGTTAAAAATCCATATTGAAAATACAATATTGTTCATTTGAAAGTAGCAGTGAAATATTATTAATTGATTAAGGTACTTGAATATAATTTCCCATGTCATATTTTTTTTTTAAAGATTTATTTATTTATGCATACAGAACTGGGGTACAGGCCAGAGGCTCAGGGGCAGTGAGAGGCTTCACCAGAGACAGTGGGGAGCAGAACAGGCAGATCGACGAAGTACACTGCTGAGGGGAGCAGTGGTCAGGAGAGGTCTGCCACGCCATGTGGTCACCTCCGGGGTAGGCGGGTATCGAACTCACGCGGAAGTGGCTTTAGATTCTCAGTGCTGTGCTTTAACCCGCTGCGCCACCAGGGAGGGCCTCCCATGTCATATTTTTAATGATAAGATAAATAAATAAATGATAAGTAAATGTGTGTGCATATATATATATTTATATATGTGTGTGTGTGTGTGTTTCCAAAAATTGCCTTAACGAACACAGGCATGCTGTTTCAGTCTTAAAGTCTTTTATTTTTGAAAACCTCCTTTTTTTTTTAGCATTTTATTTTATTTTTAACATTTATATATTTATGTACACAGAGCTGGGATGGAGGTTGGGGAGGGGGTGAAAGGTCTCACGAGAGACAGAGCAAAACAAACAGATGGAGTGAAATACACTGCTGAGGGGAGAAGCAGGTGAGACGGAGGGGAGCAGCGGGTGAGAGGAGAGGGATCTATTGCACCATGTGGGTCAGCTCCCTGGCTGGGGATCGAACTTATACTGCAGTGGTCAGATAGCTTCAATAGTGCTGAGATTTAACCCACTGGCCTCCATGGAGGCCCTGAAAACTTTTTTTAGTTGGTCTATTTTCTCAGCCCTGGTATAAGAAAAGCAGTTATTTTTTCAATTAATGGCTATTTAAAAAATTAAATGACTTTAATTGCTTTTTAGCGTCTTTGTTCATTCTCAAAATATACTGCTTTGATTGATCAATTTTAAGGTTATTCTGTCTTAAATATTAGATAGTTGCCATATGATTTAAACTTTTGCACATTATAGAAAAGGATAAGTACATTCCCAATTCATTTTATGGATGCAATATAACTTCAACCCCATTGTAAGGTAATATAAGATGATCAAGAACGTGTTATCCCAGAGTTACAAATTTGGGTAATATCAGAAAACCCAGGCACATTATGTATTACATCTAAGAGATGAGTAACATGAGTATATTAATAGTTGTCAAGAAGCCATTTGATAAAGTTCAGGACTATTCTATATGTAACTCTTAAAGAGGAATTGAGGGAAAGTATTTAGACTTAAGACTATTCATCAAAACTAGCAGCAAATTTCAGTGGAAAATTTTCAAATTTTCAATCCAGTAAATAAGGACTTATATCTGAATGCCTATGGACAGTACTTTTATTCATCCTTTTGTAATATTCTAGTAACTTTTGTACATTCTAGAAAATTCAATAAGACATTATACTGTGATTATTTTTATTGGATAAGGACTTTTTTTTGTGGCTGATATGTATGTATACATCCACAGACATAAGTCTATATCAAATAAATAAAACAACAAACAGTAAATCTAGTAGAAATAATAAGATATTTGGGGAAATGGCTACATGCAAAATAAATGCACAAATTGAACTTTTGTCTATTTTAATAGAGAGCACTAAGAAATGGAGGAAAATTTCTCTTAATTAGAAAGACATCTTAAAGAATCTAACACCATAAAAATATGTAATATATCAATTTCCCACAACTTAAAAAATAGAACAGCAACATGCATTTTAAGAAATTATATAAAATACTAATAAAGATTTTTTTGATAAATACCCTATTGTAGCCATAAATAAAAAAAATCAAGATAACTATAAAGGCAATATAGCCAGTGTAGCATTAGTCTAGCAATCAACAAATGATTAAGGAAAATAATAGATCATTCAGAATAGATAATTCAAAATATAGAAAACCTAATATTTGATAGATGTTGTTATCCAATTTGTTGGAAAAATCCTGGATTACTTAATAAATTGTTCTCATGTAAGTAGCTTATTATCTGGTTAGAATATAACATGACTCTTCCTATATCATTTAAAAATAAGTCTACAAAATCTACCTCACAAGATTGTCTAAGAAAACACACATGTAGATGGAAAACCTTAAACAAGATTGAAAGTTCCAGACACTATCAAGACAGGACACCTTGTCAGAATATATACAACATCAACAACAACAACAAAACATTTGCTGGAGAGTTACATAAATGAAATCAATGGACGTTAGTTGTCATAAACTATGCCCCAAAAGAAAGTATTTGTAACATTTATTGCAGAGAGTTTTTATAGAGTAGAAAATCTAGAAAGACTAGAAAATAAATATCCTAAAGCTAAATGGATAAGAACATGAATAGATAATTCATAGCTCTGTGAGTGTGTTCGACATCAACATGATTAAATGAGAACAGAGAAGCATGCTTAAAAGACACCATAGGCTGTTAACTTTGGGACACGGGTGTTTGAGGAACTGATGCAAGTGGAAAATGAAAAACAAAACAAAACAAAACAAAACAAAACTGACAGATTCCTGAGCAAGATGGACATAGAGAGTGTTTTAGAAGCGCCATAGATGAGGAATAGAGAGAGCGCTGAGCTGACAAGGCTGATGTAATCTGAGTAGAGAGAACCATGGAAAGTAAGCAATTTCCTTCACTTCTGGCCTTACAAAATCATTCATGACCTGAAACTAGTGATTCAGTAACTTTCATGAATTAAATTCATAAAACTCCTAACATTTTATCATCAGAATACAATTTTTTTATGAGACCCTTGGGGAAGAGGCACTTTGTAAAAGCCGTGACCACAAAGATAATGTATTTACCTTTCCTATTGTGGGAAATAATGCTCATTGCTGAATATGTTCAAAGGTGTACAGCAGGATGGTTTGAGTCACGTATATTGTGAAATGATCCCACGATAGGTTCGGTTAACACCCTTCTCCTGTAGAGACAATAGAAAGGAAACAAAGAAGAAGAGAAATGGGAAAAAAATTTTACCTTGTGATGACAACTCAGGATTTGCTTTCAACAACTTTCCTGAGTATTGCACGCTGGTGGTAGGGTCATCATGGTGCACTCCTTGTTCATCTTTTAGGAATTTGTCCAATGATTACTTATTGGAACTGATCATTATGTATTTAGTCTGAACAGGATTTCTATCCACGAGTAGGAGGAATAAGGAAGATCTACTTAGGGTGTCTGTGAGGGTCCATGGTGTTGAAGATTGAACTTAAGCATTGCTGCAGAGTCTATGATTTTTCTACAACCATTAAAAAACCTAATCAAGTCTTGAGGGTCTTGTGTGGCCTGTGCTGGGGGTACCACGGGGTGGCAGGGGGAGGCTGTTTCAAAAAGACCAGCATCCCTAAGCCATCCTGAAGATGATATGGAGGGCTTTGGATGGCAAATCTTAGATGTGGAAGGAAAATAGGACTTTCCAGTTTCAGAGCTTATTTCTGTATCCTTACAGGATACAGAACGGAAGCCTTCCCTCAAGGTACCTGCATTTTTCTTTCTTTTTTTTTTTTTTTT
>NW_004567138.1:4431745-4433564 GCF_000260355.1 Condylura cristata
GCTATGAGTGAAACCATCCGGGGTTTTTCTTTCTCTTTCTGGCTTATCTCACTAAGCATGATCTTTTCCAGCTCCATCCCAGTTGCTGCAAAAGAAGAATGTCTCTGGTCTATGGTTGTTCATTATTTTTGTTATTTTCTCGCCTGGTCCATTATACTCCTGCTATGAGTGAAACCATCCGGGTACCTGCATTTTTCTATCCAACAGGCATCAAACCCAAGTTTCCATGCTTTCAACTTCAGCCTCTTTTTCTTTTCATCTTTTGCAGATAATAGTGTTTGTTCTATCAGTTCTTAGTTTCACCGCGGACTTCACCATCCACTATTTTAAAGGGAGAGAGAGAGAAGATGGGTGGGGGGAAGGGAGAGAGCAGGAAAAGAGTGGAATCTGCCATCTATGTCATAGGGAAAAGTTTTTTAAATTAAGTAATTTATATATAATACATACACACACACATATTTTATATCATTGTTTTGTTTTCTCCTCTCAGGTACTGTCCCCGTGAAATTCCAACCACCCACTCACCTGTGCACCATCACCACAGTCCCTTGTGCTCTTCCCTTCCCTGTTTTGATCCCTCCCCCCACCCCGAATGTGTCTGATTTATAGTTGCCTGTTAATTTTATTTTCTTATTCTCTTTTTTCCCCTGATCCATAGGGAAAAATCTTAAAGATGCCTATTAAAAAAAAGTCCCACTGGAAAATTAATATCTTTAATATTCCCATCTATGACTAATTGGTCTCTAGAGGGGAATCTTAATTCCAAGAATGCAGAGCCTCATGATTTAAGCCAAAATGCGGTGTGACTGTTATTTCAGCAGAGTCCTTTGTACCAATGTAGGACGTGACTGTGCATTGCAGAACCTTTCATTTCCTATAAACCAATTAGTACATTGGCTGGGATCTGGGATGACAGCACTGAAGGCCAAGAGGTCATTGGGGAGCTGTTTTTCTTTTTTAAGAGTTCCCATCTTTTATTTTAATGATGATAATATTTTTTTTGTGTGTGTGAAGAGGAACTGGGGTGCAGGCCAGAGACTTGGGGGGATGGTGAGAGTATTCACCATAGACAGAGTGGGGAGCAGAACAGGTGAGTGTACTTAAATCCACAGCCAAGGGGAGCAGCAGGTGAGACAGGAGAGGTCGGCTGCATCATATGTGGGTCAGCTCCCTGCCAGGAATAGAACTCAGGCCATAGCAGTGACATCATCACTGAGACTTAACCCCTAGGCCAGGAGGGGAAGCTCTGGGGATCTTTTCTTTTGATTGTCTTAGGTAGGATTTGGGAGGCAATAATCAGATTAGTAGAAGGGTTAATGCAAATTTTGCCAATTTATGGCATCTCAAGACAATTGTAGCTGGCTTTCTAGTCGAGAATCTTAATTCAGGGCTAATGTGGTCATTTGTTTTCTTGAGTTAGATGATGAACAACAGTGCTGAACACCACGTTCTCATTAGCTAGTAACCCCAGCTTGCTACTGGTGTTATTTATATAGACTATTACAAGTCTTAAACATAATGGAGTCATATTTTTATTATCATTTTAATTGAAGTGATGTTGCATTATAACATTATATATAAAATATATAATCTTTATATATTTCAAATATATATTTATGTTAAAATATGTATATTAAGTATATAAATTAATATGCCTTTCAGTCTGTTCTAATCAACTTTTGTATGTGCCACATTAAGTTCATTACTCAGGTCCTTTTTTTTTTTAAGATTTATTATTTGTGCATACAGAACTGGGGTACAGGCCAGAGGCTTAGGGGCGGTGAGAGGCTTCACCAGAGACAGAGTGGGGAGCAGAACA
>NW_004567138.1:4433744-4434881 GCF_000260355.1 Condylura cristata
ATTTTTTTTTTCTTTTCAAAAGATTTACTCATTTATACATACAGAACAGGCCAATGGTACAGGGGGTGAGAGGGTTCACCAGAGACAGAGTGGGGAGCAGAACAGGCAGATGTACTAAAACACACTGTTGAAGAGAGCAGGGGGTAGGCCAGGAGGGGCCTACCACACCACATGGCTGAGCTCCTTGGCAGGGGATTGAACTCATGCTGCAGTGGCTGTGAAAGCTTCATAGAGCTGTGCTTTAACTCGTTATGCCACCAGGGAGGAGGGCCCTCCAATGGATTATTGTGTGGCATAGAGCAATACCAAGTTGAGCAGATTCTGATCAGGTTTTTCTTGTTGGAGCCCAGCTGTTTTTTACATTTATGAGTCTGAGAAGCTCTTTTATGAAGCAGAACCAAAATGGCAAGTGTCTAACTTTTGACCTTTTTTGGATCCTATTTTGACTTTCCATGTAGTTTGACAGCTCTGCCCACTTGAGTGTATAATTTTAAATTGTTTTCAGTCTTAATTGGTATTGTGTCTTAGTCGTACTTGTAGTCAATGTTGGGTGAATGTATAAGAGGAACACCAGTAGGTCCACCAGAAAAATACAAGTGAGATAGTAGCTGTTTGGAAACAAGAGATGACTAAAACACATGACCTTTGCCTCAAATCTTCTCCTGTGTAGAGAAAATTGCACCTATTGCAGAAGCTGATTACCCAATACTTTTGTTCTTTGTTTTCTTGAAGCAGAACAAATCATTAAAAAATTTTTATTTTTTAACACAGTTTATAATTAAGATGTCAAGTTGGAGGTATGGGTTAATAATACTAAATGAGAAGGGTAATTGCAATAGCATAAGAATGAATCTTAATTTTTCTTTATGTTAATTAACAAATTGTTTTCCAGAGAAGAAATCCTATTTGTTAATTCCTGACAAAGTATTTTATAATATATTTATTTTTTATGTATATATAATAGTATTACCAATGTAGGACGTGACTGTGCATTGCAGAACCTTTCATTTCCTATAAACCAATTAGTACATTGGCTGGGATCGATGCAAGTGGAAAATGAAAAACAAAACAAAACAAAACAAAACAAAACTGACAGATTCCTGAGCAAGATGGACATAGAGAGTGTTTTAGAAGCGC
>NW_004567138.1:4434981-4469404 GCF_000260355.1 Condylura cristata
ATATATTTTACCAACACTTGGTAATCTACTATTATAAAATAAAATTTAATGCAATTTCTACAGTTTGGATTACTTACCATTAATGTCAAGACTCTGTTTTTACTTTAGGAAGGTCTATAATTCAAATTAGAAGATGATTCTTTATTAGGACTAAGGTCAACCTGCCTGTAATTTGTGGTGAACAGTTTGTAATATATGTCTATTATTGTTCAAAAATTATTGTGTAGATTACAGTGGCTGAATTTCCCTTCTCAGTACAAAATATCAAAAGTTACACTAACTTTTTAAAAGATTCATTTATTTATGCATACAGAACTGGGATACAGGCCAAAGGTGCAGGGGTGGTGATAGGTTTCACAAAGACAGAGTGGGAGCAGAACAGGCTGGCTGACTGATGAAGTACACTGCTGAGGGGAGCAGCGGGCGGATCAGGAGAGAGAGGTCTGCCGCACCATATGGGTCACCTCTGGGGCAGGTGGGGATTGAACTCATGCCGAAGTGGCTTTAGCTTCTTAGTGCTGTGCTTTAACCTGCTGCGCCACCAGGAGGGGCCTGGTTACATTAATTTTGTGTCTAAAATAGGCAGTTTTTGAGAGCTTTTCTTTTATGTACCCTTAAATACTGGTATTCTTTTAGATTCTTTCCTGACTTCTTTTCAGGTGAGTAGGTTGTATACTGTGTAATTCTGGCAGGTGACATGTACTGCTTCATCCCCAAGACTTGTATGAGCCATTAGGCTTTTGCTACTTTAAGAAATTTTTTCATTTACCCTCACAACAATTGATGAAATGAACACCAGAATTCCTCTTTTATAGATGAGAAAACTGAATTTTGAGTATGTTAAAACTTGTTCTGATTTCTTGATAATAAGGAGGTGAGAGAGTTTGTTGGTTCAGCAGCCTGGGACTCCTCTCTTATCTCTCTCTTCTCCCTCTCTCCCACCCCCATCTCTCAGTTTCTCCCCTCACATCCATCCAATCAGATATCAGATCTCATCAATTCTGTTTCTGAATTCCTTCTCTATTTGTTCTTTTCCTTTCATGCCCGTTATCATTACATAAGGGCAGGTCTTCATTCTTTATTCTGAATTCGTCTGCTCTGAGTTATGGACAGTGTTTCATGTCTCTTGGCTTTTGCATTGGCTAGAGCCTCTGATTGGGTCCCATTTTGCTCCCTCAGTCTACTTCTTGAGACTCAGCTTTAAGTCTGTTTCTCAGGGAACCCTGGTGAGATTCTCTCAAAGCCCTGTTCTTTTAGTTTACATCTCCTCTGCTCTCATAGCACGTTATGGTACCCTGGTAATTGACTTGCTGGTCTGATTCTTTCCCTGGTATGAGAGATAGATCTTCTAAGTCGGTGACCATATCCACTGATCTTTGTCTTCTTAGCTTGGAGTAACTTCTCTGGGAGGGAGGAAATCAATTTATGATGGAGGGAATGAATGAATGCACATTGTAGACCTGTTGGACAGTAAGAATTTTCACCCAACACTGTAGTGTTCTGGATGTTGATTTATTCGTACAAAAAGTTGAATGCAATTTACATAAACTTGCATGGTTGAAAATGCTTTTATTTTGTTATATAGTATTTTTCCTTCCCCCAGCCTTTGCAACATTTTGCAGCATGATTATTACGTGACCTATTTTTTCTTTTTTAAAGATTTGTTTATTTGTGCATACAGAACTGGGGTACAGGCCAGAGGCCCAGGGGCGGCGAGAGGCTTCACCAGAGACAGAGCGGGGAACAAAACAGGCAGATAGACAAAGTACACTGCTGAGGGGAGCAGCGGGCAGGTTAGGAGAGGTCTGCCACGCCATGTGGATCTCCTCTGGGGCAGGCGGGAATCGAACTCATGCTGAAGCGGCTTTAGATTCTCAATGCTATGCTTTAACCCGCTGTGCCACCAGGGAGGGCCAGGTGACCTATGTTATTATTCCTCTCTGCTGCAGCTTCTTCTCATCTCCTGTAGACAGAAGATAATTTAATTGCACAGTAATTCAAAAAGTGAACTGTGTGTTGAACGTTGGCTTAAGTTGCCATTTTTGCATTAACAGTAATGAATAAAGTAACCTCTTAGAAGGTGTTGTTCATCTCTCCTGACTCATGTCTATCAATAAGGGTCAGATCCCAAAGTAGACCTTGGGGTCTGTTATCTCAGAACCTAAGTAGCTAAATTGGAAGTTAGGCATTAGTGGAGTGGTTTAAATTGAAGTGTACTATGGTCATCTGACAGATTTAGGCTCTAGTTTTGTCTCTCCCTGGTTCAAGCCTATCCTCAAATCTCCCTAGTAGGCATCTGCATTAAACTAGTTAGAAGGGGCCCTCCCTGATGGCGCAGTGGGTTAAAGCACAGCACTTAGAATCTAGAGCCGCTTCTGCATCAGTTCAATTCCCACCTGCCCCGGAGGTGACCCACATGGCGCGGCAGACCTCTCCTGACCTGCCCGCTGCTCCCCTCAGCAGTGTACTTCGTCGATCTGCCTGTTCTGTCCCCCGCTCTGTCTCTGGTGAAGCCTCTCACCGCCCCTGAGCCTCTGGCCTGCACCCCAGTTCTGTATGCACAAATAAATAAATCTTTAAAAAGAAAAACAAAACTAGTTAGAAGGTCTTTTCAAGCTCAAATAGGTGCTGATCTTAGTACTTTGGGGTCCCACTGTGTGTTCTCTTACTGCCTATGTCTCTTGTCTGTTTCCCTTGCTCTCCCACTGGTGCGCTGGTCTCCTGCCTTCTCACACAGGGATCCCCTGTGTGAGAAGCACTTGGCTTTCGCTTAGAAGTTTTCTTCATCATGAAGGGTTGAGATGCAGTTAGCTTATGCCCTTTGGATCAGTTCCTGCTATTGCCAATTCACTGGCAAGTTGATTCCTTCAACAAAGAGCGTCTGGTCCCTTCCTTTTAGGAAACACATTACTGACTCTGTTTGCAAAAGTGGGGTGAGGCTGGCGGGTGAGCACAGAGCAGACATTTCTAAATCGCTGAATTCAGATTTGGGAGAGTGAATGGGATCTCAGCGGTGTGTGTGTGGGAGTGAGTAGATAAAACAATCAGTTATAAACCTCACACAACATATTGTGTCCGAGGTCTTACAGTGAGGAAGGTGCTCACTGAACTCTTC
This sequence comes from Condylura cristata, assembly GCF_000260355.1. NCBI lineage: Eukaryota > Metazoa > Chordata > Mammalia > Eulipotyphla > Talpidae > Condylura > Condylura cristata. The sequence goes on from NW_004567138.1 coordinate 4,438,097, forward strand.
CCACCTTTCCACTCCCCCAGCTTCCCTAGCTTCGGGATTATGTTGTTACAGTTTCTTCCACTGAGATTACAACCTGTTAGGTTACTAAGCATTCCCCACATAATTTGAGAGAGCACATCAAAGGAATCATTGTTTCATAAAGGTGTGCCTGTATTTTATGAGGTAAACTAAGCCAGGCCTGATTTGATGGGCGTGCGTTCTAATTTTATCATTCAGCGCCAAAGGACAAATCAGGTACAAGGTGTTTGGGATGAGACGTGCATGGGAAGTGTTCCTATAAAAATGGTTTTCTGGCAAGGTGGGGAGGCAGGTCTGGGCTGTTAGAAGGGGGAGGCGGAGATTTAAAGGGCTGGGAAGAAGGCGGAGGAGCCGTGCGCGGGGAGACCTGCACAATAACAGCGAGCTCCCAATGCCAGGAGGTGAAATGACCCCTTTGGGGCAGGGTGAAGGACGCTAGGGACTGCTGCCGACCCCCAGCTGGGGATTTCTGCGGCAGCCGCCCCCTCCGAGGACCGGAGAGGTCGGGACCAGGGGCCCCGCTGCAGGCGCCAATCGGGGAGCGCTGGATTGCTCCCGTGCGCTGGCCGTGGGGTTCGGACAGGGTTAAGGCCCATTACCTGCAGTTGAAGTGCGACCCAGATGGGAAGTAGGAAGTGCCGCGCCTGAGCTTCCTGTATAAATGGACTCGCGGCTACCAGCGCCCTGCTGGGGAGCTGCACCCTACTCGCTGCAAGGTTCCCGGGCGCCGCAGTTGCTCCCCAAGGCAAAGAGGCGATCAGGCACTCCTACTCTGACCCGATAGGTCTGGGAAGCCGAGTCCTGTTGCAATCGTGCAAAGTGTAAAGCTGTCTGCCACCGAGCACAGAGGAAGAGAATGAAACAGCTCCTCCTCCCGGGAGTGTGAGCTGCCGGGCGGGTGGTGCGCGAGGCTGGCTGCTGAGAAGCCCGCGGCGGCGGCAGGAAGGATCTGCTCTCCTGCCAGGTAGGTTTCTCGAGCTTTTGAAAACGCTGCAGGCATTGCAAGACGGGAATGGTGTCGAGTTTAGAAAGATAAAAGGACAAGAGGCTAATTGTGATTCCAGAGTCCTAGTTTTATTTTCTGCCTCCAGTGCTTACAACCATCCAGTATTGAATTCATTCTGAAATGCCTTAGACACCTGTTAACTTTTAAAAATAGATATCTTTCTTGGTAAAGGTAAAAAGAAACTAGTTTAATGTCGAGTGAAATCGTTTCTACAGACAGGATTGTAAAATTCAAGATGAGATCAAACCCCCCCCTTTTTTAAGGGGGAGACCAAAAGTTGGTATCATCTCAAATGGTTACCTTCAGAGTTATTTGGACTCCACAGTGTGTTGATATTCACAGATATGGATAAGATGTTGTGACTGTGGTATCTTGGCCGTATATTATAGCAATTATTTTGTCCGGTGGTTGTTGATGAAATAGAGTGAACCTCTCATGCTATTCTCAAGTTTAAATTAAAATGAAACCGATTCCTGTTTCAGCAGAGCAAAGGTGTCTTTAGCTTATGACTCCTTCCAGGCCATTTTGCTTTTCTTACTAATTTCAGATTGGGTTATAAATCTACTCCTGCCCCGAAGACTTTTCATATTCAGAATTTTCAGAAATGGATTCCCTTTTCTGGGGAATTATTCTGTCTTTTTACTTCCATCTCGATCTGTCCCTTTCTTCATTCTTCCTGTTGCATAGATCTTATCAAAACATTAGCTGGAGCTTCTAATGGGACTTTCAGTTTTCTTCTAACTTGATACTTCTGGATGTTTATGGGAGCATTGCATGGTATGGATTTAAAGAACGTTTTAGATGTTCTAACATTTTTGAAGCAGCACATTGGGGGTGTCTATGTCCAGCAGCAAAATAAATGAACTTTGAGATGACTCAGTTTTTAGGGTGTGGGGAACAGGCAAAAGGAACCCAGCCGGTCTACACTGAGTGAGTGACTGGCCAATTAAAATGCTACACTTTCACTGAGATGTACTTCTCAGTCCCTCTGTTTACCACTAATTCCTCTCTCAGTTCCTTTGCCTGGGTAGCAAACCCTTAAATATTTCTGAAACCACCTTGATGAAGGGAGAGAGGGAGGGCCAAAGAACGATCTCTATTGCAGATGCATAAAAGATTTACTTGGAGATAAATATATTATGAAATCCAAGTCCACCGTTTTCCCACAGTTCCTTCCTCACCTTCGTACACGTGTGACTAGTATTCTATTCTTCCAGGCGGTCATAAACTTAGAAAAACAGGAAAAAAAAAAAACCTGTGTCAAAAGTAGCTTCTGACTAATTGAAACTGTCTTGCTGAGTAAACAAATATAAGGTAAACACACACAGAGGATGTCAAAAAGATGTGGAGTAGCTGAATGAGCTTGCCTGGCTTTTTATTTAAAACAAACAGAAAAAACTCAACCAAAAAACCCCCAAACCAATCACTCTAGATAACTTGCTGCTGCTCTACTGTGCTGGAAATAAGGTTTGAGTGTGGTCAAACACTGTCCATTTACCCAGCTTTTTACAAATATTTACAGTCACCTATGCCAAATACCTTTGTGCTGAGCCCTGAAGAACATTCCCAGCATTCAAAATCCCGTTCTCATGAATGGTTTTAGTTCATTGGCAATTTAAAGGCATCTGGGCTTCCAAACTAGGTCAGTTGAAGATATGTGTGTGTGTGTGTGTGTGTGTGTGTGTTTTATACAAAAGAGTCAGTTATTGGGTTTCCCAGGTTATCAGCCAGGTTTTCAGAGCCAAAATCTGTAGGAGAAAGAAGCATGTCTTAGTAGAATGAAGAGGGCTGAGATCATTTAACTGTCTTGGAACTTTCTCCAGAGCACCATTAAGACCTTTAAGAAAGTGTGCTTATCATTTCCTTTTTGAGAAGCGGTTTCAATATTTTCTGTGTTTAGAGACTTATTATCACGACATCAGAATCAGTTTTCCATAGTGTTTCTGCTAGTCCTAGGCTCTGTGCTCCCCCTGGCCTTGACTTAGGAAATGACTTGTTGAGTGAGCGTCTCAGTATTTGAAATCTCCAATTTGAGACAGAGGTCAGGAATCATGCTGAACCCAAATGCTGGTAGAGGAACAAAGTCCAAAGAGTCTTGGGACTAAACCTGCTTTGTGCAACTGATGATACTGGATACAGAAAATGGACCCAATGTCACACGAGTCATGCTGTCCACTTCGACTTTTGGGGAACAGCTATCTGAAGCCACTGGGCCTGAGAAGGGATTCTTTGCAGGAATGCCGCCTGAATTTACAGAAACTTCTCAACTATGGCAAATTGTCAAGATGCTCAACTTTTTTTTTTTTAAAAAAAAAGATTTATTTAGTTATGCCTGCAAGAGCTGTGGTGTAGGCCAGAGATATAGTGTGGTGAGAGGACTTACCAGAGACAAAGTGGGGAACAGAACAGGCAGATCTACTGACATACACTGCTGAGGGGAGCAGTGGGCAAGACAGGAGAGGTCTGTTGCACCATGTGGGTCAGCTCCCTGGTGAGGGGCCAAATTCATACTGGAGTGGCTGGCAATAACTTGATAGCGCTGAGACTTTAACCCCTGCACCACCTGGGAGGCCCAAAATTTTCAACCTTTAAATTAGTAGAAATGAATACAGAGCTAGCCCTTTATTATTTTCTCTCCTTCATGTATATTCAGAAAAATGATCCTCTGTGTTATTAAGTAACTACTGTTTGCCAGGTACTATGCTGAATACTGGCATCTAAAGATGTATACGATGTTCCTCTGTCCTGAAGGAATTCCCCTCAACTTGGACTAGAGGGGTGATTTCTTAATTCATGTTGATTTACTCGAGAATAAAAAAATAACTACATGTTTGTCATCTGGACGGTTTTTGTTTTTAAAGATTTATTTATTTATTTATGCATATAGAACTGGGGTACAAGCCAGAGGTGCAGGGGCAGTGGGAACTTACCAGGGTGATAGGATCCCTTTCTTGAGTTGAAAACAACAATCTAAGAGCACCAGACTTCTCTTGTGTCTTGTGCACAGCTGGAAATGGTGCCGATCACATGGTGGATAGTTTCTATCAAAGGAAATAGTTTGAAAGCCATGTATCATTGGTTTCTAATCTTTTACAGTGCTGAGGTTAAATTCAGCTCTTCAGTCAACTACTTCTTTGTGTTTCTTGGGAAGGTAGACAGGACATCTCATTTCTCTTTTAGGTGGACTTGTGACTGAAGCCATCGACCCACAGAATGTGTGGGTTTGTGTATATGATTATATGAAGCTATGTTCGCAACTTCTCAGCTAGTGTGTTTATTATAAGTGGAGACTGGGTTTAATCTCTTTTATGTCCCTAGCACTTATCACGTGTGGAATTTGGTGCTTTGTGGGTTGACTTCCTTTCCTGAATTGTGGATTCCTTGAGAAACAGATTTGGCAAACACCTACAGAAACACACATCCTACGTCTTGCTTAGAGTGGGACAGAGGAAATTCCTCTTTCAAACTGGCTTAAAATTTGTTTCTAATTAAAATTTCCATGTGAAACTTCTTTCACCAGATGGGGTGATATTTACTCTTGCTTTTATTCGTTTAGAGAAAGTTTTTGATTTAGATATTTGTGCTTTAATGACTAGTTAGTTTCCTGGTAATGTCATGATCCAGGAAAACAGTCTGTCTTTTGCTCTATGGAACTTTCTGAAATAACACTTCTCCTTCATCTGTTAATTACATCATTGTCTGACCTGCCTTTAAGTGGCGTTCCTTCCTGCTTCTCAGCTTTGTTGTTATGCCAGGCAGGGGGAAGAAAATTATTCAGCAGGGCTGTATGAATAATTGTGGGAGGCAGGGGAACCACTGATTAAAAAAGAGGTGGAGTAGAGGAGGGGGAGGCTGTGATGGATGTAAAATTACAATGCTAAGAATATCATTGAGTGTTATTCTCATATTCACTCCTACCTTCTTTGATAAATTTATGTTGTTGGGAAAGCTGGCATGGATTTCCTCTCCTTGGGCCATACCTTGTGGTAATGAGAATATAGGGAAAAGGCAAGAAAAAAAATGTGTTTTAGAGAAAAAGGATGGTATTTTGCAAAGGTGAAAAATTTGACACCCTGGTCACCCTGCCCTTAATACTCTGTAGGGTTGAGAGTTAGCTTATCTCAATGCTTTATACATTGTTGGCTGTAATCTCATATTTCTTTCCATCTAGTTCTCCTATATATTCTGTGGGGAAAAATGAAAAATTAAATCTGATTTGCACCACAAGAAATTGTAATTATATGAGGTGTTGGATATGATAATCTTACTGTGGGAGTCATTTTGCAGTTCATACATGTGTCAAATCATTATGCCATACACAGTATACTTAATACAATGTTATATCTTAATAAAACTGCAAAATAATTTAGAACTTATAAAAATAGCCATAATAGACTTATTCATAATTTCAAAGAGACTGTCTTGAAACGGTTCTTGCTAATCTTTAAGATGCCTTCCTAACAGAATATCTGTCCTTTTCAGCCACACACACACACACACACACACACACACACACACACACATACACACACACAGCAAATTCCATTTGTTAGATGTTCATGGTCTGAGATACAAAGTCACAATCTTATGAACATCTTAGAAACAATTAATATGAAGACGTTAAAACTGAGGAATTATAAACTGGATTTTTTCCTTTATTTTGTATTTAAGAACTGTTATCTCTTATTTTGACTTCGTCTGAATGAATCTGCAACAGTGGGGAAGAGAACGAAAGTTCCCTTTCCTATGGCATGAGACACAGTGATAAACTGTTTTATAGCTCATACTAGAGAGTAGTTACACCTATATGCAAAGTATTTTATGTGTGATTCCATATATGTATGCATGTACTCTTTTTTTAAGATTCATTTATGCATAGAAGAACTTAGTTAGATGTAGGCCAGATATGCCCGGGGTGAGAAGATTCACCAAGTGAGAGGATTCACTAGAGACAGAGTGGGAGCAGCACAGGCAGATCTACTGAAATACACTGCTGAGGGGAGTGAGTCAGTAGAGTTCTGCTGTGCCATGTGGGTCAATTCCCTGGCCAGGGATCGAGCTTATGCTGCAAAGGCTGGAGATAGCTTGATAGCACTGAGACCCCAGGTAGCATTAGTCTTTAAGAAATATTTATAGATGCCAGTATACTTGGACAATTGCCTTTCTCTGATTGAACTAGCCAGGCTGCTTGGGTTCTTACCTCTGTCCTTTTTGCGTGTGAATTACAACTGTTGCTATTTCTTATTGTGCACTGAATTCATGTAGACTGAAGTGCACTGGTTCATCTAGTCCCTGAATGACAGGGAAGAAGGGGAAGATGCAGGCAGGGAGGAGAGCCACAACACTGCCTGGGTAGAGGCCTGCTATGTTTCTTGCTTCATTCAGTTCAACATCCATTGCCCTCTACCCTGTTGGCCAACCGATCTACCTTCTATTCCATACAGCTTGTAGGGTAGAGCTTCAGCGAATGGCTGATGATTAGCCCTTTATAAGACTGGGTCAGTACCTCTTGAGTCTCTACTAGTTCCTGTTAAGAACATGAACCAGTAGCTCAATAAATTGCTATATAGGGCATAAATGGCAAGATCAGCATAATACTAGATTGTATTGACTGGTTGCTGTTTGTCTGGCATCTCATTCCTAGTTGAATTGGAAGAACTTTCCTCACAAGGCAGTGAGGAGACCTTTTGGGTATCTGTTCTTTTCTGCTCTCTTACTGACTATTCTTTTCCTGAGATTCTCTCCATTATGCAAGGCTACACTTCAGCCTTATCATCCCACCACCAATCCTTCCTGAATCCCCTTTGTCAGCAATCTCTGAGTCATTCATTTATACTTTTTATTTCTGGGGCCTGATAGGGCTAACTGTCAGTGTCTCACATGGGCAAATAAACATTTTGAGAATATCCAGGGCCCTCCTTTTCTGTTCTGTCCCCTGTTTTCAAGTAAACTTGGAGAATTTCATAATATAGCCTGGATTGAAGACCTCAACACAGATCAATTGGAATTTTAGGTCCATCAGTATTCTCTAGCAACAGTAAAATCCAGTTGATTGATTTTGATAGCTTTCAGTTTCTTTTAGCTTCTTTAACTATGCCTTATCTCTGTACCCACATTTAAAGGCTTTCACAGATGAGTATAAAAATTCCCGACAAATAGGGTAACTGTAGAAGTATCCTAGTAAAGCAGTACCCATTCCAATCCCCTTATCTTTTCATACAGTAGAATAACTGTTGTGGTCTTATAGTGGAAGAGGCATCAACTGCGTCAGTTAAAAATACTCTGAACGTTGGCTCTCCTATTCTCTGCATTTTGGGGAGCAGATTGCTTTTTCAGGCCGCCAACAGAAGATGAAAATTCCTTATACATCCGGTGCTTCCAGTACGGCTTCTTTCTTTGGCAATGTTAATGAAAACACATGAGGGAAACAGTGACTTTCTGTTCTTTCCTATCAGATAGTACTTGCTTCTCCTTTAACGAACACTTTATAGCCCCAGAGAGACTCAGAGAGAGGTGGGTCTGCTGATTCCTGGTGATTTAATACAACATCAGTTGTTGTGGGATGGTTGTCTTTTTCTGCATGTCCTAGCCAATCTGTCCTGAATGTCAGTCTTATTATTATTATTTTTTAAAGATTTATTTATTTATGTGTACAGAATTTGGGGACAGGCCAGAGATATAGGGGTAAGAGGATTCACCAGAGACAGACTGGGGAGCAGAACAGGCAGATGTACTGAAACACACTGCTGAGGGGAGCAGTGGGTAAGACAGGAGACGTCTGGTCTGCTGCGCCATGTGGTCAGATCCCTGGCCGGGGATTGAACTTGTGCTGCAGTGGCTGTGATAGCTTCATAGTGCTGAGACTTAACCTGTTGGGCCACCAGGGAGAGCCATGGTCAGTCCTGTTTAACAGGAGGGTGCATCACAATTGGGATGAAATCTGCTGCTTCCCCATCCCCAGCTTTGTAGTAACTTTACAACGTTTGAACCTGAAGGCAAGTATTCCAGTTTTTCTCTTTCCAACATGCCTATGGCACTGTCTGCCAAAATTCTTCTCCCTTGGGATCTTCATACCCAATAAGAAGTGTGGTCATATTTGTAATAACCGTAAAAGTAATTATAATTGTTACTGTTTTAAATCAAGCAGGAGGGTGGAACATTGAAGTCACTTTCTTATTTTAGGTAAAATGTGAGGTATGAGGCAAAACAAGTTGAGTAAGCCAGTAAGTTGCCAGTTCTCTGGAAGGGTTTTCTTCCAACCTGGAACAGGTGGGTGTGAATTGCTGGGGTACCTATGAAAGGTGTGGTCCCATGGAAGGGCCAGGAGGAAATGCCGTAGTTTGGCTTCCCAGTGTGGCACCCCCTCTTAGCTTTACGCCATATGCCAGTTGTTTGGACAGGACGTGAGTTTCTGCTCTGGTGGTTTCACAGTGTAGAGACTGGTGCATCTTAATAAGACTAAAGAGGAATATTGGGCACTGGTGATAGACCTCAGCATCTCAGGTGAGGATCCTGAGATTTCCCTGGGTCTCTTCATTTATTATTATTATTATTTAAGTTTTATTTAATAAAATTTTTTTTTCTTCCAACTTTATCCCCCTCCAATGTAGTCCCTGGAGTTCTCCCACACTATGGCACCCGTGAACATCACCAAGGTTCCCTGTGCTCTTCCCTCCTTTGTTTTGACCCCTCTCTCTTCCTTTCCCTTGCTGCATTCCTCAAGCTTATGGTCAACTTGCAAGTTCTGTCTCTTTCCCTGATCCTTTGTTTGGTTTTCTTATATTCTCCCTATAAAGGAGACAATTCAATATTTTTCTTTTTCCTTCTGACTTACATTTTTGGAGATTTCTTTCTTTATTTATTTATGCATACAAGAACTAGGGGTCTGGCCAGAGGCTGAGGGTGGGGTGAAAGGCTTCACCAGAGACAGAGTGGGGAGCAGAACAGGTAGATTTACTGAGATACACTGCTGAGGGGAGCAGCAGGCAAGACAGGAGAGGTCTGTTGTGCCATGTGGGTCACCTCCCTGGCTGGGGATTGAACTCAGGCTCTAGCAGAGATAATGCTGAGACTTACCATGGGAGGCCCTTACTTCTGGCTTATTTCACTGAGCATCATGGCTTCCAACTCTATCCATGTTGTTGCAGATGGCATTGAGCGACTTCATTTCTAACAAGTCAGTGATGAAAGGCTTTCTTGTTTGATATTCTTTTTGAATGAAGTGTTCACTTGGGCCATTCACTTTGAAAATGCTCACTATTGATTTTTTCTCAGAGTGAAACACCAAGGGGCTGCTTTCCAAACTGCAACATGAAGCTATTGGCTTCTGTGATGGTGTCTGGGAGGTCTACGGGACCTACACTGGGTCTCCCACCTTATTTTTTTTGTGTGGTGGCAGTTAAGATTTTGTTTTTATAAACTTCCAGTGCTTAAAAAATGTTGTGGAATAGTTTTGTACACCAAAAAACATATCACTTCTTTTTGAAGCATTGTTTTGGATGTTCATGTCAAAGGAGATGAAATATGTGATTTTTGTGAGACTCAATGCTAAAAGAAAATGTTTTTCTTTTAACAAGTTAGGCCTCTGTGTTATAAATTTTTTTTGATGGCATAAAACGTTTTCATAAGAATTTATTTTACTTTTCTAATTTACCTTTCTTGTTCTACATACAAAAGTCTTGTGTTTTGTACAGCTTCTCAGACTCTTTTCTCTCTGCTAGGTGGGACACTACCTTATGCATGAACCATTGAATGAAAATAGGAAGGTCTTTAAAATGTGTGCAGTAGAATTAAAAATAATTATTTATTTTTGCATAGAAAAACTGAGGAGAAGGCCAGAGGGGAGGAGGTGAGAGAATTCATCAGGGACAGTGGGAGCAAAACAGGCAGGTTGACTGAAATACACTGCTGAGGGGAGCAGCCTGCAGGTCAAGAGACATCTGCTGTGCCATGTGGGTCACTTTCCTGGCCAGGGCTCAAACTTGGGCTTTAGGGATGATAGCTCTGAGACTTAACCCCTAGCCTACCAGGGAGGACGCAGCATTTTTTTTTTTTTTTTTAGCAGTACACATTTGTGGAGGAGCGTAATACCTCTAGTTTAACGTAGTGAAGTGGGTAGATCTTATGCTGTGTTCTTATCACAGACACAAAATCATGCTAAATAAAGAAGGAAGGAGGAAACTTTTGGAGGGGATAGATAGCTTCATATTTTTTATAACTTTGATTTCTTAGCTTATAGGCTCAAATGAAGAGATAGGAGCTTACATATGTGACAAGAGACACGATAACACTGAAACAAGGGATGGAATGGCTCTTGTGGGGTGAGAGACTATCTGCAATTATTTCTGTGGGAGAATTTATTAAAACAGTAATGATCTTTAAGAGTTTGCTCTTATTTAATCAGAATATGAGGCAACTTATATGCCATAAAATGTGAATACACAGAAGATGATTTTCACAATTATTTGTCTCTTTAAATACTCTGAATATGATCTAATGGAATGGCTTCTGTTAGAATTTTTATTTTCAGTATAGAAATCCCCTTTCCTAGGGGCCTCCCTGGAGGTCGAGCAGCTGAGTCTCTATCATCCCTGCAGGTGAATTTGATCCCTGGCCAGGGAACTAGCTCACGCATGGCCCAGCAGACCTTTCCTGTCTTGCCTGCTGCTCCCCACTCTGTCTCTGGTGAATCCTCTCACCTTCCACATCTCTGGCCTACACCCCAGCTCTTCTACACACATGCATACACACACACACACACACTTTTTCTGTAGTCATACTATGTGTGGAAACAAATTTTATTCCTGTACAACTTCAGTGATCTTAAGGACAGCTCTTGTCATGGGTTTCATGTTTTCTCTCTCCCTTTATCTTCCTCCTCACTCTCCCTGCCTGACCATACCACATAAATAGCCACTGTGAGACAATGCTACTATAATGGACCAGATCCTGGACTTAGCCTCAGAAGATGGAGAGTTTGAGTTTTGCTCCTCTATGGACAAACTCTGAGAACACTAGCTGGCTACTTAACTACTTAAGACTTTAATTCATTTCTAAGGTGAAGAAAATAATCATTATGGTAGCAAAAGAGTAAATGAAGTAATGTATGTAAAGAAATACAATGTACCTTTATACTATTGAAATAGTTTTTTAGTTGTGGCAAAATACACATAACACAAAATTGAGCTTTTCAACTATTTTAAGCATGCCAATTCAGTGGTGTAGTAAACTTGCAATGTTGTACTACCACCACATTATCCAAAACTATTTCCAGAACATTTACATCCTAAGAAGAAACTCCTTACTCATCAAATAATCACTTTCTTCCTCCTTCTAGTCACTGGTAACCACTGTTCTATTTTCTGTCTCTGTGAATTTGACAGCTCTAGCTACCTCATGTAAATGGAATCATACAGTATTTGCCCTTTGTGTTTGGTTTATTTGACTTAGTAGAAGGTCTTCAAGGTTCACTCATGCAGAAGTGTCAACATTTCATGCCTTTTTAAAGGCTGTATATTATTCCCTTATGAGTGTAAAATGCTTTTTGTCTGAACATTTATCTGTTAATGGACATTGGATTGTCCATTTAATTGTTTTGGATATATACTTAGAAGTAGAGTCTGCTGAATTGGTAATTCTTTACCTTTTACATGATTTTTGTGTCCACTGAACCTTTTACAGTGCTTTGTCTCTGAAATGGCATGTTTATTCATAGTAGTCTTCTGATTTCCATAGTTTATATCCTGGGAGTAACAACAGTGAATCACCTTAAAATTTTAGGACTCCAGAGATACCTAATTTTAGGACTCCAGAGATACCTTGTCTTTAGCTATTGCTTTCAGGAATACATTTGCTGCATGCTGAGAAGTCAGAGAGGGTGAGGATTTGCTTTCCTGGAACTGAACCTTGTTGGTGACCATAACTCTATCAATAGATACAATATTTTGTTCTTTGGACCTTTCTGTAGGGATTGAGGAGACAGAAGAAAACTGGAGAGAGGCTGATGGGCTCAGTTGACAGGCTCCACTGTCTCACCATGACCACTGAAAATCCAACACCTGGAGACCTGGCTTTGGCCCCCCTCGTCACTTGCAAACTCTGCCTGTGCGAACAGTCTCTGGACAAGATGACCACACTGCAGGAGTGCCAGTGTATCTTCTGCACAGCCGTAAGTTTCCTTGATGCTTTCATTATGAACAAAGGCAGAGGGAAGAATTGTGAAAGTACAGGGTGCATTGCTGTTGCTTACAGAGAGCCTACAGAAGGATCCTGCTTTGAAAACAAGTCCACATTTGGGTGTTTAATAATATCTTCAATCATAAATCCATTATTTAGCCACTGTGAAACAAAGTACAATGTGTGTGCATGTGTGTAAAATTTAATTATTGGCTTTATAAGTAGAGTCTTTTCACATTCTAGCTAAGGAACAAAATAGAGACATTATTTTTTTAATTTTTTTATTACAAAGTTCATTTTTACATCATTTTGCACATTTTTTTTTCCATCTCGATTGTAATCCCCGCGGGTTACTCATCACCAAATCACCCCTGTGCCACCACCATAGTCCCATGCATTTCCCTCCCTTCCCCCCTCCTCCCCCCCGTTTTTGATCCCATTCCCCACTCCACCCCCACAGAATGTCTCTGGTCTATGGTTGTTCATTATTTTTGTTATTTTCTCGCCTGGTCCATTATACTCCTGCTATGAGTGAAACCATCCGGTATTTTTCTTTCTCTTTCTGGCTTATCTCACTAAGCATGATCTTTTCCAGCTCCATCCAAGTTGCTGCAAAAGACATGTGTTTCTCTTTTTTGGTTGCTGAGTAATATTCCATTGTATATATGTACCACATCTTTCTAATCCAGTCATCTACTTTTGGGCATTTGGGCTGCTTCCATGTTTTTCCAATTGTAAATAAAGCAGCAATAAACATGGGGGTACAAGTATCTTTTTCAATCAGTGTTTTTGTGTCTTTTGGGTAGATACCTAGGAGTGGGATTGCTGGGTCGTAGGGAAGCTCCATGTTTAGCAGTTTGAGGAACCTCCAAACAGTTTTCCATAGTGGTTGTACTAGTTTGCATTCCCACCAGCAGTGCAGGAGACTTCCTTTTTCTCCACATCCTCGCCAACATTTGTTGTTGCTAGTTGTTTGAAGATGTGCCATTCTCACTGGGGTGAGGTGGTATCTCATTGTGGTTTTAATTTGCATCTCCCTTATTACGAGTGATGTTGAACATTTTTTCATATGCCTGTTGGCCATCTGCATTTCCTCTTTGGAGAAGTGTCTTTTTAGCTCTACTGCCCATTTTTTGATGGGGTTGTTTATTTTACAAAATAGAGACATTTTTAAACTCACCTTAGTTAAGTACCCTATAAGAAGCTGATTGGGTTTTTTGAATGATGGAGAAATTAAGTAGTGATTTACTGAATTTTCCTTCTATTGCTCATCTCCATCTCCAACAAAGTACACAATACACAACTGTTTTGATGTGTCACAGGCCCTTTTCTGCTATAGTCATAATATATGGAAAGTGTCTTATTCTCCATAATAAAGAGAACCAGATAGATTTCTAGGAGTGGGTTTGTCTTTTTTCATTTGATGCTTGGTAGCAATGCATGTGAATTTTCATTCTAAGGTATCAAGACAGTTCAGAGAGTTCTCAGTAGTTATATAGAGATGTGAATCTCTGTGATAGATCTTATTCACATTTTTATTTATTCAAATATTTTTTGGGACCCTACTATACACCAGGTTTTCCACTAGATGATAGGAATATAAAGATGAACAAGATGCTTCTGCAGAGAAGAGGGACACCTGGAAGGAACTAGAGATGTGGCATTGTCCAGAAAGGTCCCACCCATTGATGGCAGAGGGATCCTCCCAGCTCAGTGATCTTTGAAATGAGGCTTTGTTTTCTTTAAAGATTTATTTATTTATGCATACAGGAGCTGCGGTACAGGCAAGAGGTGTGGGGTGGGGAGGGTTCATCTGAGACCAAGTGGGGAGCAGAACAGAGAGATCTACTGATCCACTGCTGAGGGGAGCAGTGGGCGAGACAGGAGAGGTCTGCTGCGCCATATGGGTCTGCTCCCTGGCCGGGGATTGAACTTGTGCTGTAGTGGCTTCGGATAGCTTCGAAGTGCATTAGGGAGGTCCCAAGACTGTAATTTTAAAGATTTATTTACATAGAGGAGAACTGGGGTATAGGCCAGAGGTGCCAGGAGTGACAGGATTCAAGAGAGATAGAGTGGAAAGCAGAAAGACACTGCTGAGGGGAGCAGTGGGTGAGACGGGAGAGGTCTGCTGAACTATATGTGGGTCAGCTCCCTGGCTGGGGATTGAACTCAGGTTGTAGAGGTGATAACGCTGAGACTTAACCCGTTGGCCACCAGGGAGGCCCCTCTGAAATGAAGCTTTCAAGGAGAGATTGCATATGGAGGTCCCATCCTTCCTACATGTGTGTTCAAACGCCAATCAGAATATTTCAAATGACAAATATTAAAAATTTCTCATGAAAACGCAAACATTTGGTAAAATTGAGCTACTCTGGGCTTTCATTCATGGGCCCAGGAATGGATGGCCCTTCCTCTGTTTATGTTCCTGATTCTTTCCTATATGTGCTTGAATCACCCTCACTTTTAAACTGTGGATGGCCTGAGAGCCATCCAGGAAGGGCACTGGCATCTCAGCATGGTGAAGGGGAAGGCTTGAAAACCTACCTGTTTCCCATTGTTTTGGCTTCAGTGACTTTGTGTGGGTGGACAGTTAGCATTTATGACATGACCAGTACAGTGATCACCAGACAAATGTGGATTTAGTACCCTGACTTGTGATGGGAATCGAATGGCTTAATTCATGAGCTATGCTTAAATCAAGGGGATAAGGAAAAATGAATCATTTAAGAAATAGAATCATTCAGAAAGGTATGTTTACAAAGCATACTTAAAAAAAAAAAAACAAAAACAGCAAGGGGCCCTCCCTGGTGGTGCAGTGGGTTAAAGCACAGCACTAAGAAGCTAAAGCCACTTCAGCATGAGTTTGATCTCTGCCCCAGAGGTGACCTACATGGCACAGCAGACCTCTCCTGACCCGCCTGCTGCTCCCCTCTGCAGTGTACTTGGTCAGTCAGCCTGCTCTGCTCCCCACTCTGTCTCTGGTGAATCCTCTCAGTGCCCCTGTACCTCTGGCCTGTACCCCAGTTCTATATGCATAAATAAATAAATAAATCTTAAAAAAAAAAAACCAGCAAGTAAAGCTGAAATCAGTTAACCCACACATGGCACCTTTTCAAACTGGTTTATATCCATTGTCTTTAAAATATTTTTTGGATTAAGGATTTTGGGGGAAAAGCCTAAGACTTATTTTTAGGTAAAAAGGAAATGACTAAAATCCTTTTCTTATGTTTTGAACTATATGATCCAAGGACAGTAAAGAATAGTATTGTTTGACCATTCATTTAGCAAATATCTGGGAAGCAACATCTGTGTCCCAGAACTGCTCCAGGCACCAGGGTTATCAGTTAAAAACTCACCAGGGAGCCTTGGTCTTAGGACAAGCAAGGAAGCTACACAATAAACAATAAATAGGCTAAATTGGTAAGTCCTATAGTATTGGACATAGGAAAAAAATGGGGGATGGGTGGGTAAGGAGAGCCCCACTAAATGGTACCTTTGCTAGTTCCTCCTTATTTTGTCAGTCTGTGTTGCTTTATAGGAAGTGAGGAAATGGCCTTGTCATTACTGGGTAGCACCAGCCTCCTTCGGGTTTGCTTTGTTTTAGAACGCTGTGCTTCAGAAGTGATTATTTCTCTGCCTTTCTCCCATATGTTTTGGACCCTGCTAATCCTTGAAACCAATGAGTCAGAAGCCACATTTGGTTAAAGCCAGGATGGAAATTTTTTTGTCTAAGGGCTACTGAAGCTTCAAAGCAAGATATGGAATTCAGTTTTTGCTCAGAGATTGAATAGTGTGGGATTCTACTTTGTCCACATTGGGGTAAGGGTATGCAAGCAAAGGTTGCATTTTATCTACAACAAGGAGCTGGCGATGACCTCTGGTTTCAGTAGATCTTAGTTCCCGTTTGAAAATAGTCCAATCGCTTCTTATTTTTCCTTCAGCATTTTGGTGGTGGGACTGAATGCAATTAGGTTATTCTGGCATCTAGATTCATACTTCCTCATTGTTGGGGAGTGCTCAAAAGTAGAAATCAAATGGCTTGGTATTTTTGGTATCTCTCCAATATTAGAACTCTTTGTACCTATAAAGATTAACCTTGGTTTCCTGATACCCCATTCCTTATGATCTCTCAAATTAGTAAGCTATGGGTGTTCAGTTACAGAAGCGTCTGCAAATTTGCAATTGCTATACCAGATTCACCCGAATACTACGTTAATTTTTAAGAGCCTTTATTTCTTCTTTAGAAATATTAAATTTAATTAAAAAATTTAAAATATATATATTAAAATGTTATCTAATCTCCTAGATTTTAATTTTTACTTAAAGATATCAAATGTGTTTTTTATTTCCAAGACTGAAAATAAGTTGGTGATAATTTTTTTTTTTAAAGATTTATTTATTTATTTGTACAGAACTGGGGTACAGGCCAGAGATGCGGAGGGTGAGAGAATTCACCAGAGACAGAGCGGGGAGCAGAACAGGCAGATCGACGAAGTACACTGCTGAGGGGAGCAGCGGGCGGGTCAGGAGAGGTCTGCCACGCCATGTGGTAGCCTCCGGGGCAGGCGGGAATCGAACGCATGCGGAAGTGGCTTTAGCTTCTTAGTGCTGTGCTTTAACCCGCTGCGCCACCAGGGAGGGCCGGTGATAATTTTTTTTGAAAGATTTATTTTTTTTATGCATACAGAACAGGGGTATAGGCACGGTGAGAGGATTCACCAGAGACAGAGGGAGGAGCAGAACAGGCCTACTGATGAAGTACACTGCTGAGGGGAGCAGCAGGTGGGTCAGGAGAGGTCTGCCATGCCATGTGGTGACCTCCCAGGGTTGGGATCAAACTCACGCTGAAGTGGCTTTAGCTTCTTAGTGCTGTGCTTTAACCCGCTGTGCCACCCGGGAGGGCCAAGTTGGTGACATTTTTAATACACCATAGACTAGTGATTTTTAATTTAAAATTGGATTGGATGACATCTCCCAAATTATTGGTTGGGAAAGACTACTTGGCATATATATTTTAAATGGGTTTGCTAAGATACTTCACCCCTTTCCTCCCATCCCCCCCCCCCCCAAACATCAGGAAAAGTCTACATATAAGGTCCTTTTGTTGTATATGGCTTCACACATTCCGTGAAATTTTAATATATTTTGGCCTCATCTTGTTTTTCCTAAGAGGTATCTCTGATCATTTTGCTCTGAGCTTAAATTCTTTTTATTTTTAACATCAGTGTGCTCTGGGAGTGCAGAATGGACAGTTGTGGAGTGTCTGCCTTGACCAGCAGATGTTAGCCAACTCATTCCTCACAGGGAAACCTGACCTTTAAATAGGACCCTGCCATCACAAACCTCCAGATCTGGTCAAAGATCAGAAATAATCTTGAATCAAGTGTTCCATTGCCAGATTAACTTGGAAACTGGCATGTTCTCTATTCCTCTCTTAGGGATGAAATACATATTTGTATTTTAGAGGCTCTGCAAAATCTTGTGGTTAAAAGGAGAGCAAGGGGACCCTGTTGAACTTTCCTGACACCGCATTTCCATTTGACCATGCTACCTTTTTAGTGGAATACCTATTAACTCCTCTTCAACCAGTCCTCTGGGGAAGGTTGCTTTAAATTATTCCATGAAAGTAATTCTTGATCTAAATGACATCGCATGAAAGGAATTGGACAGATGTTGCTTCAGAGAATCAATTGATATATTGGGTTTCTTCTTAGAAGAAGCTTAATATATTGTGTTGGTGAAGATGGTTTCTGTTAGACTATTTGCTCAGTTTTAATGGCCAGAAGAAAGCGTGGTGGAAAGCAAGGCAGCTATATATGCAGGACAAATTTGGACATGGAGGCTAAAATCATAGATGAATAGGTGTGCTATTAAGTAAAAGGAGTTAATATTTAGTGGCTGTGGAAAGAGGTGTTGTGAAATTATGTATACAGTAATTTAGATATCTCGGGCACGTTAGTTTACTAACTAATGACATGCAAGTAGCCTCCCTGTCCCATCTCTCCCTCCTTGGGCTTAAAAAGTCCTAATAGGAAGATTCCACATTTTCTTCTCTAACTTTTGCACCACACTCTGTCAGATAATATGACCCAATTATAATTCAAATGAAGAAAAAAAAGTTCATACAAGTCAGTTATCAGCAGAAGGAAAATTTGTGGACTTGCTCCCTAGTGAGTGATATTTGCCTCTCAGATTTATTTTGGAAGCTATTTCTGTCCGCTACGAACTCAGGAATAATGAAAACACAGTGTTACTTGTTTTCATAACCTAGATAATTTCACCTGAAAAGAGTTGGGATGTTGGGCACAGCCTATTTACCTTTCAGATTAAAGACAGGATGTGCTGAGTGAAAAGAAAATAAAGTCCAGCCATATTCTTGCCTTGTTCCATTACGTTTTGTTGGCTCCAGGTAGTTAGAACTCCTTTTACTATTCATTTCTCTGAGCCAAATGGTTTTTCCAATGTTTAAAAAGTGAGAGGAAATATAAAACTTTTAGACCAAACCCTTCTTTTTCTTGGGGCTTGTGGGGTGACCTTTAAGAAAAGCCCACAGATGGCCTGAGAGACAGATAGTCAGAGTTTTGGGAGATTTGCAGTGTGTGTGTGTTTGCGTGCATATATGTGTACCCGTGTGGATTGGCAACTTTCACGTAAAGCAGAGAACCTGCAATGGTTCTCTCTAGATTTTTTAAGCTGATAATCTGTGTTAGAAGAAAGGAATGCCATTTTTCCACTCCCAGCTTCATTTCTCCCTTCCTGAGTAGCATGGCAGTGAATGATTTTTTTTCCTGCACAGTAAAAGAAATCATCACCAAAACGAAAAGTGTTTGCATGGGAGAAAATATTTGCAAATCATATATCTGCCAAGGGACTAATATATAAGCAATTTGACACCAAAAATAATTAACAATACAATTAAAGGTGGGCAGAGGATCTCAAGAGACATTGCAGGGATGAAGACATACAGATGGCCAATGGCACATGAAAACATTTATCTTCACTTATTACTAGGGAAATACAAATAAGGCCACAAAGAGATATGAGCTCACACCAGTTAGAATGACTTATCAAAGAAACAACTAACAATGTTGATGAGGTTGTAGCGAAAAGGGAACCCATGTATCCTCAGTAAGATTATGAAATAGTGCATCCCACCAGGAAAGCAGTATGGAGATTTAAAAAAAATCTTAAAAATAGAAATACCATGATTTAGCTATTATGCTTCTAGACATTTATCTGAAGAATATGAATGCACTGACTTGAACAGTTATCTGACCCCTTTTTGTTCACTGAAGCTTTATTCATAATAATCAAGTCATGGAAACAGCTTAAGTATTCAACAGATGAACAGATAAAGAAAATGTGGTACATAATACAGTGGAATACTACTCAGTCAGGAAAAGGAAGCCTTGCCATTTTTAATAACATGAATGAACTCTGAGGGAATTGTGCTGGAAAAAATCAGGTGGAGAAAGACTTAAATCATATGACTTCATTTATATGTGGAATATAAAAGAAACAAATGAACAAATTAAACAAACAGAATTCCCTTAGATTCTCACAACAGAGTAGTGGTTTTCAGAAGAGAAGAATGCATGGTAGCTCAGGGCCAACCCCTTAGTATGCTGGCATCATTATTTTCTCTCAGTTTGCTGAGTTCTGGTTTTTCCAAAGTATTTTGCAGAAAGGAAATCCTGTAAGACTTGACTGACTACTTTATTAGCTTTTCAAAAAAAGGTGGTTAGATGGGTGATTTCAGCTGCCCTATTTTGAGATACCCATGGACTAACAATGACAATATACATGTAAATTTCCCTGTTCAATTTGTTTAAAGTGTACCATATGAGTGGGCACTGAAACTTCAAGATCTGGAAAGAACACTTACAGGAAAGAACACACCCGAAAACAAAACAAAACAAAACAAAACAAAACAAAACCAAAAAAACGGACCAGCGCGACTTGGAAAGTGAATGATTGAACACATTTCTGATGCATGTAAAAGACTCAGATGGAAGACTGTCTCGAGTTACCATATATTTAAGAGCAGCTTACTCCCAATAATAATGTAATAATATAATTACCTGCCAGCTTGATTTGTTTAGTCTGGTATCATTTAAAGTGTCTTTTATTAAGAACTCCCTAGAATTGTAAGAAATAACAAGGCAACTTCAGTAATGTCACAGAACAGTTTTCTGTTCTCTTTTTTGTCATGTAACATACCAACCTTGTGAAACTTTGACATTTCTGCAGCTCTCTGGGTTCCCATGTCCACTAGGACCAAAATACTAAATAGGCAAAAGTAAATTCTGCCAATTCAAAGCTCTCACTTTTTCTGTTCAGTTCTGGCACTAAAATATACTGTCTTGTATGATTATTGCTCCCCCCCACCCCCAGCAATTTCACATCTGGATATACTCCTCAAATTGTTGAAAATAGTGCTTGTCCATGTTCCTTGCAGCGGGCTTTGGAAACACAAGGTTAATCTTATCTTTCCCTTGGGTGATCTCTAGTGAGTCAGTAACTCTTTATTTGTAAAAGGCTTTAATATACTTGCTTTACTGTACTTCTTAATAATAATTTGGAGTATAATTCTACGATAACGTTTTTGTCACTTAGTCAAATTTCTGGGTTAAAATGCAAGTTGCCACTTGGGATCTACCTGGATTTCTCCACCTGGATTCCTTGTATCTGTGGTCAGTTTTCATGGTTTATCTTTGACCTTTTGTTTGCTTTCTCCCTATGCCACATGTAAGCAAAACTATCTGGTATTTATCTTTGTCCATACTTATTTCTTTTAGCGTAATCTCTTCCAGTTCCATCCATGTTGCCACCATTGGTAAGAGTCTACCTTTTTGATTGCAGAGTAGTATTCTATAGTATGTGTATGTACACACACCACATCTTCTTGATCTAGTCATCTGTGTTGGAGCATTTAGGTTGTTTTCATGATTTAGCTATTGTAAATAGTGCTACAATAAACATAGGGATGCAGTTTCCTTTTGAATTAGTGTTTTTGCGTCCTTTGGGTCACGTAGAAGTGGAATTACTGGTTGGTATGGTAGATCCATTTTGATTTTTTGCTTTCTTTTTGTTCTCTCTCTCTCTCTCTCTTTCTTTCTCACATTGTTTGCTTTTTCTCAGGTGTAGGCTCCATAGAATTTCCACCACCAATTCACCTGTGTTCCATCTCCCTAGTACCGTGTATCATCCTGCCCTCATTTTGACCCCTCTCCCTCCTCCACCCCTGCAGATTTCTCTGAATTATAGTTGTCTGTTTATTTTTGATTTGTTGTGTTTTTCATTTTTATTTATTTTTCCTGATCCCTAATTTGGTTCCTCTATATTCCTCCTATAAGTGAAACCATCCGATATTTTCCTTCTGGCTTATTTCACTGAGCATCATTCATTCTAGTGTATCCATGTTTGTGTGAATGATATTATCACTCTTAGTGTTTTTGAGGAAACTCCACACAGCTTTCCATACTGGCTGCATCAGTTCATCTTCTCTACAAACAGTGTAAGAGAATTCCTTTTCTTCCATATCCACTCAACACTTGCTGTTTTGGGTTTCATAAAGTGGGCCATTAGTTTGATAGGGTTATTTGTTTTGATTTTTGGAAAATTTTTTTGTAGGTCTTGATATCAGTCCCTTAGCAGATATATGGTGTTCAAGTATTTTCTCCCATTCAATAGGGTGCCTCTTCATTTTGATTACTGTCTGTTTCACTGTCCAGAAGATTTTTGGTTTGATGTAGTCCCAGCTGTTTATCTTCTTTGTTATTTATTTATTTATTATTTTTAGCTTTTGGAGGTGAGTTCTCAATGATGTTCTTGAAGTATATGGCATGGAATGTTTTTCTTGCATTTTCTTCTATGTACTTTATGGCTTTAGATCTTATATCCAAGTCTTATATCCCCTTGGAATTGATTTTTTTGTGTGGTGTAAGATAGTGTTCTAATTCCATTCTTTGTATGTGGTAGTCCAGTTTCCCAACACCATTTACTGAAGAGAATGTCCTGTTCCAGTGTATATACTTTGCTATTTTATCATAAATTATTTTCCATAAACATGTGGTTTAATTTCTACATTCTCAATACAATTTCTTTGGTCTGTGTGTCTGTTTTGTTCCACTGTTATGCTGTTTTAATTATTATGGCTTTGTAGTATAGTTTGAAGCCTGGAAATGTGATACTACCATTTTCCCCATTTTTTACAGGAAAGCTTTGGCTATTCAAGGTCTTTCGTGGTTCCATATGAATTTGTACTATGGCAGAGATGGGGGGATGTGGGAGCAAAGGGCGGAGGTAGGACTAATGGAAGATTACTGAGGCTTTGGGGGTTTGTGTGGTACAATAACAGACAATTGTAGATGTGTCAACCTATGCCTAAGACATATACTGTGGTGTTGCTCAACATTACCTCAATAAATATTGAAAAAATAAAATGTAAATTTCAACACTGCAATATATTTTCTACCATGCATCAGTGGTGTTGATGCATGTCAGATAGCATCTGAGAAGTTGCAAATTTTAACACACAGGGAAATGAATTAGAGATGACTGAAGGGAACTGCTTCTTGAATCCATGATCTCCTTCATGCTCATCCTAACCACCTACTTTTTCAAGGGAAGTGGTAAAATATGGTAACAGAGGAAAACACAGTAAAGATTCCCCTTAAGTCCCTAATGACTCTGTCTCAGTGTGACATTCCAAGAATCTCCAGGGACATTAGATCTCTTCATCTCCCCAGGAGTGAGTAGGGAGTGCTGTGGGAGAAGAGGTTTCTGTTTTAGTATGGATGGTCAAGAAAGTCTCCCAGATAGATATTATTTAAGCAGAGGCATGGAAATTATGGTGAACAAGCAGTATGGATACCTGGGAGAAGATCATCTTAGGCAGAGGAGTGCAGTATGAAGTTTCTAAGTTGGGGCTATGCTTGGTGTGTTTAGGTAAAATAAGGAGTATGTGTGTGTATGTATGAATGAATGATAAGATCTACTGTAAGAAATTGGCAAAGTCTCACAATCTGCCTTCTCCAAACCTGAGACTCAGGAGAATTAGCTGGTTGGAGGGAAAGGCCAATGTTCCAGCTCAGTGGTCAGGTGGAGAGTGAGTTCACACTAGAAGCTCTGTCTTTCGGTTCTCTTCACCCTCAATTCATCAGATGAGACTGACTCACATTGGCAGGGGTCAGTGGAGAGGGGTGGGTAATTTGTTTCATTAAATCTGTAGATCCCAGTGCTTATGTCAAGTGTCTATTCTCATAGACATACCTAGAAATGTTTAACCAAATATCTGGTTATGGCTTGGTGAAATTGACACAGAAAATTAACCGTTGACATCACCCTGGCTGTATAGAGAAAGAACTACAGAGTCAAGGATGAAAGCAAAGCTAGATGGTAAACACAGTTACCAGGCTGGTAACGGGCCAGCAGGACATAACAAAGCTGCTAATGCCACTGAACACTCTAAATTTTCATTTTCTTTTATATAACACAGGGACAATAATAACTCACATCTTAAGGTTATAGAGAAGATTGCAATTGTAATCTAAAGCACTCAGTAATTGGCTTGAGTATAGTGGCATGTGTATTGGTCTTGGTTTGATCATTTAGATTTGCTTGAAAACCTCCCAGACTGACAGACACTATAACACTGGTTGTTCAAGTCTGAATTGAAATGGTTGGTTTTTCTTCTAAATGCATTTGCAGACTGTTTATATAAATCACACCTACTGGTACTACTTCTGCTCTCTAGAACAAAATGGGTGATAATCTAATTTTTATTCTACTCACTAGCTGTGAATTGTTTGAATGAAGGTTATCTCTTGTTAGAGGGCAAAGACAAGATTAGTCATTAAAAATTCTCCCACAGTGCTCCGTCTAATGTGGGAATACTAATACACGGTATTAGTCTTCCCTCCCCCTTGGTTGATGCAATTCTTTTGAAACAAGCTTCATTTGCACAACATTCTTGACTTTGATCTTGGGTTGAACGAGTACTACAAGCTTTTCTAAATTCTCTTAGAAAAGCATATGATGCTGAGGTGCAGGGGTGAACCTATAATATAGAATACTAATTTTGATTTTCACAAAACAAGTTAGAAAAATGGTAGATTGATAATCTGTGCTTGTATGTTGTATGTATTTCTTTTCTTACAGGCATAACTTGTCATAGCTTAATTCTTCAAATCATAACAAATGCTGGCCAAATTCACAAACCCATGGTCAGAAGGCAGGGGGTTGGGTATGTAGGGAGAGAACTTTCTTTTTATCCACTGAGTCATCCACTGGATGAAAGAAATCCAATTTATTTGTTCATTCTTTGAAGGTGCAGTTTCCTCTGTTTTCATCTTAGCCCAGATCTACTCTTCCAGTTGGTCTTACTCTGTGTCCAAAATGGACAAATTGTGTCCCTAGGCATGACTAGCTTTAGTGTGGAAAGTAAACCCTTGATGATTGGTTGGGCCATGGATGGGCAGCTATAAAGGGGGCACCCAGAGTGTAAAGGCACAGAACTTAGGCATACCCAGAAGCCTGCTGAACTACAGCCTTGGAACCTACTGTTGGAAGGTGGGTGTGCTTGAGGGGTGGGGCTGTAGCGGGGAGCAGACGAGGCATGGATCTTGTTCATCATGGTAAAGAGCATTAGGGAGCACTGGAAACTTGTCTTGACAGTGGGGTGGGGAGGATGGCTTTGGCATACAATGATGATAGACAGAACTGTATCCGATGAAGGGAAGTGTGAGAGGGAGCTTGAATATCCTCATCGATGTATGCTGTAACTGTTACGGTAGACTGGCCTTGGGTGTCTGGAGGATTTATTTTCATGTCTGCATGTCTCTTCCTTCCTATCCATTTGGATACTAATGTCACATTTCTTAAAATGTTAACATATCACTGCCTGTGAGTGCCTGCTCAGTAGTATTTTAAACAATACTTATTTATTTATGCTTAAAAGAATTGGAGTGCTGGCTAGACATGGGGGGGATGAGAGGATTCACCAGAGACAGAGTGGGAAGCAGAGTAGGCAGATCTACTGAAACATACAGCTGAGAGGAACAGCAGGCCGGTCAGGAGAGGTCTGCGCGCCATGTGGATCACCTCTGGGCCAGGGATCAAACTCATGCTAAAGTGGCTTTAGCTTCTTAGTGCTGTGCTTTAACCTGATGCGCTACCAGGGAGGGCCCTGTGCATTCATGTTTTATGTTTTAAGAGCTGCTTAGCTGTCTCAAGCAATCATTTCATCTAATGGACAGATTTCCAAAGTTCCAGGAGTGGGCTTCTGAGCCGTAGCCACGTGAGGCCAGTTAGATTTAACTACTGCAAGGTTTGCAATCATTTTAGGCTGGGACGTGTAGGATTTCAGTTCCCCTGTTTATCTCTTTGTAGAAATAGGAAGCCTTCAGGCAAATGAAGGCCACTGAAAGTGGACTGAGAAGGACAGTCCATGTGGCTGAATTCTCTCTTCCTTCAGTTGCAATCCAGAGTGGCTTGCAGTCCTAAAAAACTGAGCTGTCAGTTCAGTGCCAGGTTTTTGTTTTTGTTTTTTTTTGAGATTCATATCTTATTTACTTATGTATACAAGAACTTGGGTGCAGGACATAGGTGTGGGGGGTGGGAGGATTCACCAGATACAAAGCGGTGAGCAGAACAGGCAGATCTAATGCTAAGGGAAGCAGTGGGCGAGACAGGAGAGGTCTGCTGCACCATGTGGGTCATTCATGCTGCGGTGGCTGGTGATAGCTTGAGAGTGCTGTGTCTTTAACCACTGCTCCATCAGGGAGGCCCTCAGTGCAAAGTTTTTGGTGATCATTTTCACATATGCTGACAATAGAGAATTGAATTAGAAATATAGTGAATTCTACCTGTTTTCTTTTCTCCTACTCATATTTTCTTAGCTCCATTCTTTTTATAGTCACAGTTTTAATTATAAATGAAATGCATGCTGGTTTTAGGTAAAATGAAACTTCCAAAATCTAGATTATATGAACAGTTTACCTGTATCACTTTTCACACACTTTCTTTGAATGTGATAAGCACATCTAGGGATATATTGTCACACACATTGCTAAACAGAGACATCTCTTTTTCAGTAGAGTCTTTGACTCCAGTTCTACAAATTTCATTTAGTGTATTGTGGACATATTTCTGTGTGAGACTATGCAAACCTCCCTTGCTTACCCTGCTTTTAAAGCATTGTATTATGTCCATGGAATGCTGTATGAAAATTTGTTTAGTTAGGCTGTTTCAGTTGGCAATTTTTGTAATAATATAAATGTGAAAATACATCTTTTTTTTTTTTAAAGATTTATTTATTCATACCGAACTGGGGTATAGGCCAGAGATGTGGAGGGTGAGAGGACTCACCAGGGACGGAGTGGGGAGCAGAACAGGCCGACTAAAGATGTACACTGCTGATGGGAGCAGCGGGCGGGTCAGCCGTGCCATGTGGATCTCCTCCGGGGCAGGCCGGGATCGAACTCATGAGTAGGAGGCTTTAGCTTTTTAGTGCTGTGCTTTAACTCGCTGCGCCACCAGGGAGGGTCCGAAAATATATCTCTTAAGAATACATTTCTGGAAGTGAGATTGTCTGATAAAAAGCTATGTACACATTGAAGCATTTGTGTTGCGAGGATACCTCCCTTACTATAGAATACTTTATCAGATCCACTAGGACCGTAGAAAAGCCACTGTTGATTTTCTGGGTATTTTGAAATATCTCACTTTCACTACTCTGATGTTAAAAGAAAGCATCTTGTTGTTTCATCTATGGTTCCTCATTTAAGGAGGAAGCAATTTGTAGCAAGACAAGTTAACCTTGTGACTCTATATTTAAAAAATAGCATGTCCACTATCAACAGTTTTAGTTGCTCTTATACCATAGGACCCACAGTAAGCATTGAGAAATAATAGAAGAGTAGACTGTATCTAGAAATTGCCATCACACATAAATGACATGTATGAATGAATGATAATACTCAGATTGGTGATAATGGGAGATGCATTATCCCCAAAAAGCTTGCTTTTAGTGACAAAATGCTGCTAAGTAGGAAAGGGAAATTAAAAAGTTCAGTCAAGTTGAAACAAGTAGGTTGTGAGTTAACTAGAAGATTGAATTAACTTAAACCTTTTTTTTTCCTGAACATTTTAAATCATCAAGAATTGCTTGTGGGGGCTCCCTGGTGGCAGAGGGATTAGAATCAGCACTATCATCTCTAAGGCCTGAGTTTGATCCCCAGGCAAAGAGTTGACCCACATGGCGCAGCAGACCTCTCCTATCTCACCCGCTGCTCCCCTCAGCAGTGTACTTCAGTCAATCTGCCCTTTCTGCTCCCCACTCTGTCTTTGATGAATCCTCTAATCCCCCATGGCCGTTGCCTACACCCCAGTTCTATTATGCATAAATAAATAAATCTTAAAAAAAGTTTATGTTGTGGATTGCAAATATGTACAACACTTCTGGAAATCAAGCCAGGCATGATAAGAGCTTCATTTCTGTACAATAAATAGCTCTATATGCCCAAAAGCCTTCATAGTCTGAATTATTTCTACTCTTAGTTGGGAAGCTCTTTTGGTTTGACTGTTCTGCAAAGTGTGTCTATAGTTTCCTTATTCAGTCTCTTTGACTTTCCACTTATTGATTGATGTAAGAAAGCCCAGGAAAGACTGGCAAGCCCATTTGTGTACCTAACACGTTAAATGTATTGTGCAAGAGTCCACCTTCCCCTTTACTTTTGTCTTTGTTGGGGAACAAAGGAAATCAACTTGTACCTCTCAATGTGTTAGGTTGGCAGATCAAAACATCAGATTGGTTGATAAAAGAACAAGTAAAAAATGTTGAATACCAACATATATATATATATATACCATGTTCACACGAGAGACCAGCATGGCTAACTTACCAGCATGGCTTGGATACTGTCTAAATAGCTTCGCTGACAGCTTGCCTTTGGTGAGTAGACCAAGGGAAGCTTAGTTATGGAGGCTTATGAGGGAAGGTTCAGAAGACGCAGGTATGCAGACTTAAGTTTTTTCTTCAAAAGAGAGGAGATTAGGTCTTCTTGGTATATGCCCTTAGAGAAGTTTACATAGAAATACAATAAAAAAAAGAAAGATTTATTTATTAATGTACAAAAGAACTGGGGTACAGGCCAGAGGCTTGGGGTGTGGGTGAGCGGATTCACCAGAGACAGAGTAGGGTGCCCAGCAGGCAGATCACTGAAATACACTGCTGAGGAGAGCAGCAGGCTGGTCAGGAGAAGTCTGCCATGCCTTGGGGGTCACCTCCTTGGCTGGGGATCAAACTCATGCTGCAGTGGCTGCAGAAAGCGTCACAGTGCTGAGCTTTAACCCGTTGCACCCAGAAATACAATTTTCTAAAGCCACCCTCCACCTAGCCTTTCTTGCCCTTCCTGTGAAATGTGGCAAAATGTCACATTTTGAGAAGCACAGTATTGCTCCCCTAATACCTTCCATTTTACAGATAAGGAAAGTCAGTGTAAATTTAACTTGCCCAAGATCCATACTCTCAATTCCTGGACTGCAGAGTGGTTTGAAGAATAGCTTCTTCTTCTTATTATTATTATTGTTACTGTTATTTATTATATACTTGTCCAAAGTATATTGTCTAGCACATGGTAAATGCTTCCCACATTTCGTTAGCATAAATAGTGGGTGAGGTTTATATTAGGTTTTCATGATTCTACCTATAGTTTCTAAAGCTTGACAGTTGCTTTCATGTATTTTACACACATAAAAGTTCTGTCAATACAAGACGTGGGTAGCAACTGTTTGAAGACATCAAGGGCTTTCCCCAGAGACCAGGTTGTATGTCATCTGAATGCACACGTGGCCACGGCCCCAGACTGACCGGATGGAGCGGTGCACCATGAACTTTGGCTGAATGACTTTGGGCCAGTTATTTGAATACACAAGGGCTAGGAGATCAAGCAGTCTGGTTCTCACACCAGTGTGTGTCCCAACTGAACTCCAGGTTCAAGTCCAGGCCTCCTGGTTCAAAGACTTTTTTTTCCTGTCTCCCTCATGCATCAGGTTTGTGCAAGTTACAAGGGCCTCAGTCTATAGCAGTTTCTATATGAAGCCTGCATGCTGAGGGTAATTACCGAATGGGTGACTTGAAAGCACAGAGAATTCTACTACAAAGCACAGAAAATTCTAGTGCAACTGTAAAAAGAATTTTTTTTTTAAGATTTATTTATTTATGCTTACAGAACTGATGGACAGCCAGAGGTATGGTGGGTGAGAGGATTCACCAAAGACAGATTGAGGAGCAGAACAGGCAGATTGATGAAGTACACTGCTGAGGGGAGCAGCGGGCAGGTCAGGAGAGGTCTGCCACGCCAGGTGGATCACCTTCCTGACTGGGGATCGAACTTGTGCTATAGTGGCTTTGGAGATCTTCTTTATGGGGTGCTTTAACCCATTGTTCCACCAGGAAGAGCCCTGGAAAAGAATTTTTATAGTCAAAGTATCTGACTTTTTCAGGTGGTGAGCTAAATGCAAATTGTCTTAATATGGAATGGTGTTGAGTCTTTGAAAAATGTTATAATATATGGTGTTGATAACCTTTAGAAAGAAAAGGATTTTTTTCAAGTTGGTAAAAATCCCAGTATTTCCCTTGCTTTTTTTTTCTAACAGCATGGAATCACAGTAGGACTACAGGCCTAGGGTAGTAACTCAGTTAATTAGACTTTGGTTTAAAATCTCAAGCGTTATATTTACTGGTCATGGGATCATGGAGTAAGTGACTGAAGTGTTTTCTGTGAGATGGGTAAGCCAATCTGAGAGTGGCTTAGATGAAGTGAGATAATTTTAAGGTGAACATCATAGGTGTTGGACAGTATGTGCATTCTTTTTATTTATGCATATAAGAGCTGAGATGCAGGCGAGAGGTGGGGGTGTGTGTGGAATGAGAGGATTCACCAGAGACATAGGTGGGGGGTGGGACAGGCAAACTGAGGGGAGCAGCAGTGAGACAGGAGAGGTCTGCTGCACCATGTGGGTCACCTCCCTGGCTGAGGATTGAACTTGTGCTGCAGTGGCCATGGATAGCTGCATAGTCCTGCACTTTAGCCCTTTGCCCCGTCAGGGAGAGCCCTGACTATTTTCATTCATTCTAAGCCAGTAATTCTCAAAGTGTAGTAGACCAGCAGTAACTATGAACTTGTTAGAACTATCACTTCTTCTTCTTCTTCTTCTTTTTTTTAAGATTTATTTATTTATGCATACAGAATTGGGGTACAGGCCAGAAGTGCAGGGACAGTGAGAGGATTTACCAGAGACAGAATGGGGAGCAGAACAGGCAGAGCGACGAAGTACACTACTGAGGGGAGCAGTGGGCGGGTCAGGATAGGTCTGCTGTGCCATGTGGTCACCTCCAGGGTGGGGATCGAACTCATGCTGAAGTGGCTTTAGTTTCTTAGTGTTGTGCTTTAATCCTCTAGGCCACCAGGGAGGACCCAGGACTATAATTTCTTGTACCCTACCCAAGACAGACTGAATCAACAACCCTGAGGGTGGGGCCCAGTGAATGGGTTTCAGTTCATCTTCCAGGGGTTTCTGATGGTGCAGTCTATGGTATTTGCAGCGCCAGCTATTGGGGAACCATGTTTGAATTTCCCTCTGTCATGTTCTTTGAAGTACATTCGCCCCTTGTCTCTTGTGGGCATAGACACAAATCTCAGCAACAACTGTCTTGTGGCTTTGACTTAGGCCTTTGCCTTGATAGTCTAATTTGCTACAATATGGTGCTAACTCAAAACATTTGGAAACTGGCAGTTCAAGGATAGTAACTAGATTAGATTTTAACAAGAGTGTAAGATATCTTGGGTATGTAAGCATATGGATTTAGTAAGAGGAAGAAAAGGAAGCCTGGTTCAAATTATGGCAATTAAAATTTTAAAAAGTTAAGTACCACACATAAAATTCCCTGATTTCTAGAAACTTGCTTTTTAGGAATTGTCGAAATGTTTACCTTTTTTTTTTTTTAATTTTACAAAAGTTTATTTTTACATCATTTTGTACATTTTTTTTTCCCATCTCAATTGTAATCCTCGCGGGTTTCCCATCACAAAGTCACCCGTGTG
>NW_004567138.1:4469629-4537039 GCF_000260355.1 Condylura cristata
AAAAATGTAGTTTAGAAGTAGACTATTATCATTTTTCTGCAGAGCAACTTACACAATCATTTCAAACTAATTTCAAATAAAACAAGATTCAGCCTATTCCAGCTAATCACCATTTGTCACTGTCTAACCTTTCTACTGTTTCAGAATTCATGTTTCCCAAATCTAGTAAACTCTACTTTGTAAATGGAGCCAAAATGGAAGTTTTTGCTTATGGCTTAGCTCTCTTCTCATCAGAAAGTACAACGCCATCATGTAGAGAAACAGGATCTTCCCGAGGAAACCAACAGATCACTGTTGTCCAGCCTGGGGGTTGTTGATGTGAGCTATTTTGCATGCTGGCTTTTCAAGTTTTATGCTGCAGGAAAAATAAATGTAGTTACGATGAGTTAGCTTCAGTTATGTAGTATAAAAGGATGTTTATATTATTTTCAAAAATTTCAAGTATTCAGTGGAATTTTTTCAGAAGTATTGTATAAACTTGCAAATACAGCAGATGTCTGGGGATGCACAGACAGGAAAATGCAGAGTAAAAGTTGACTTGGTGGGAACTGAGAAGAGGAAAATTGTGTTAGAGAACTAGTTGTCCTCACAGTTGTGTCTGTACAATAATTGCAGAAACATGAAGTTTCATGCGAGTACAATGAGAACAAGAAAAATAAAGAGAAGAGCTTAAGCAATTAGCAGGTTTAGGTATATCGATTGGGAAATCTGAAGTTCTGCTTCCCACTCTACTATTAAAATGGTATATTCCCTTTGGCGGGTCTCTTTACTTCTTGGACAAACGAGGAACTTGAAACCTTGAACTAGGTTAGTGTTTTCTTGCTTGATTTCCGTAATGAATGATCTTATGTACACACCCTTGTGTATTGAAGACTACCTGTAGAAAAACAAGAACTGGGGTGCAGGCCAGAGGTAGGGGGTTTGGAGGAAGGTGTGAGGATTTACTAGAGACAGAATAGAGAGCAGAACAGGTGGATTGAATGAAATGCACTGCTGAGGGGAGCAGCGGATGAGACAGGAGAGGTCTGCTGAGCCACTTGGGTCACCTCCCTGGGCAGGGTTAGAACTGGTGCTGCAGTGGCTGGTGATAGCTTGATGGTGCTGAGATTTCAATACTTTAGCCACAAAGGAGGATCAAATTCAAATTTTTGGTGACTACTGACTTGTCTTTAAGATTAATGTCCTGATATAGAATTATATTTCAATAAAACTTTTTCAGAAAAATTAAAACAAAATGTCAAGTATTCAAAAATTCAGTATTTCAAATTCAAATGCTTCAAAAATTTAGATAATCATTAATTTAATTAATAAACTCACTATAATTTATTCAAGCAGTGGATTTAATAGTCATGCAGATATTGGGGTCTTATCTCAAATAGAATACAGATGATTCCTGTTTCAAGGAACATTAGAATCAGATTTGGTGAAATTTTCCTTTTCTTTCCAGATTGCTGTGAAAAAATCTCAAACATTCACAAGGAATTTCAGCAATGAGTAGCTGTCTTCCTACCATGTCTTGGATTCTATCATTCACTTTTTTCTTCTGCTTACTTTTTTATATACTTGCCCATCCATTCGTCCTTCTACCCTTTGCATGGTGTAGTTTTAACACTATGAATTCCATAGTAGATCAAAAGTATCACATCCTTCAGTGTGTCTGCTCCAGTTGGTTGAAATGGTTGTCTTATACACATGACCTGTGCGGCCCTACTTTATGGTTGAAAGAGTTTTGTGTGTGTGTGTGTGCTCACATGAATGCATGCATGTGCATAGAAGAACTGAGGCATAGGCCAGAGGTGTGTGCAGGGGGGCATGGGTGTGGTGGTGAGAGGATTCACCAGAGACAGTGAGGAAAAGAGCATGTGAATTGACTGAAATCCACTGCCAAGGGGAGCAGTGGGCGAGACAGGAGAGATCTGCTGCACCACGTGGGTCAGCTCCCTGGCCAGGGATCAAACTCGGGTCTTGGCAGTAATAACACTGAGATTTAACCCTTAGGCCACCAGAGAGGCTCCTGAAAGAGTTTCCTGACCCTTTGTTCACTTGGGGTTTGTTCCCTTCTGTGTTGCTGAGACTTTGTGAGCATTCTGTGACAGTCGAAGGTTTGTTTGAGTGTTTAAATAGGACTTTTTTTTTTTTTTAAGATTTATTTATTTATTCGTACAGAACTGGGGCACAGGCCAGAGATGCGGAGGGTAAGAGGATTCACCAGAGACAGAGTGGGGAGCAGAACAGGTAGATCGACGAAGTACACTGCTGAGGGGAGCAGTGGGCGGGTCAGGAGAGGTCTGCCACGCCAGGTGGTCATCTCCGGGGCAGGCGGGGATCGAACTCATGCGGAAGTGGCTTAAGCTTCTTAGTGCTGTGCTTTAACCCGCTGCGCCACTAGGGAGGGCCTAAATAGGACTCTTTAAGAGCACAGATCAGAAGGAAGAAACGGACAAATGAGTTCGTTGGAACATGTTGATGTGTAATCTGGGTGTGCTTGTTCTCTCTGTCCATCCTGCCTGTTGGCTGCGACCTTGGAGCCAGTGGAGAGTTGGCTGTTCTGAGGTCTAATGTTTCTTTGGAGGAAATGGAAGGATGTAAACTTGGCAAACTTTCTTGTTTTCTTTCTCCTGGAACCATCGATTGCATTTCTGGGTAGACTGTGTGTAAAGTGGCACAGATGGTTCTCTTTAGCACTAGTGTATGAGTTGGGGTCTCTTTCTGCTAAAAAGTTAGCATAGGTGGGATGAAAGAGAAAGGCTCTGGAAGGTCAGTGGAGCAGTGTCTAAATTACTCATGCTAAAGCAGAGCTTTCTGGTGCTTTGATTGCAGTGTTCTTTCAGTTTAGCAGATTTCATTGGCTTTATTATGAGGACTGGATCAGGCTAGATTATTTCCAATGGATTTCTCTTCAGAGCTATTTCTGACATGGGGTTTCGTAATTTAGATGTTTATGATCACTTGAGATAAAGATAGAAGTGTTTGATCATTCTTGCTTAGTAGGAATTGGAGATACTTTTGACTGGGACCTAGGTTTAATCCTCCTGTATTGAGTGACTGTTCTCAAATGTACAAAGTGGGCCTTAGTCTCCTCTTCCAGAAAAAACTAAAAGGTGCAGCACAAACACAAATATTTGCACACACATACATAAAATCTTTTCCTTAGAAATTCTAAGCCATTTGGTCCACAGTTTGGCCTGAGCATTGGATATTTGAAAAGCTTACCAGATGATTCCATTAAACATCTGGTATAGAGAGTCTTTTCTTAAACTTTACTACTCAAAAGTTTGGTCTGTGTACTAGCTGGAGCCACATAACTTAGGAGCTTATAAGGAGAGAGATTTAGATCCCATTTCAGATCTCCTAAGTTAGATTTTGCATTTTTAAAATCAATTACTTCAATTAATTAATTGTCATACACTATTGTTAATGCTTGGACAGTATTTGATTTCTTGTGTAGTTCCTGTAGATCTCCCACCACCATAGCATCCCAGATGATTGAATCAAGATGATGTTGTATATATACACAATGGAATACTACTCAGCAATCAAAAAGATAAACACATGCCCTTTGTGTCAACATTCTGGAGCTAGAAAGGGATTATGCTCATTGAAATAAGTCAGAAGAAGAAAGATAAATACCAGATGGTTTCACTTATATTTGGAATATAGAGAAACCAAACAAGGTGGGGGGGGGCAAACTTGCAAGGTGACCGGGCAAACTTGCAAGGTGACCATAGATCTGAGGCATACAGCAGGGGAGAGGCAGTGAGAGAGGTCAGAATGGGAGGAAAGAGCACCAAGGACTGTGGAGATGGATCAGAGTTTGCCTTCTTAACAGGATCCTTGAGTGATGTGCAGTGGGCATTAAGGTCTGAAAAGTAGTGTCAGTAACATCGTTAAGGTGGCAACTGTTATCTTTAAGGTTCTCTACTCTCCTGTTGAAATACCCCTTTGCCCAGGACTCCTCCTTAAGGAAGCCTTTCCTTATGCATCCCACAGTGTATACTGTCTTGTCCACTCTCCCAATAAAAACATATCTGCTTATATCTTTTTCTTCAGAGTCCTGCCCTCTGCTGGGGAAACTTTGACCTAACTGACTAAAGTGTAATCTCCTCCTGCCATAATTGGTTGTGAATGGTGATGGAGACTTATTTATTTAAAATAATAATAATATAATAATAATTTATTTTTACATCATTTTGTGCTTTTTTCCATCTCAGTTGTAATCCCCTTGGGTTTCCCATCACCAAATCACCCATGTGCCATCACCAAAGTCCAGTGCATTTCCCTCTGTTTTTGATCCCATTCCCCACTCAAACCCCATAAATTATCTCTGGTATATAACTGTTCATTATTATTATTATTATTCTCTCATCTGGTCCGTTATACTCCTGCTATGAGTAAAACCATCTGGTATTTTCCCTTTTCTTTCTTGCTTATTTCACCAAGCATAATCTTTTCCAGCTCCATCCATGTTGCTGCAAAGGACATGTGTCTCTTTTTTTTGGTTGCTGAGTAATATTCCATTATGTTTATGTACCACATCTTTTTGATCCAGCCATCCACTTTTGGGCATTTGGGCTGTTTCCATGTCTTTCCAATCATAAGTAATGCCGCAATAAACATGGGGGTGCAGTATCTTTTTGAAACTTTGTTTTTGTGTCTTTTGGGTAGATACCTAGGAGTGGGATTGCTGGGTCATATGGAAGCTCCATGTTTAGCAATTTGAGGAACCTGCAGACAGTTTTCCATAGTGCTTATGCTAATTTGCATTCCCACCAGCAGTGCAGGAGAGTTCCTTTTTTGATGGAGACTTATTTTTAATTTTTACATTAATTCAATTTCTTACTTCCTTGCTCAGTTTTGTACAGCATTTGATTTTTTCCCTCAGGTGTATTCTCCCTAGTTCTTTTACCAGTCTAAGATGGAGACAAAGTTTTAATCACAGATTTCTGATAACGTGGGCAAGGGTTTTAAGCAGTAAAGAGAGGGGACGAGACTTGAATTAAAAAAAAAAAATTATTTTTGCCTGCAGCATGTAGAATTAATGAGAGAGACAAAAACAGATTGAGGAGACCAGCCACAGGGCTAATACAGAAGCCAAAGTGAGAAGAGGTAATGGTAGGTTGTCTATGGTTATGACAGAAGAGATTGGTGGAGGTGAATTGTGTTGATTAATGGGACTGAGAGGACTTACTAAATCATGTTCAATATGTTCTATAGTTCCTTCTAAATGTTTCTGGATTCTTCAGGGAACAGGACAGAATCCCTGCATTTCCAGTTGCCTTCTCAGAGTTATGATAAGTCAGTCCGTACTAGATAGTCATAGTAGTGGTAAGTGCTCGTAGGGAAATAAAGCAGTGTCAGGAGGCCTGATAGGCAGAGCAAGTTGGTCTTCTTAGCCAGGGAGGGCCTAACATTAAGGGTTAACTTTAAGCAAAGTCCTGAGTGAACTGAAAATGAACTATGTGGAGGAAGAACATTCCAGAGTGAGGAAATAGCACACACCAACAAAGGACAAAGCAGCAAGAGTATCTTGACACATTAAAGGAATAACAAGAAGGTCCACAGCTCAAGAAAGGGGGGATGTGGTAGAAATGAGGTCAAGGCTGTAGGTAGTTAGAGCATGTAGGAACTTGTGAGCCAGATAAGGGGCTTGGGAAACAATTTAAATGAGATGCAAATTCATTGGAGAGTTTTGGCAGGAGAATAAAATATGATTTATATTTTGAAAAGCTCTATAAAAAGCACCCGGCTGCTGTGTGGAACAGAAACCAAGAGACTAGTCAGGAAGCTCCTTCAGGGGTGCTTGAAATAGAAGAGGGAGGTTTGAATTGCAGTGGGAGTGGTGAGAAGTGGTTATATTTGAGACAAGTTTTAGTTGTGGAGCTAGAAGAAAAGAGGCATTAAGGATGACACTCCTTTGTGTTGTTTTGGGCTAAGCAGTTGAATAATTTCTGGTGGTTCCATTTACTGAAGCCTGGGATGGTGTGGAAGCAGGTGTTGGTATGTTGAGGAAGGTAGGATCCAAAGCTCTGGAAAGTGTGAGGTGGTAATTTGCCAGCCACGTATAGAAATCTGGGAGGCATTAATTGCATCTAAGGGTATGAAAGAGTGTCATGAGTGTCTTAAATGCCTCCCAGAATTCTGGGTTGTACAAGTGAGTGGGTGGAAATGCCTTTTGGAGAGCAGAAAATGCGATCAAGACTAGATTTAGGAAGGAGGGTCATAAATTTAGGTTTATATTTATTGCCTGTGAGCCATCTTAGGGTGTGGATATTAAGTATCCAGTTTGATAGATATATATAGTTTTGGAGAGCAAAAGGAGAGGTCTGGCCAGGAAGGACAAATGTGGGATTCATTGACTTACTGAGAATCAACAAGGAAAACAGAAATCACTTGAGTATTTGAAAAAAGAAATAGCAGAAAAGAAGCCCTTGTATGCTGTGGGTGAGCGTGTAGACTGTTCCAGCTTTGAAGGAAAATAGTATGGAGGGTTCTCAAGATATTACAAGTAGATTTATGATATCATCCAGCAAGTACACGCCTAGGTTTCTCCTGAAGAATGCAAAAACTCTAATTTGAAGAGGTCCATGCACTCTTATGCTAATTATAGCACTATTTACAATAGCCAGGTTTAAATATCTAAGGACAGATGAGTACAGTAGAGAGAGGTGGTATGTACACAATGGAATACCATTCAGCTCTAAAAAATGATAAAAAGAAACCTTGCTTTTATGAAAACATGGATAAAACTGGAGGGACTTGTACAAGGCAGAGTAAGCCAGAAGGAGAAAGACAAATACTAGCTGGAATATTTCATCTATTCCATATATGGAATCGAGTGAAACAAAAACAGATAAACCCAACCAGTAACAAATGCTAGAAGTCTGATTGTAGAATGAAGACTGCTGGAGAGGGAGGACAGAATGGGGGGGCAGGGGGGACACCCAAAGGACTGTGGTGGAGGACTTGGGTAACTCCGTGTGCTGTGTGCTTGGTGTGTGGACATACATAAGAAAAGTGTCATAAGTATATTTTACCCCTAATTATAGTGTTACCCATATTACCTCAGTTAAAAAATATGAAAATGAACACAGAAGAAATAACAAATGAGGAATTAAAAAACTTAAAAGATGATTGATAATAAAGATGATGGGATTCAAGAGGCCAAACAGGACAGTGAAGTACCCGGATCATATTAACACCAGGAAACTCCTGGAGGCTGAGGGCACATAGAACTGCTTTTATTATAGCTCCACTTAAACTTATTTAGAAACAATCCAGTGTATAAACTCATTTAGGGCTTAATACTTAAACAAAAAGAGTATTATACTAAATGTATAAACTAATAACTAAAATGGTAGACCTCTATAATTTATATTTTAACATTACTGTGATGTTTCCACTAAATCACTTTTTGCAATTAGGTTTTGAGTGTGTGGTATTTCAGTGAACAAATGTTAATTCAGTGATCTTGCCACTTCTCTGTGTTGGAATCACCCAAAACCTTGACTTGTAGACCATTCACTGGGCCCAGATACTGCCATTGTTCATTCATTTGCCTGGGACATTGACATGATGAAGCAGCACTATTCCACCAACAAAAGTGTGAGCAATGAAATTGAGTGCAAGGGGTTAAAGCACCACATTATGAAGCTCTACGAAGCCACTGCAGCAAGAGTTCGATCCCCAGCCTTGGAGCTGACCCACACAGCGCAGCAGACCGCTCCTGATCCTTCTGCTGCACCCCTCAGCATTGTATTTCAGCCATTCTGCCTGTTCTGCTCCCCACTCTCTGTCTCTGGTGAATCCTCTCACCTACCACACCTCTGGCCTGTTCCCCAGTTCTGTATGCATGAATAAATAAATCTTAAAAAAAGAAATTGAGTGGAAATGGGGTAGTTCCTGAGATGATTCAAGCATGCATTTATTAATGCCATTAAAGTAACATACAATAAACAAATGAAACCTTGCCATGGAGAACTCACAGTTTCCCAAGAATGTCCCCTGTAGCCAGCTTAGAAAGTACTGTGCACCTATTTACAACGGACAAATAGGCACCTACAGGCAGATAAACGGACAAAGAAGAAGTGATATATATGCACAACGGAATACTACTTAGTTACAAAAGATGAAATCTTGCCATTTATAGCAACGTGGCTAGAACTGGAAGTGGAGATTATGCTTAGAGAAATTATTCAGGAGGAGAAAGACATATTCTTTTGTGGAATATACAAAATCAAGCACAGGAACAGACAAAATCAAACCAAAACAAACTTGGGATTGCACTGAAGAGCTTAGGTTACCATAGTGGGGACTGGGTTACAAAGGGTGGAGGGGTCTAGTGGAATGTGCTGGAAGGTTATTGGTATTGTGGTGATGGTGCAACAACATTCATTTGATGAGGTATGAACTGGAAACCTACAATGTTATCAACTGATATTACTAAAATAGAAAGAAAAGCCCTGGACTAGCTGGGTATTGGGGTGCTCTGAGAGCAGATAGTCTAAGCATCAAGCTAGAGTTGGGAATAAGGCAAGAGTGTCTTTTTTGAATAAGAAAAGCTTAAAGATTAAACTGTAAATGAGAACTGTAAAACCCAGGTCTCTTTTTAATTATACTTATCACTTTTTAAAGCCGTTTTTAAATCATCTGGTGCCAGATTTTTTTTTTTCAGTCCCCTGATGTATTCTGTGGTTAGCAAAGTGTTATGAAGGTGATCCTTATCTATAATACCATATTTGTTAAAAAGCCAAGGTTTCAGGAAGGAGTTTTGTTAAAAAAAAAAAAGTTTAGGTTCAAAAAAATAGACACACAGGCCAAAAGAATAGAATTGAGAGCCCGGAAGTAAACCCACACATGTATGGATCGTTAATCGAAAACAGAGGAGCCAAGAGCATATACTGGTGAAAGGAAAGTCTCTTCAATAAATGGTGTTGAAAAAACTGGACAGTTATGTGCAAAAGAATGAAATGAAACCATAATCTTACATTATGTACAAAAACTAACTCAAATGGATTAAAGACTTGGATGTAAGACTTAGAAGCCATAAAATGCATAGAAAAAAAATAGAGGCAAACCTTTTAGGACATCGTGGGTGTCTTTGAGGACTCGACTCTTTAACAGCAAGGAAAATGAAAGCAAAATAAACAAAGAGTGGAACCACACCAAACTAGAAAGTGTCTGTACAGTGAAAAAAATTAAAAAAAAAAGGGAGAAAATATTTGCATATCACACATTTGACAGGGGCTAATGTCCAAGATCTACAAATAACTCATATAAATCAATAACAACAACAAAGAAACCCAAAGTGGGTAAAAGAGCTAAATAGACAATTTCCCAAAAACGACATACAGATGCCAACAGTCTCGAGAACATGTTCATCATCACTTACCATAAGGGAAATGCAAATCAAAACACTGAGATACCATCTTACACCAGTGAGAATAGCCCATATCAAAAAGGCCAGAAACAACAGCTGGTAGCATGGGGGAAGAAAAGAGACCAATTCTTTTATACTGTTGGTGGGAATGCAGACTGGTCTGGGCCCTGGAAAAGAGCATACATGTTTCTCAAAATATTAAACATAGCTCTAGGATATCATCCAGCAATTACACTCTTAGGTATCTATCCAAAGAATACAAAAACATGAATTCAGAGGGATATATGCATTCCTATATAGATTGTAACACTATTTGCAATGGCCAAGTTATGGAAACAGTGTAAGGCCAAACCGCAGGTGAGTGGATTAAGATGTCTCTCTCTCTCTCTCTCTCTCTCTCTCTCTCACACACACACACACACACACACACACACACACACACACACAGTAGAGTAATACTCAGTTGTATAAAAACAAAAAGACTATGAACTCTTGCCATTTGAGACAACCTGGATAAAATTGGAGGGGATAATGCTAAGTAAAATAAGCTAGAAGGAGAAAGAGAAATACCAGATGGTTTCATTCATTTGTGGCATGTGGAGAAACACAATGAAGGATTAGACAAAGCCAAATCAGAAACAAACCCTGGAAATCTGACCATAAAATTAAGAAGATGAGAGGTGGAATGGAAAAGGGGGGAGAGGGAAGAGGGAAGGAAACCAATGGACTATGGTGGAGGACTGTGGGTACCCTGGTGGTAGATGTCATATTGTAGGACATGTGAAGAGATGTGAACTTAGACTTTTGAATCATATACAGCACTGTAAACACCTCATGAAAAAATTCTTAGATCATACCAGACTAGAAAACAACTTACTGTCCAGCTATAGATTATTGATTTATACAATCTTTTCCCCCAAATCATTAAATGTCTTTCCAAATCAGAATTCTTTGGCATTTTGCATTGGGAGAAATCATCTTGAATTGTACTAATAATTTAACTCAACCACATCCAACAAAGAAGACTTTATTCATTGTTCACCTGCACAAACAGAATATTGGCCTCAACATAAGATATTACTTAGGCACACTTGAGACATTGTGATGTAGTTATGCACTAAGGTGGAGCAGTGTTGTTCTGCATTATTAAGTGTCCATTATAGTGTCTAGCATTGTACCAGGAATGATGCCAGTAAACCAGATCCTCAAGACCTATAGAAGTCTTTTTGGTCATTAACTATTTCCCCCTAAGCTAAGGATGAGATAACCTAGGTCCACAGTTCACCAACTCCACTTGAAGCCAACGAGGCTGTCTTCTTTGATATCAGAAACCCATCACCTGTATCTAGAAGCATCCAAGATCCTAGTGATCCATTTCATCTCTGGACTAATTGGCACATATGGTTACCAACTTCACCCCAACGATACCTATTTTCGCCTTACCTCCCCTCCCCACCCTACCTGACACAGGTATCACACCTGTTTGTGCATTTCTGCATGCCTGCCTACAATTTAGAAACATCTGTTCATAACTACCCTTCTCTTTTCCATACCTCTCTTCACTCTCCCATTGTTCTTTCCTGTATAAACCCTCACAGAAGACTCTCCGGTTCCCTGAGAGAAGGCGACATGTGGTTTTGTCTCATTTTATAATTGAGAATGCTGTCACTAGGATGATTAATGACTTGCCCATGATGCAGAAAAGACTTTAGAGCTTGTCCTTTAGTTTTGTCATTAGAATCCATTTTTCATGATTCTTCATCACTCCACTGTACAAATTTGGCATACTTTAAGTTCTATATGGGATATTTTGGTTATTTTCTAAAGTTTTTTTTTTTTTGTCTGTGGTGAACATTATAAAAAATGGATAAATATGTCAAAATCTTGCCTTTTGTGACAACATGGATGGATTTTAATGGGATTATGCTAAGTAAAATAGGTCAGAAGGAGAAAGAATGCAGTATGATTTCACTCATAGGTAGAATATAAAGAAACAAAACAAAGGAACAGGTAAAATGCAACCAAACAAACAAATTCTGAGTGGTGGTTACTAAAGATGAAGCAGGTGGAGGTGAGAAGTTAAACCAGGTAGAGGGGGTTAACTAGGTAATGCATGTGTAATGTGGGTATGTACATTTGTTAAGTGTGAAGCTATTTACCCGAAAGTGTTGCAAACCTTGATAAAATTATTTTTAAAATGGACTCTATGAGATGAGAATTATTGACTTTTGTTATTATTTTGTTATTGAAATAACAAAACTGGTTTCAGTGGGTTGCCCTAGGCATTGTTTCATTAGTACATAATAGCAGAATTTCAATCAAAGAAATGATTATTTTTCGGAAATAATATAAACATGATGTTAGTTTTATTTTTAGATGGGGAAATGAAACTGATCA
Source organism: Condylura cristata (assembly GCF_000260355.1). NCBI lineage: Eukaryota > Metazoa > Chordata > Mammalia > Eulipotyphla > Talpidae > Condylura > Condylura cristata. The sequence goes on from NW_004567138.1 coordinate 4,481,403, forward strand.
ATGAAAATAGATTTTACAAGTATGCCATTGGTATTCTGGCCATATAATTTATTTAAAGCTAAACTTATAAAAATTTGGTACAGTGATAATATTTTTAATACTGCAGGTGGTAGGTATCTAAATTTGGAAAATCCAAATAAAATTGTAAGTAACCACCACTTCCTAAGAGTCCCTAAATATTGGCCAATTTGTATCTTCTGGGTTATTTAACTCAGCCATTTGAACTGGAGTATTTTCATCAATCCTAAGGAAAAAGCTAACTGATGATAAGAAATTAGTAGAAATCGAGGAGCCAACTTTTGGACTTTTTCAAGTTTTATTTTCTACCTTCAATTTAATGTATGTGGAGACAGGTTGAAAGGAGGAGCTAGAGGTCTCCCTAATATTATCCTTCTCTCTCCTCTCATTCATATACCTCTTTTCTCTCCCCAAGATCCAGCCGCAATGGGCAACGTGTGGACCAAGTTTGTCCTTGGGTTCTCCTTCTCCCTCTTTTCTGAGTTTCTTTTTATCCCTCTCCAATTTCTTCTTTGTCCATGTGGCCATTTCCTTTTCGACTCAGACCTCCTCGTCATAACATCCGCTAACATCTGTCATTTGGGAAAGGTCACCTCCCAAATTGTTCTTACAGTCAGCAGGCTGTCACTTGGCTTTTCCCAACTGGACAGTACTTTTTCCAGGTGTGTATGTATTTAAAGAAGCCCAAAAACACTATTTTTAGGTAAGCTTTGAGATAAGAGGACTACTAGGTAAAAATGAAACTGGAAAGTCATGTAAATTGAAAAAAAAAAAAAAGGAAAGAAAGAAGACTTTTGCTCTTATTCCGCTCATCCCATGGTAGAAGGTCTCTGGTTTATAGTTGTTTGTTTATTTTAGTTTTTACTTTCTTACAATTACTTTTTTTCCCCTGATCTCTTACACTCCTGGGTCAAAACAGGGCTGGGAAGAGCACACGGGACTATGGTGATGGCACATGGGTGAGCTGGTGGAGGGACATCCACGGGGATTGCAACTGAGATGAAAAAAGCATGCATTGCACAAAAATGAATGTTGTAAAAATTAAAAACATTAAAAAAAGTTAAAAATGGATCTCAAGCAAACAAAAAAGCTTGAGATTCATCTGTGTAGTGCCATTAAGTATAAGAGTTTCTTTTCCCAATTTATGGTGGATAAAATGTGTGCATATACAGGAATTTGACTTATTGCCTGGAATAAACCCAGTCTTCTTAGGCTGGAGTCATACATAATTAATCGTCTGTCTCTGCATTCTTTCCAAAGTGATGGCTCTCAGTATTCACACTTGTGATAACTTATGTTTCCTGAGTACAAGAACCCCAAGCACTACCAATTAAGGAAGAAGAGCCAGTGGTGCTTTGTTATGTAATCACTGTACTAGTTGGATGCAATGGGTAATTGTCTTGTTTCTTCTTAACTTCCAGTGCTTGAAACAGTACATGCAGTTGGCAATCCGAGAGGGCTGTGGGTCTCCTATCACCTGCCCTGATATGGTGTGCCTAAACCATGGGACCCTGCAGGAAGCCGAGGTATGGATGAGTGCCACTATTTGCCTTCTTTTCTGCTGACATGATTTACTGGGGTCTTGTCTCCTTGTGTATTTTCCTACCAGGGAGTCTAGAAACAAAATACAAAGGCTAGATTTTAAAAGCATTGTTTACTGCTGTCTAACTTTGGATTCATCATACAAACTGTTAAAGCTGTTATTTACCTCCATTCTATTTTAAGATGCTATCTCAGCGTTGAAGAAGCTTTAGAATACACTAATGTGCTAGGAATCAAATTTATTAATTGTAAGGTTTGGAGACTGAAGAGTGAGTGGCCTTGTGATTTGAATCTGTTAAAGACAGTACTTGCACGATAGAAGTCAGCTTAGCCACAGTAGATTTTATAAACTATGATGATTTACCAAGCTAAGCTGAATTGAGCCATTTCCAAAGTGTAGAGAAATACTTTTCATTTGACCTTTAGCAAGCCTCACAAATGTGGTTTTTGAGTTTGTTCTGCCATTTTCTTAAGGCTGATTTATCTCTTTCCTTTGTTCAATCCATGATCTGTACTTGCCTTAATGTGGCTTTTAATCTTCAGATCCTGCTTTCTTTAAGTGGGAACTTAGTGAACTATTGCTCATTCTCAGGGAGTTTATAAGCCTGTAAAAGAGGTCCCAAGACAGAGATGAAATAGGTTATTCATTCACCAAAAACAGCATACCTACTGTGCTCTAGACCTCTTTCTGCTTGCTTTCATAGTTTATTATTGGATCCTTTCCACAAATGCAGAGGCCCACAGGGTTTAAGCAATTTGTTCAGGAGCACATAACTAAAAAGCAGGAATCAGGACTCCCTGGTGGTGCGAGGGATTAAGCGCAGCACTATGAAACTATCCATAGCCAGTGTAGCTTGAGTTCAATCCCCGGCCAGGGAACTGACCCACATGGCACAGCAGAAGTCTCCTGTCTCACCCGCTGCTCCCCTCAGCAGTGTATTTCAAGCAGTGCTGCTCTATTCTCCACTCTGTCTCTGGTGAATCCTCTCACCACCCCCACACTTCTGCCCTGTACCCCAGAATTTATATGTATAAATAAATAAATCTTAAAATGAAAAAGTCAGGAACAGTAGAATTCTAATCCAATTCTTTCCTACCACCCCAATCTCATGACTTTAAAGGTAGAATTAGTTGGATAATAGGAAGCTCAATATCAATAATGTGTGTCAATATATATGTAATATATGTGGATTGTAAGCAAAATAGTGAGAAAGATGTAGATCATTCCTAACCAGTCTGTAACTGGGATCTGTGTTCAGCTAAGTAGGGCAGGAGAGCTTGATTTATTTTTCAAGGAAGGCTAAAAGGCAGAAATGATAGTTTAGATGTGACTCACTTTAAGGAAATCATGAAATAATTGAGTTTTTTATAACACGCAATCATGAATATGTAAATCTTGTGGCCAGAGGTAATTGTTTACTTTGGTGTGAGTAATGGGTAGGAGGAAACTAAAGTGGGGAAATATTAGGTCAGCTACCAAGAACACTGTTGATCTGTGCACCTTGGAAATGATTTTTAAAGTGAGTCTCAGAGGGGGTAGCGGAGCAGATCAGGAAGGGGGTTGAATAGACAGAATATGGGGGCCTTGGCGGATAGTGTGGTATGGTGATATACATCTGAAGGGTGTTATCTTGCACCTCCAAATCACACAGTATTGTAAACCAGTGTTTCCTCAATTAAAAAAAAAATTAAAGCGAGACTCAGCTATTCAAAGCAAAGTGAATATGTAATATTAGTCAACAATTGAGTGTTAAGAGTGCTTAGCATGGAGGGCTTGTTCCAAGACCAGGATAGAGGTGAATGAGGCAGGCCTAGTGCACTCATCCTGAAACTTCTGACCTAGCCAAGAGAAGGAAACTTACCATGAGTCAGATCATTCTGACCACGGTAAGCGTGCCATCTGGCAGGCAGTGAGAGCTGCGTCTGGTTAACTTGACTCCTGTATGAAAAATCTGTTCAACATAAATGAATTGCTTGATAAAGTTTTTTTTTTAAAATGTATTTATTTATGCATACAGAACTGGGGTATAAGTGAGAGGTGCAGGGGAGGTGAGAGGATTCACTAGAGACACAGTGGGGAGCAGAACCGGCATATCTGCTGAAATTCACTGCTAAGGGGAGCAGCGGGCAAGACAGGAGAGGTCTGTTGCACCATGTGGATCACCTTCAGGGTGGGGGATCGCACTCACACTGAAGCGGCTGCAGCTCACTTGCAATGCTTTGTGGCACCAGGCAGGGCCCACTTGATAAAGTCTTAAAGCCAGGCTTTGAAATGAATCACAGTGTGATATTCTGGACTTGTGCTAACAGACCACTACCTGTGGCTACTTATATTTAAGTGAGTCAACATTGAGTCCGCTTTAAAGTTCAATCCTTTGGTTGCACTCAACACTTTGAAGGTTCTCAGTAGCCACATGCACAGTGGCTTGAACAACATCATAGAAAGATGGTAATGTTAAAAACCTATTTTATGTAAGAACTGACAGAAGAATTTGTATAATTGCAATTTGTATAATTTGTATAATTGCAAGCTGACTTTAAGATAAAGTCCTACAGCAATTTACTGAAGTTCAAAACTATATAGCTGTGTTAATAATGTGCAACTAGATATGACAACTGTATTTTTTAAAATAAATATTTTTAACAAAATGGAAAAAAAATAGATGGAATAGAACATTTCCATCATTCCAGAAAATTGGGTTGCAAGTGTTCTCCCTGTAGGGTCTCTAGTGACCATCAAAACTAGCTAGCACATATTAGGAATTAGGTGTTCAGACAAGTGAGTAAAGACCGGCCTTTGCTTTGTCTTGTAAATCTCTAGAATAAAGCTGACTTTTCTGCTTTTCTTTTCTTTTTTTTTTAAGATTTATTTATTTATGCACACAGAATTGGGGTACAGGCCAGAGGTACAGGAGCAGTGAGAGGATTCATCAGAGACAGAGTAGGGAGCAGAACAGGCAGATCAACGAAGTGCACTGCTGAGGGGAGCTGCAGGCAGGTGAGGAGAGTTCTGCCGTGCCACGTGGGTCACCTCCGGGGTGGGGATCGAACTCAAGCAGAAGCTGCTTTAACTTCTTAGTGGTGCCTTAACCCACTGTGCCACCAGGGAGGGCCTTTTCTGCTTTTCTTATGCAGACATTTCCCCTCTCTTTTTAAGTCCTTATCCTTTCCCACTATATACATACTCATTTACATTTTCCTAATTCGAGTTCTACTTACTTGGTTTGATTCTGAAAAGAAATTATTTATTTTTAGGTTTCATTAAAATCAAACAAATCCACATAAACATAAATAAATCCACATAAACCATATTCCAGAGTAAACTAAGATATTCCTTAGATTCTCTAAAATCTGTTTCCCAAGAAATGAGTAAAAAGATGCTATAAATCATTCATGGGCCATTTCTCTAATCTTTGCCTTACTGTGCCTGATGGAATATGGATAGTCATATATAGTAAACAAATATCCTTAACTGTTAACAATTTGCCACTTTGTGGTTATTTTGGATTGAAGAATGAATATAAGACACTGGAGATATGGCTAACTTCTTCAGTTTATATAGGGCCAATCCTTTCAAAACAAATACCAAACACACATGAACTTGGGCTGTATCAATTTCCTTTCTGATTTGCTTTCCATCTATCTGTCCTTTTATATACTTACTACTGTAATCTATTGCTCTAAACTTAGATACTATGGAGTGTATCCTGAGGGGCCTTTTCCAAAGCTATTAGCTTGACCATTTTCTATCTCCATGACTACTTCCTCTGACTTTTAAAAAATAATTGATTAGTGCCCTCCCTGGTGGCGCAGTGGATTGGAGTGCTGCACTGTGAAGCTAAGTCAAGCCATGGACGCTTTAGTGCAAGTTCGATCCCTGCCCTGGAGGTGACCCACATGGCACAACAGACCTCCCCTGTCTCGCCCGCTGCTCCCCTCAGCAGTGTACTTTGTCAGTCTGCCTGTCCTGCTCCCCACTCTGTCTCTGGTGAATCCTCTCACCACCCCCTGCACCTCTGGTCTGTACCCCAGTTCTGTATGCATAAATAAATAAAATCTTATGATTAGAGGTACACACTTCCCTGTCAAAAATAATTCTGGTTAAAGCTCAAGTTCCTTTCTGCTGCTGCTGTTTATATATGGCCCTTCATCATTCATAGTCTCATAAATTGCACTTAAATATCGCTGTTCTTTATCTTCAGAGGATTTCAGGAACTTCAGCTCTTTCCTCCAAAGTCTTTCCTGGTGCAGGACTTGCTTGTGCCGCTGACTCTGTTCTGTGAGTCTAAATCCTGCTGGATTTAGGTCCCGTCTGCCTTCTTAATGCTTCCACGTGGACTCAGCTGTCTGCCTCTCAACTACTATTTAACAAAAATAGCTTCATCAGCAAAGTATTGAAATGCCCCATTCAAGTACTATTTGCTGATGCAGGAAACTGGAGAAGAGGCAGCTTCCTCTTCAGTGTTGTGGAAGCTGGTGGAGGCGGTGACTTGGAGGAAGTGTGGCTGGAGAAGCACCCGCTGGGAGCCAGGGAAAAATCAGACTTTCCTCTCTTGCATCATCCGGTACTTTCAGCTGTTGCTCTGCAGGGCCTTTTCAATGTACATGACCCAGGGATCTTGTCCAATACGGAATTATGAAAGGTGGGACCCAGATTGTTTGTTCTAACAGCAATACCTAAGACATGGCCTGTGCTTGGAGTTAGCCTTGTGAAAGAGGCGATGATGAGTAATGAGAGCAGCAACTTTGCAGTATGTGGGAAAGTCGCAAGTACGGCCTGGAGAATCCGCACCACTAGTCTGGAACGTGTAAGGTTTGAGTGGCAAGCACGTAACTGGTTTGAGCAGCAATAAGCATTACACAACTTGGGAAATTCAACTTCCTCCCACTACCAGCTGGCAGCGGAGGCCAGGAAGCAGCTTCTTATCCGCAATCCTCCTTCCAAGCCCGGGACACTGCAAAGCCAGCCTGCTGGTTCTGCTCATGCCACAGCACCAGAGGAAGGCTTCTCTTGCCAGGAATGGGGATTCCAGAGTATCTACGGAAAGAGTTTGGGGTGGGGCGCTAGGGAAGAGGGGTGGGGGATGGAGTAGAAGAAATTTGAAGCTGCATTTGCATCAGCAAGGTCTTTTACTCACTGCATGTTTATTTACAGTGGATTTGGCAGAGGTGCTGAAATGACCAATATTCACGTTTTCCTCGCACCTGACATTTCTTAAAACTTTTTCTTCCCATTATCACAGTGCTAAGGTGGGGCACAGGAGAGATGAGGTTGTCCAGGCAAGTTAACTGTGACCTTGCCACTGTGGCCGAAGGGTCTGAATGGGAAGGGACTGCGTGTGTTTGTAATCACCTCTGGCTGCAACACGCATTGGGTGGAGAAGTGTAAAACTCTGGGGAAAGGTTTCTTTAGCAGTGTTAACATGAAGGATATAGACTGTACCACACCAGAATCTTTTTTTTTCCAAACAATTTTTTAGCTGAAAGGACTTTTCTTTCCTTTTTTTTTTTAATTTTAATTTTTTATTTTTTAAAGATTTATTTATTTATTCGTACAGAACTGGGGTATAGGCCAGAGATGCAGAGGGTGAGAGGCTTCACCAGAGACAGAGTGGGGAGCAGAACAGGCAGATCAACGAGGTACACTGCTGAGGGGGGCAGCGGGCGGGCCAGGAGAGGTCTGCCGTGCCATGTGGATCTTCTCTGGGGCAGGCGGGGATCGAACTCATGCGGAAGTGGCTTAAGCTTCTTTGGGCTGTGCTTTAACCCGCTGCGCCACTAGGGAGGGCCCTCCTTTTTTGTTTTTAAAGATTTATTTATGCATACAGAACTGGGGTACAGGCCAGAGGTGCAGGGGCAGTGAGGGAGTTCACCAGAGACAGAGTGGGGAGCAGAACAGGCAGATGGATGAAGTACACTGCTGAGGGGAGCAGCAGGCAGGTCTTTAAACAACGTTTATTTCCACCACCACCCCCCACACCCCGAGACATTCTCAGTTTCTGTGCTGGTTTGAGAGGACACTGAGCCATAAGACTAGTCCTGCATCTCTTGCCTTTTTAAAGATTTATTTACTTATCCTTACAGAATTGGGGTACAGGCCAGAGGTATGGTGGGTGAGAGGATTTACCAGAGACAGAGTGGGGACCAGAACAGGGAGATCTACTGAAATACACTGCTGAGGGGAGCAGCGGGTGGGTCAGGAGAGGTCTGCCAGCCATATGGGTCAGCTCCCTGGCTGGGGATCAAACTCGTGCTGCAGTGGCTTCAGAGGGCTTCATGGCACGGTTCTTTAACCTGTTGTGCCACCAGGGAGAGCCCTCCTATATGTTTTTTTAAAGCTTTATTTATGCATACAGAACTGGGGTACAGGCCAGAGGTACAGGGATGGTGAGAGGACTCGCCAGAGACATCAGGGAGCAGAACAGGCAGATTAATGAAGTGCACTGCTGAGGGGAGCAGTGGGTGAGGCAGGTGATGTCTGCTGCGCCATGTGGGTCAGCTCCCTGGCTGGGGGTCAAACTTGTGCTGAAGCAGCTGCAGACAGCTTCATAGTACTGCACTTCAATCTGTTGTGCCACCAGGGTGGGCCCTCTTGCCTGTATTTTTGCAAAGTATGGCACCTCCAAAATTGCCCAAACCTTGTCATGGTAATGGGATTAGTAGTCAGTTGCATCTCGAAATATGGTGATCTGTTGTGGTCTTTGAACTGTTCCTTCAGGTTTTAAAAGCAACTGTAGCAGGAGGGGGATTTAAAGGAACAACCCTAAGTCAAGTCTAGGTTTGTTCCCCTTCTCGCCTGCTTCCAGACCCTCGTAGCACCTGTAAGTATTCGGTCCCTAGTGACTTCATTTTAACTACTTCATTTTCCTGAGTAAATGACATTTTACTTAGGCTCTTCAATATAGATGTTTCTCTGGCAAATCATTCCACTGTGTGCATTGCCCGTGTCCTACTTTGTTTGGGTTTTGTATGGCTGATGTCACTGTAGGTGGTAATGTCTGCTCAGATACCAGGGTCGCAGTTAAAAATGGCTAAGAATGGGTTACCTCACTTCTCAGTCATAGATGCCAGCTATAGTCAGTGACTATAATATTAATGTTGATTTATATTCTGTGATGATATATTCAGGGAATATAAAATAGTATAAAAGTAGTATTTTATACTATGAGTATAAAATATACCACTTGTTGGTATATCTTCAATTCCCTGTGTCCACTCTACTGTTAGTGGAGTGAAGTTAGAGTGACTATCAACAGAGTAGCAACTGGGTATTTTTTTTCTAAAGGTTTATTTATTTATGCTTATAGAACTGGGGTACAGGCCAGAGATGTGGTGGGTGAGAGGATTCACCAGAGACAGAGTGGGGAGCAGAAGAGGTAGATTGACAAAGTATACCATGAGGGGAGCAGCGGGAGGGTCAGGAAAGGTCTGCCGTCATGTGGGTCACCTCCAGGACTGGCGGGATTGAACTCATGTTGAATTGGCTTTAGCTTCTTAATGCTGTGCTTTAACCTGCTGCGCCACCAGGGAGGGCCTAGGGTCATTTTTTACAGAAGAAAAGTGATTATAGGCAATTTGTAGCTCTTTATTGTTTTGATTGTATTCTTTTGCAATTAAAATATAGCTAAATTTATTCTCTCTTTGATTTAATTTCGTTTTCTCTTTAGAAATAAATTTTAGGATGATGAGGAGGAACAGTCATTTTTCATGCTTGGATAGGAGAGAGTTATTTCTTTTTAACATGTAACTTAGCACATGTAAATTAAAAAAAATTAAAATACCTTTTAATCAATTTAAGGCCTTTTTCATCAGTTGACCTGAGGGAAGAGATCCTCTTAATAGTTGAGAAGTTATTTAGAGACTTTTGCTTCTTACTACTTGATTGATCGGGCCAGTTATGGGTTATAACTCAATGAATGAATAAGTATCGGTAGTTTATACTGATTAAAATAAATAAAGGAAAGGGGAGGAAGAAATAATAGAATTTTAATTAACAAGTACAGAATGAGGGATGAAATAGATCATCATTAAGTAATATGGTATTAATAACTATTATAGGCAAGATTTATCAATAGAGGTGGGTCTTCTTAGAAGTCTAGGAGTTAAGTATCAGTGCAGTCACCACAGGGGACTAAGTTAGATTCCCAGGTCAGGGAGCTGTCTCACCTGTGGCAAGCAGACTTCTGTCTTGCCTGCTGCCTCACTTAGCAGTGTATTTCTTTATTCTAAAAGGGCAGGGTAAGAAATAGAATATTTTGGTTTATCTTATGAATGCTCGATTTTATACACACCTTTGATTTATGAAATAGCAAATAAAAGATTCATAGCAGAGTAAGACATGAAAAAATAGAGGTCAGAGACTTCTACTGGCAGTTCTGTGTACGCTGATAAAATTGATCTTTTTAATATAAAATGAAACACTCACCTCTACTGTTGTTACCTTTTTATCTCACTTTCTCATTAGCATGTCATCATTATCTGAAATATTGTCTCCAGTTTACTTTGTCTACCGTAACCTATTTTTTTTTTTTTAAAGATTTATTTATTCGTACAGAACTGGGGTGCAGGCCAGAGATGCGGAGGGTGAGAGGATTCACCAGAGACAGAGCAGGGAGCAGAACAGGCAGATCGAGGAAGTACACTGCTGAGTGGAGCAGCGGGCGGGTCAGGAGAGGTCTGCCACGCCATGTGGTCACCTCTGGGGCAGGTGGGAATCGAACTCATGCGGAGGTGGCTTTAGTTTCTCAGTGCAGTGCTTTAACCCGCTGCGCCACCAGGGAGGGCCCCCGTAACCTATTTTTGACTTAGATGTTATGTAAATTGGCTAACATTGAAAAAAAATGTTTAAGGATTGACTTTAAAAGGTTTGAATAAGATCTTCGTCAGTCCCAAAACTATTTTTAAGTGGGGGTGGTGGTTACAGGATTGTCCCATAAAATCAAAGACCTCAAATCGCTTTGGGGGAGGTTTTAAGAATAGATTTATAGCATGCTACTGAGATCTCTCCATACCAGATGTCATCATCCCAGGAACCCAGGTAATAATAGATTATTTGCCCTCCACCTACTGTGAATCAGTGACAAAGTCAGGAATTGAGCTTAATGCCTAATTCCTTAATCCCCTACATTCCCATTCTGTCTCCAAATTTTATTTTTTAAAAAGATTTATTTATTTATGCATACAAGAACTGGGTTACAGACCAGAGGTGTGGTGGGTGAGAGGGTTCACCAGAGACAGAGAGGGGAGCAGAATAGCCAGAAGGACTGAAACACATTGCTGAGGGGAGCAGTGGTCAAGATAGGAGCGATATGCTGTCCCAGGTGGGTCAGCTGGTTGGGTTATCGAACTCCTGCTGAAGTGGCTGAGGATAGCTTCATAGTTCTGCAGTTTAACCCTGTGGGTGGCCAGGAAGGCCACCAAATTTGCATTTTATCAGGACACTTCCCAGAAAGACATCTAATTACTATAACAGATGAGACAAAGCTGTAGACTGACATTGCTGAAACGATTTATAACTTGGAAAATTGAAGGAAGTGATATTAGGGCCCCAGGCTCCCAGCAAATTGATACAGGACACAGTAGGATGAAAGTCTCATCCTACTTAAAAAAAAAAATGATGATAAAATATCCATAACAAAGTTAAACACAAATTTTACAATGATTGTGAAGCAACCTGTATTTTAGTTGTCAGATGAAAGAGCAACATTATCCTCCCATGATAATTAAATTAAATTCATGTTTTACCAAACTTACTTGGAATGGAGAAGAGTGAACTGACTGTTTTATGATCTTTCCCCTACATTTTAGCTAACTTAGTTTCATTCATTTGCAAAATAAACAAATTGAGGTTTTTTGTTTGTTTGTTTGTTTGTTTTTTTGGTGGGAGACGGAATTTGATTTTGCATGCCTTTTAAAATGTGGTATATTATTTGTACCATGTTAGCTGCATTTTTTTTGGGGGGGGTTTGGTTTTCTCAAGGCTGACTTCCATTAATTGCAATAGCTTTCACCTAAATATATTTCATATTAAAATCATGCAATTCTTTACTGTTAGAATTGGCGAGGTTAACACTGTGTCCTGTATCGATTTGCTGGGAGCCTGGGACCCTAATATCACTTCCTTCAGTTTTCTCGTTATAAATCATTTCAGCAATGTCAGTCTACTTACATGTTGACGTCAATGGAGTTATTTTATTTTTAGAATGCCAGTTTAAGACCAGTTTTTCCTGCATCTGTCTTTGGAATGCAATTTAAAAATTATTAATCTGAAATGTCATTTGGTTAGCTATGAATCACTGTTTTTTGACTGGGAAGACTTTGGTTCCTATTGTCATCTGAAATGGAATTGGGAGATGAACTACAGAAAATACCTTAAATATTTTCATTTCTAGCTCTGGGTGGTAAGGCATGATATGATACTCAAGGGCCCTATGAGGTGATTTTTGTCAGAGGAGACTATTTATCCATTGCTTAGGGGGTATTATTCCTGAAGCAAGGTGACTGAAATAAGCAGCCTGAGGACCTTAGTCATAACCTTTGGCTCAGTACCTGGTATGCAAAGTAGTCCCTGATACATATCTTGCTTCATGTTAGACCATGAGGCAGGATGAACTGGGGCTGGGGGGGTACCATGACTACTGGGCCTGGGGGTCCCCATCACTACTGACCCTTTACTCAGCTTTTACTCACTCCTTGGTGTGCAACTATACAACTCATCTCTTGGTATGTAGCCATGTCATATCTGGCCATGTACAGCTGGAATCTTGTAGAAACTCAAAAGTGTATATAAGCCCCTGAATTCCTACAAAGGGGGCTCAACCTTGGGATGGGAATCCACTGAGCCAGCACTGGTCCATTAAACTTGCTTCTCATTAGCCCTGGTGTCCACATTTCCTTTGTGCCATATAACAGTCCAAACATAACCTAGGTGTTTTCCTAATTCCCAGGATACTATTTGCCTTGACCCTGTTGGTTAAGGATGCTAGAACTAGAACTGTAATCTTGAAAACATTTCTTGAAGCACTACAGCGAGAAAGGAGCATCTTTCTCTAGGTATGCAAATAATTTGAAAGAACCAACACAGGTGTGGATGCTGATGTATGAGTTGAAGGGGCTCCCTGCATGCTGTGGCACTCCTAGGTGACTTCAGCAGGGTAGAGAAATGGCATAGAGCATAGAGAGCCAATAAGGAGCAGAAGTATTCAAAGACTGTTAGCTAGGGAGTCTGTGAGGACTGAAATCTCATCTTTCTATTGTCTTTGATTTCAGATTGCCTGTTTGGTGCCTGTGGATCAGTTTCAGCTTTATCAGCGTTTAAAATTTGAACGAGGTATGCACTCTCCTTTTTATCTTGATGATGAACTAGCGTTTGACAGGTGTCATCTTTCCAGGAACCTGCATGGACCGTTAAGGCAGTTGTGAGCTGTTGAGGAAGCCATGAGGACACACAGAAAGGGGTGAAGAGTAACTTCAATCTGAAATTTGAACTTTCTTAGCCACAGCCAGAAACACGTGCAGGATAACAGGAAGTAGAACTTTTGGTTGGTCTGCATTATTAATTTGATTCATGATACAAGTTCTGTAAAAGTTGAATAGTTTCACAAAAACAGTATTAACAAAAGAGTGACCCTCAACATAAATCTTAAAACCACTTTTCCCACTGCTGAGGACCACTTTAAAACATTCATCAGTCCAAGCACTTTTTTATTGCTCTGTTTAATATGTAATATGTATTATCTTTTCCTTTAATCCTACATTTGTAACCAGAGTGACAGCTGAGGATATTATTGTAATGTGGTTTACTATGTATCAGGCTAGTTTTCTTTCTGATTTTGGATGGAATGATTTTTCTAGCTTTCAGTACTTACACTTTTTTTTTTTTAAAGATTTATTTATTTATACATACAGAACTGGGGTATGGGTCAGAGGAGTTGGATGTGAGTGGATTCACCAGAGAGAGAGTGGGAAGCAGAACAGGCATGTACTGAAGTACACTGCTGAGGAGAGCAGTGGGTAGGTCAGGAGAGATCTGCCATGCCATGTGGGTCACCTCTCTCTGGTCAGGGAGCTGACCCACATGGTGCAGCAGACCTCACCTGTCTTCCCTCAGAAGTGTATTTCAGTGAGTTCTCCTATTCTGCTCCCTATTCCACTCTGTCTCTGGTGAATCCTCTTATTCTTCCGGTACTCAGGCCTACACCTAGCTTTTATACACATAAATAAATCATTAAAAATATAGATAGTACAACCATCACCACAATTAGTTATTCAAAACTTGTATCTATTTCCAAAACTTTTATCATCCCAAACTCTATTAAGCAATAAGTCACCACTCCCCTCTCCTCCTACCCACTGGTATCTCTATTTTCTGTTTGTGTGCATTTAGGACTTCATGCAACATTTTCCTTTGGGGGCTGGCTTATTTCACTTAGCAGAATATTTTGAAAGTTCTTCCTTATTGTACAAATATCAGAACTGCATTTCTCTTCCATCATTGAAGAATATTGAAGAATACCACATGCTTATTCGTCGTATGTTGATGGCACTGCATTTGACTGTTGTCAGTAACGAACCTTGAGGTACCAGTGCCTTTTGAATCCCTGCTTTAAATCCTTTTGGGTATACAGCTAGGAGTGGGCCATGTGGTAATTTTATGTTGAATTTTTGAGGAACTATTAACCTGTAAAACTGTAATTTTAAATATAAGTATAAATTCAATTCAGCATTTTTTATTACTATAAAGTACTGAGGTAATGTTAAATCTGGTTCAACTCATTTTATATCAAGTAAATCAAGAGCAAGATATGTTGATCTTAGATGACTAGGGAAGACAATTTCTAATCACGTAATTTGTCACTGCCATATGTTATAAGTAATTATTATTAGGAGTAAGAATAAGTTTACATTAATACAGTGTTACATAGTGGAGATTACTTGATTGAGGTTACCTTTGTCTAAATTATATACCTCATTTTTAGATGCTAGATTTCAAATCCACCTCAAGTATAAAATTCACCAGCTTGGTAAATTTGAGGCCTAGTCCAGGAACATAATTTTATGTGGAACTGTTGAGAAGCAGATCTTGAGATGCATTAAATGCTAATGTTATGAGTGGGGTAAATGACCAACTGGCAGAAAATAAACTCATTGACTGCACTCTGAGATAGAATTGTAGAGATCGTTGTCTGAAAAAATGTAGAATCACTGTGGCAACTCTGTATCTTACTTATAAAATTTATATAAATAACCAAACAACATAGGCTTAGTGAAAAATAGACTGTTTACTAGTGGAAATGGTAGTGGGGGGGGGACTTAAGGGGGGAAGAGGAAGAAAGAGGGGGTAGGACATTGGCACAGGAGGTTTGGAGGAGGGTGAGTGAAGCAGTAGCATGTATAGAGGGGTGCAAATTTAACCCCAAGTTTTATAAACATGTAAATGCTGACAGATGAAGAAGAAAGAAAAGAGAAAAATTAATGTTTTTTCTAGTTCTTGCTCGCTACCAATCTTTCCTCAGTTTGACATCCAGTGTTTTAATTCTCCTGCTTTATGTCACACATATGACTGTCTTGCCTAGTTGTCTATGTTTGAGTCTTTGTGAGGAAAAAATCTTTTGAGTACTATTGGACCCAAGTCATCACTATTTACACAAGGCAGAGAAATGCCATTTGGCCTGGATGGGTTATTCTATGAATCCTCTTTCCATCCATCTGTAGCTTTTCCATTCGCTGCCCTGGTGTTTGTGGGTTTTTCTTTCTGTGTCAGTCTGCCAATGTTAACAAAGCAAAGGGAATACCATCCTTGGCATGTGTTGGTGATTACTGCTTTACTTTCTACTGGTTCTCAAAGCCCAGGCCTGATGATTAATGCTAGACTTTTGCTTGTTTTTAGAATCTACTGGTTCTTTTGAACATTAGGTTAAGATGATCCATCTTTGGACCGTAAGCACATTTCCTAGTGTCTTGTGACCCATATTTTACTTGCAATAACTGTAAGTATTGGTAGGTTCGTGAGTCTGTACTTGGATGTTTGTGTTATTCATTATCACAGTGCTTAGAGTCTCTTAGACATGGTTGAAGTGCCATCTTTGTACCAAGTGTTTTCTCCATAAAAAGTGAAGTAAAATTGGAATGTGTTGTCCTGGTATCTGTGAACTCTGCTGTCCTCAGCTTTCTTGGAAGTTTTGGTGTGGATGGCCTGATTTCTCGAGGACCACCCATTCCTCTTCAGCTATTTTTGGAGCAATGCTCCCACTCTGTTTTTTTTTATTTAATCATATATTAAGGTTTTATTTCTTTTAACCCAGAAATACTTTATTTGATATGTTTTTTAAAAAAGTATTTTATTATATGTGTATATGAATTTTACGTCATTCTTTATTTTGTGCCTTTTTCCATCTCAGTTGCAATCCCCGTGGGCTTCCCGCCACCACTTCCCCCATGTGCCATCACCATAGTCCCGCCCATTTTGATCCTGTTCCCCTCTCCACCCCCACAGAATCCATAGAATGTCTCTGGTTTGTAGTTGTTTTTTTTCCCCCTGTTTAGACTGGATGATAATCCATGACCTTTTGGTCTTGGTCAGTTCAGTTTTATTTTTTAATGCTTCCCATCACTTATTGGTCATCTTACTTTTCATAGTTTTGGCCACAAGTCCGTTCTTACTGTGTGTGTGTGTGTGTGTGTGTTTTCTTTCAGAGCCTGCTTTTTCTAGTGTTCTGCGGTAAATGTGTGACTCAGTCTGGGGTTTCCTTCCTAAACTATTCTGTGCCTTGGGATGATAACACTTTCTTCTCAACATCATATTTCCTCTGTCTGACTATCCAGTTCTTTCTTGTTGATGAGTCTTAAATCTAAAATAGCACCTTTGATATGCTTCAGTTTTCCTCTAAAAAATTAAACTGTTTGCAAAGAAAGACATTGATCAGAGACTTAGGTAAGATTTCTCAAGAGGTGTTAAGTATTTGCCTCTCTCTGTCTGCTTATCCTTCCCTATAAATTGGGGATAGCTGTGGAATGATTATTTTAGCGCTGTTATAAATAATAAGTTGACATTGTGTATCTGTGACCCTTGGAAACAGACCTTAGCCTCAGGAGGAGAGGGACAAAGAGGAGAGGAGAGTAGACAGGGAGGAGAGCTCGATGGAGGGTGGTAGAGACCTGTGGGCACTTTGGTGGTGGGGAAACTATAATAACCACACCTGAGGGGAGAAATCCTATGTTGTGAAAAAATGAACAAGGTTTAAAAAATATTGAAAAGAAATCATGTGTCTGTCACAGTGTGCATTCAATAAGTTAATGTCATTATCATTGCGCCAATACCAATAATCTCACCTTGCACATACGTCAAGACTAAGAAAGTATCTAAACTAAGAAAGAGTCATACCTTGATTGAATGTAGAACACACTATCACATATGTTTTCTTCTCATCTTAACCCAAATCTTTTCAGCATGTGTCCATCCGTAGTGTCCTAGATTCTAGAAGGTTTATAGAAACTTAATGCTAATTCTTTTTTTTAAAGGTTTATTTATTTATGCATACAAAACTGGGGTACAAGCATGGTGAGAGGATTCACCAGACATAGAGTCGGGAGCTGAACAGGCCGACTTATGAAGTACACTGCTGAGGGGAGCAGTGGGAGGCTCAGGAGAGGTCTGCCGCTCCATGTGGGTCACCTCCGGGACCAGGGATTGATCTCACACTAAAGCAGCTGTGGCTTGCTTGCAATGCTGAGCCTGAACCCGTTGCACCACCAGGGAGTGCCCCGATAACGCTAATTCTTCACACCATCCATCACGCTACTGTCTTTCTCCAGCAAACTCTTCCTCTAACCTTGAATCCACCGTCTAGCCACCTCCGAGGAGATCATGTCTGCTGAGATGGAATGTTCAGTCAGTGCTTTAAAGAGAAGTAGTTTGGGGTGTCTGTGGTAGCCTAGAGGTTAAGTCTTAGCACTATCACCTCTGTGACCTGAGTTCGGTCCCCAGGCAGGGAGCTGGCACAGCATACCTCATGGCACAGCAGACCTCTCCCTTTAGCAGTTCATTTCAGTAGATCCACCTTTTCTGTTCCCCACTCTGTCTCTGGTGAATCCTCTCACCCACCATACCTCTTGCTTATACCCCAGTTCTTCTACAGAAAAATAAATAAATACAGCCTTTAAAAAAAAAGAGAAAAACTTCCCAGGGTGATATTGGAGATTCAGATCTATTTAGTAGCATGTTTAAGTTTTTACATAGAGAAATGATATTATAGGAATAAAACACCCGATCCTATCACATACTCACCAACAAGGAGTTATGTAAACACCTGCCTTTTGTATTACACTGCTGGTTGTTTATGAGTTTGAAATACTATGGTTTGCTCCAACTCTCTTGTGAGCAAGAGAGCTTGTGACCCAGAGGGCGCCTCTATTTGGGCATATTTACTGTAGCAGATGCTCCTCCTAATCCGCCTAGTTTAATTGCATTTTAACTATCTTCAGAAGACCTTTGCTCTTTGAGATAACAGAAAGCTAATTAACTTTAGCTTGATGAAAAATGCCATGGGTCATAAAAGGTAAAACAGTTTAATTATCAGCTGATAATTAAATTAACTTGGGTATGTGGTGTTTTCCACTAGCAAAAATCATGTGATGTCTTTTTGGGCACAACTCACATTGTAAAGGGTGGCAGAAAAACCAGTCAAGTGATTTGAGAGAATATGCAACCACAACAAAAATCTCCCAAACACCACAGCTAGTGCTAAGAGTTCCAGGTGAGACAACCAAGGTTCTTGAGGCAGTCACTGAGAAACAAAATCAGGGCCCTCCCTGGTGGCACAATGGGTTAGGACACAGTACTGCAAGCTGGCTGCAGCCACTTCAGTGCGAGTTCCATACCCCGCCCCTGGGGGGGGGCGACCCACATGGCATGGAAGACCTCTCCTGCCCTGCCCGCTGCTCCCCTCAGCAGTGTACTTCGTCAGTCAGCCTGTTCTGCTCCCCACTCTGTCTCTGGTGAATCCTCTTGCCACCCCGTACATCCCTGATTTAAACAAATTTTTAAAAAAACAAAAACAGAGGGCCCTCCCTGGTGGCACAGGGGATTAAAGCACTGCACTAAGAAGCTTAAGCCACTTCCACATGAGTTCGATTCCCGCCTGCCCCGGAGGAGATCCACATGGCGCGGCAGACCTCTCCTGACCCGCCCGCTGCTCCCCTCAGCAGTGTACTCAGTCAGCCTGTTCTGCTCCCCGCTCTGTCCCTGGTGAAGCCTCTCACCCTCCACATCTCTGGCCTGTACCCCAGTTCTGTATGAATAAATAAATAAATCTTTAAAAAAAAAAAAACAGAATCAGCCCTTGGGGTCAGGTGAGTCCTTAGGGTTCACAATAGGGTTTGTTTTGGGGTTTCTTTTTTAAAGTGTTTTTAGATCCCCCAAATTTTCAGAGTACAGTATGCAAAATAGTTTTACACAGTATTTTTTCACTTGCATGATTTATATAGACAAGCCAAGTCTTAAGATCAGATCCTCATGGGGCTTAACTTCAGCAGTCAGCTTTAACTTTCACAAATTCCAGTTCATGTCCGTGAATTGGTGTGAATTGATCTAACTCTTACTCAAGTATGTCAGAGTTAATCACTTCTAAATTACGTTCATGTTAAAATGTTGGGAGCCTGTTTGGGACTGATTTATATAAGACCCTGGTTTTTTTCTTTTTAACAATTTCTGCACTTTTTCCTTCATAAGGCTACATAAAGTTTTTTGCTTTTGCTGCCCAGGTAGATGAATTAGTTAACGATGCATTAACTCACTTTTTTTCCAACTTCAGCTTCCAGAATACAATGTGAAGGGATAAAGCCACATCTTAAAACATTTTGGAGATGTGTGGATTTTGACTACAAACATAACTGTTCTGTAGGCCAAAAGTCACAGCAATAATAATAGTGTTTCCAAAATCTCACGCTAGCCCCTCACACTCTTCTCAGATCCTTGTTGTGAGGAAGGAGAAGAATACTCTTGTCCTTATTGTTGAACCAAGGCCTGATATCCTTGCACAGGTCTTTTTCTTTCCTCCCAGTCTGGCTTTGGGTTCTCACACTGTGACACTGTGGTCTGCTTTTTTTTTTTTTTTTTTTTTTTTTACTGGGGGTGGGGGTGGGGATGAGGGTGTAAACCAATAGCATCTCAAATTATAATAATTGAAAAAAATACATCAAAGCTTGTTTAGCTTCCATTGAGTTTGGTTTGTAGCTGCTCTTCTAGGACTGTTCTAGCTGCCATACTGGGCTTACGCTACCTTTCCAGTATGTTCTACTTAGATGTGTGGTTCTATTGATAGGCCCATATTCCTTTGTGGGAATCTCTTCTACAGGAGACTCCAGAAGGCCTTATGCAAAAATCTCCCTGAGCCAGGTTTCCGTAGTGTAGGGGTTATCATGTTCGCCTCACACAAAAATCTCCTCGGGGGAGTCACTTCTATTCTTTAGGAATATCTGAATGCAGGGCTGGACAACTCCTATTTTGGCTATCCTTATTACTGGAGGAAATTTATCTACAGATATTACTTCTTATGCTTCTGTTATGTTGTTTCATTCACTTATTCAATGGATACTACATTCCAGACATCTTTCTAGTTCAGTGGTGTCAACTAGAGAGGATTATATCCAAATCTGCTAGGAAATCTTAAATTTTTTTTAAAGATTTATTTATTTATGCATACAGAACTGGGGTAGAAGCCATAGGTGCAGGGGGCAGTGAGCGGATTCACCAGCGACAGAGTGGGAAGCAGAGCAAGCAGATTGATGACAGGCAGATTGACGAAGGACACTGCTGAGGGGAGCAGCAGGCGGGTCAGGAGAGGTCTGCCGTGCCATGTGGGTCAACTCCGGCGCAGGGATCGAACTCATGCTGAAGCGACTTTTAGCTTCTTAGTGCTGTGTTTTAACCCGCTGTGCCACCAGGAAAGGCCCAGGAATCTTAATAGTTTTGCCTACCAAATATGTTCCAGCTTTCCAGTACTTCTATATCTAACATATTATCCTACATATCATATTTGATCAGTTCACTGTAATATCTTCTAATAAATCTCAGTGCTGCTTCCATCTGTTCTTACAGGTAGCTAGAGTGAGCTTCTAAAATTGAGAAGACTATCATGGCTGTCCCTGGTCAAAATTGTCCCCATGCCCCCCCAGCACCACAATGCCTTCTCATGCTGAGACCTCATCATCATAGATTGTGATCAGATCCTTGACAACTTTCCCTAAGTTATCCCCATTGAGCATCCCCTCTGCTTACTGTGCTCCTTGCGACACTGGGCAGTTTTATTACATATGTAAGTCCTTTCTGGTTCATTATTTAGACCAAGGTTAGAAATCTTTCTGATCAAAACCATGTGGCAATTGGGGGCTTATTCCTGGTTCCAACCTATAGACTTATATGTGGTTAAAAAAATAAAGCACAGTGCGTATAAATAGCCATCAAAAGCAGAATGAATGTTTGCTCAGTGCCACCTGGGTGGGTCTCACAAATATCACAATGCTGGTGCTTATCTCCAGTAATTCTAACCAAATTACTGTATACTCAGTTGAAAGAGTAGAAGGTGTGCATTCAAGCTGAGAGGTCTCTGCCATGAATCAACAATAGAGAGGGCAGCTAGAAAACAAACTATGTCAGACCCAGATGCAGAGATACATCTTTTCTTCTCATTCAAAACTGCCTTCGTGGATTTCTTTAGATCAATATGTGGTTATTTGACTCTATGAGGTCAATCTCTGTGGTCCTCTATCTTCAGTAAGGGAAATACAGGGAGTGGCCCACCCTTAACTCTTTGTTGATTTACTTTGCTCCATATTTGAACATAGAAGTATAAAACAGAGAAATATAGGCCCTCCCTGGTGGCGCAGCGGGTTAAAGCACTGCACTGAGAAGCTAAAGCCACTTCCGCATGAGTTCGATCCCCGCCTGCCCCGGAGGAGACCACATGGCGTGGCAGACCTCTCCTGACCCGCCCACTGCTCCCCTCAGCAGTGTACTTCGTTGATCTGCCTGTTCTGCTCCCCACTCTGTCTCTGGTGAAGTCTCTCACTGCCCCTGAGTCTCTGGCCTGTACCCCAGTTCTGTATGTACAAATAAATAAATCTTAAAAAAACAAACAAACAAACAAAAAAAACCAGAGAAATATAAAGCTATGCAGGAATTTGGCAAGGTCTGTGCTTCCCCTCACTGCCCCCCTCCCCAGAATAGTTATTTACTCTGCTGTCTATGGTCTATCAAGAAGACAATGGCTTTGGCAAGTATCTTATTGCAGAACCAGAACAGTATTTAAGAACTTTAGAATAAAATCAAATACTTCTGTGACCCCCTGCAAACATTGCACAAATGACATTGTGTTGGTATTGTGGATGCCTCCTGTGTTGATGGACATTCCTCCAGGTTTAATCATATTGGATTCCAACTGTAAAGTGATTTCTATTTAAATTAATTTAAAAGAGGACATAGTAGAAGGCGAGCTCTGCTTGAGAGATTGAATTGTTCTAGATGAGTCAAAGTCTAGTCTCCAGCCCTGTCCTCTCTAGCTGCAATCCACTGGCCGTCCTTGGTCATCACCTTCCAGTGCGCCAGGCCAGGCATCCCCTTGAGCCCCAGCAGCTCGGAGGAGATGTCGGCCAGCTCCAGGGCTCCTTCACTCTTCTCCAGCAGGGTTGCGATGACGGCTTTGTCCTCGATGGGGTTCAGCGAGCAGGTGGAGTACACCATCAGGCCGCCTTCCGCCAGAGGCTCCAAGCCCCTCTTGGCCATCCGCAACTGCAAGCCATCCATCTGCTGGATGTAGACTTTAGAGCTCCATGTTCATTCTCTATTTGACCTGTGTGCAAAGATGTGATGGCAAATAGATTTGGGAGACAGAGGGAGACTTATTTATAGTGGTTGCTAAGACTTCCATTATAGCTGATCTTACACAATTGATGGGGCATTGGTGGAGGTAGAACTGAGAAGAGATGTGGTTGGGTCTTGGGAGTTGTCAGGAACCCCACTCTGGGTGTGACAACAATATTGTTGCTTCATGTCTCCTGTAAGTGCTGAATCTTTCTTCTAGTATCTGGAACGAGACTGTTCTTTCTCTTTCACACCTTTCAAACTCTGGCAGCTTGCAGAAGTGCTATTCCATGAGTATTTTTTTAAATGTCTTTTTATGTGGTACTTTAGCTTTTTCTAGCTTAATCTCTTTGTGTTTTATCTTAGTTTGTCTTCTGCTTTGAGCTAGTGTTTAGGAAGGACTAGTATTTCCTTCTGATTTTAGAGCTGATTAAAAAGAAAACTTCACTATGGATGCTTGAATAAAAAAGCATTTTTTTTGTATTTAACAAAACTCCTGTATATTTAATATTCCTTATCTCAACCTCTAAGATCTATTCACAGATATTTGTTAATAATTTTATTTTCTACCTTGTGGAATGCTATGTCAACTACTACATTGGTTGTAGATTTTGTTTCTCATTGCATTTACTTGGAGTATCTCTTCCCTTTCTCACATTTATTGTGAGGTTTGTGAGGAGTAAAGTCTCTGTGTTTCATCTTCATAAACTTGGGGTCTCAGGGCCTCCTTAATGATGCAGGGGGTTGAAGCATAGCACTCTGAGGCTGTTTGCAGCATGGGTTCGCTCCCCAGTCAGGAAGGTGGCCCACATGGCGTGGCCGACCTCTCCTATCTTGCCCAATGATCCCTCAGCAGTGTGTTTCAGTCCATCTGTTCTGCTCCCCATCTATCTCTGGGGAATCCTCTCCCTACCATGCCTCTGGTGTGTACCCTAATTATTGTATTATAAATAAATAAATCTTAAAAAAATAAACCCAGGGTCTCTATCAAGTACTCTAAACCAGCCATTTGTTGGATGGTAAGGATGGATAATAAATATTTGCCTGATTTTCAGTTTTATAATAAGACGTCAAGCCTGGGGAATTTTGGAACATTCCTAATTAATGTGAGAGTGGAAGCTCAGTCATGACATGAGTATTCTAAATGAGTAAAATATGGGAGAAGCTTAAGACTAAATCTTAGATTCTATCCACAGCTAGGAGCAAAGAATGGTATGGATCGTAAGGGGGGAAGGAGAATTTTGGGAAGAAAATAGAGAAGCAGAACCTCATTCTTGGAAGATAAATCATTCAGGGGAAATATCCGATGTAGGAAGGAGGGAGAAACTTTTAGTGGGTATGACTAGAGGTATATCAGCTGTAACTTTCAGAGAGCAGTTTATTGATGTTTTGGTAGTAAAGTCTTTATTCAGATTTTTGAAGATGTTAAAGGACAATCATGGATATAATAATAGCTATTGTGAGAATCCATGAATGTGAACCACTCTTTCTAGAACTGAGGTGAGAGAGGAAGTGAAATGGATGTTAGTTACATAGAGGAACAGCGAGGTTCTCACAGGGGTGGTGTTAATGTTAGGAAGGGGTAGTCGTTCATTGTTGTTCTTCAAAGTGACATGGCATGAAGCAAGTTTACTGTTGAAAGAGCTCTGTGAATTTCCATGTTTAGAGGGTTTGACATCTCTCCAAGGTAGAGACCTCATAACTAAGCTGGTTAGAGATCTGCGGCCTGAAATGGGTCATAGCAGACAGGACCACCAGGACCGATGCTGGATTTTAGTGTCCTTTCACAACACGATGAGGGGAGTATTAGAAGAGAATCGGAAATAAATCCCAGGATATGGCAGTTCAAGGTGGTACTATAGTATATGATTTATATGTCAATTATATGCAGAGAAGTATATTAATAATTTTGAAAAACTCAGGAATAGAGAAATGAACACATGGAAAATATGAAATAGCCCTTGCCTACTATCTAAAGACAGAAAGGACAAAGGAAAAAAACATAATGAGAATTTCATGTATGGAGAAAATTTGAGTATGTTTCAATGTTACAAAAAGAAAATGATTTTCCAGGGCATGGCTTAATTCCAGAATTATTTTATTAGTCTGTGGCTCATAAGTTATATGCAGAGTAGCCTTTTAAAACTAGCTTTTAAAAATTATAATGGCAGGGCCCTCCCTGGTGGGGCAGCAGGTTAAAGCACAACACTAAAAAAATTAAAGCCACTTCTGCATGAGTTCAATCCCCGCCTGCCCTGGAGGTGACCACATGGCGCGGCAGACCTCTCCTGACCCACCCGCTGCTCCCCTCAGCAGTGTATTTCGACCATCTTCCTGTTCTGTGCCCCACTCTGTCTCTGGTGAAGTCTGTCACCACCCCTCCACCTCTGGCCTGTACCCCAGTTCTGTATGCACAAATAAATAAATCTTTAAAAAAAAATTATAATGGCATATTGGATTTTTTTTAAAGTAAATTTACATTTAGTAATAAGGTAAATCTTTGTCTCCCTCAAACCCTGACCTTCACTTAAGGGTAACTGTTTTAATGTTACTTAGATATTCTTCTGGAAATGTTAAATCATATCTATAAATATATATTTTTATGAGCATGGTTCATTTTATTCTTCAGTGTACTTTTTAAAGTTTTTTTTTCCTTTTAATAATATAATAGTTTATTTTTACATCATTTTGTGCCCTTTTCGATCTCAGTTGTAATCCCCCATGGGTTTCTCATCACCAAATCACCCATATGACATCACCATAGTCCAGTGCACTTCCCTCCCCTCACTGTTTTTGATCCCATTCTCCACTCCACCCCGTAAAATGCCTCTGGTATATGTATATAGTGGTTCGTTATTATTATTATTATTGTTATTCAATGTACTTTTAAAATTAAGCTCTAGTTTAGAGATCTTTCCATAATATCTCATTGATTTATCCCATTTTTTAATGCTACATAGCATTCAATATAATTAATGTATATACAATTTCTTGCCAATAAAAATATTATCAATCTGACATGTTGCATTTCCTTGTTTAAAAGGTTGATAAACAGTTTAGGATCAGCAGACCCTTCTTGTCCTGCCCACTATTTTTCTTCAGTTTATTTCAATAAATCTGTCTGTTCTTTTCTTCCCCAAAATTAAGTAAATGAAAAGTTAATAAACAATACAAAGTACAAAAAATTTTCTACAGGATCATGCACATGTTATATAATTTATTATTATTTTTAATTTATATACACTCATTTCCAGGTGCCTCATATATAGAATGGTAATCTCACTGGGCTGGAAAAGTTTTTTTTTTTTCAAGATTTATTTATTTATGCATACAAGAATTGGGGTACATGCCAGAGGTGTGGGGGTGGGGGAGAGGATTCACCAGAGACAGAATGGGGAGCAGAACAGTCAGGTTGACTGAAATACAACGCTGAGGGGAGCAGCGGTAAGACAGGAGAGGTCTGCTGTATCACATGGGTCACCTCCATGACTGGGGATCGAACTCGTGCTGCAGTGGCTGTGGATAGCTTCAGAGAGCTGTGCTTTAACCTGTTGTGCAACTAAGGATGCCCCTTGTAAATCACTTTAAACATGATGCTTTAACCCCCTTTGTAAAATCTCTGCAACACGGGAGGTATAGCTCTTGTTTGAACTGGGTACTTGTTCACTGTGATAAGTAGCCTTGTTAGTTAAGATGCTTTCCCTTGCGAGAAACATATTGCTTGATTAAAAGTGACTGAAACTGTAAGGACATTTACTTAACTCACACAGGTATTCTCAAGGTAGGTTGCCACGGGTTTGATTGATTTGAGTAGCTCAACCTGTCTTACCCACTTAATATTTATTCCCTCCGAGTGCCAATATTGTGATGGCCCAAGCATCACAGATTCACACAACTGTGTTCAAAGGTGGACAGACTGAATGAAGGTGATATTAGGGAAGAAACCTTGTCCCAGAAGCTCCTTCCTTGGCACATCTCCCCTTTTTACCTCTCAACAGCTAGAATAGTGTCACATGGCTAAGCCTTAGTAATACAGAAGGCTGTGAAAGGAAGTCTGGGAAATATTTCACCTCTATGTAGGTAACAGTGTTGTAAGAGCTTGAGACAGATAGTGAGCAGATATTGTGAAGCTGGCTAGAGTAGTGAATTTCATTTTGAGCGAGAGTCAAAATCTGTCTCCAATTCTTGACCTGAAACCATAAAATACATAGAAGAAAAGAGGCGAACACTCCATAACATATGCTTCAGGGACATCTTTGTGGATTCATCAGAGACAAATGCTGGCAACGAGGTGGAGAAAAGGAACACTCATACACTGTTGATGGAAATGTCCACTGGTCTAACCCCTTTAGAAAATATCAGCAAGGAAAACAAAGGGCATAAGCTAATGACACTACATCAAACCAAAAAGTTTCAGCACAGGGAAAGAACCTGTAAGCAAAACAAAAAGAAGTCCCTCTGGGAGGGAAAAAAGTACTTGCACACCATACATCTGACAAGGGGCTGATAACAGAAATGTACAAAGAACTCATATCTACAAAAAGAAAACAATTAAAAACTGGGAAGAGCTAAATAGGCGCTTCTCCAAAGGGCATACAAATGGCCAACAGGAACAGGGTAAAATATTCAAATCACTATCAGAGACATGCAAATGAAACCACAGTGAGATACCATCTCACACCTGTGAGAATAGCCCATATCAAAAGGATCAGAAACAAATGCTGGTGGGAATGTGGAGAAAAAGGAACCTTCCTACACTGTGGTGGGAATGTAAACTGGCCCAATCCCTGTGGAATTCTGTAAGGAAGTTTTCTCAAGACTACACATGGATCCGCCCTATGAGCTAGCAATTCTATCCTTAGGTATCTGCCTGAAGAGCACAAAAGCACTGAATTCCCATGTTCATTGCAGCATTATTTGCAATAGCCAAGATATGGAAACACATTTAGTGCCCCCAAATTATGAGTGGAGCAAGATGATATGTATGTATTACAGTTTGTGTGTAATATGTATGCAATGGAGTGTACTTCCTCCAACTGCCTGTTCTGCTCCCTGCTCTGTCTCTGGTGAATTCTCTCACCGTCCCTGCACCTCTGGCGTATACCCCAGTTCTGTATGCATAAATAAATAATCTTTAAAAAAATACAAACTCATGCCATTTGCAGCAACATGGGTGGAGATGGAAGAGATAATGCTAAGCAAAATAAATCAGAGGGAGAAAGAACTATATCAGATGGTATCCCTAATAAGTGAAACATAGAGAAACCAAACCAAGAACAAGAGGACGACAACCTTAAAAACTAATCCTTGAAAACTGACTATAGACCTGAAGCATCCAAAGAAGAATGTAGGGGTGGGGAGGGTTAGCAACAAAAAGGGAGGGAGCACAGTGGACTTGGTGTCCTTCATTGGTGATACCTGAGGGAGAGAATCCTAATGTTTAACACCATTAAAAGAACACATCTGGCCCTCCCTGGTGGCGCAGCTGGCTAAAGCACAGCACTAAGAAGCTAAAGCCACTTCTGCATGAGTTCAATTCCCGCCTGCCCCGGAGGTGATCCACATGGCGTGGCAGATCTCTCCTGACCTGCCCGCTGCTCCCCTCAGCAGTGGACTTTGTCGATCTGCCTGTTCTGCTCCCCACTGTCTCTGGTGAAGCCGTTCGCCACCCCTGAGCCTCTGGCCTGTACCCCAGTTCTGTATGCACAAATAAATAAATCTTAAAAAAAAAAAAAGAATAGCAATTCCACATTTGAACTTAATTTCTATAAGCGATCCATAAAATACAGTATTTAATTTTTTTAACAAGATTCATTTACTTATGCATACAAGAACTGGGGTGTAGGCCAGAGATGCTGGGCGTGGGGTTGAGAGGATTCACCAGAGACAAAGTGAGGAGCAGAACTGGTGGGTGGATTGAAACACACGGCTGAGGGGAGCAGTCGACAAAACAGGAGAGGTCTGTTGCTCTTTGTGGGTCAACGCCCTGGCTGGGGATTGAACTCTTGTTGCAGTGGCTGGCAATAGCTTGAGAGTTCTGAGACGTAACTCCTTTTGCCACAAGGGAGGCCCAAAACACAGATTTCTAATGAAAGAAATAAGTTGCAAGCTATCATGAATACCTCCCTCCTTCCCTTTGCTGGGTTATTAGTGCACCATCCTAGTGGAAAAACTACAGATAAATTTCCTGTGGCTCAGGTTCTTCCTGGCTGTTACATCAGACTGCACTGCATGCTTTATAGGAACTCAACAAAAACTACCATTGCTCTTAAACGGATAGGTTGCATTTCTGCTTGGCCAGTGCAGAGACCCAAAGTTGGTAGAGACAAGTTAGAATGTCAACCAAGTAATTTTAATTACTGATTAGAGCTAGAAGAACAGTTATGTCTTTATATATATATTTTAAAGATTTGTTTATTTATGCATACAGAACTGGGGTACTGAGTTGCAGGGGCGGTGAGAGGATTTACCAGAGACAATGGGGAGCAGAACAGGCAGATCCATGAAGTACACTGCTGAGGGGAGCAGCGAGCAGCGGGCGGGTCAGGAGAGATCAGCCTCGCCATGTGGGCCACCTCCAGGGCTGGTGGGGATTGAATTCATTCTGAAGTGGCTTTAGCTTCTTAGTGCTGTGCTTTAACCCTCTGTGCCACCAGGGAGGACCTGACGTCTTTCTATTTTTTAAAAGTTGATCAGCAGGTATAGTGTAAATTTTAACTGTAATGTGTATATTACCTTTTATCATCAAACTTAAAAGACTTCTGATTAGAATTAGTGGTAAGTAGGTATTTTTAATAGCTACCTCTGAGCTACATACCAACCTTCGTTTCTTTGAGCTTAATTTTGTGAAGCAGTTGAATGATTGGAAGAAAATATTATAAATGGTAGGGGAGGAAAAGGCCAAGACCCAGAAACCTCTGTCACTGTTTCCTTGGTGTTCTAGTCATCTGTCCCACAGTTCTAGGGAGCCTGGCACGTGAGGACCTGTGAATCATAGGTTTCTATTGCTATTTGTTTGGCTCATTTTTCTCCAACCTCCACACCCTTGAATTATTAGAAAAAACAATGTATTTTAAGGTTTTTGTTTTTTGTTTTTGTTTTTTAAAATGAAGACCTGTCTTAAGCATTGATTCAGTTACTGTACTTTGTCAATAGGATTTTTGTAAGGGACAGTGTTTACTGGAACCCTGAGTGTTTACTGGAACCCTCAGAACATTCCCCCTTTATATTGACTTTGTAAAATTAACTTTAAAATTAAGCTTATTTCTCTTTGCACCACCTTTTGGATGTGTTTGCCTGCAGCATGGAAAGTTCCAAGATTCATAAGGATTTAAAACTAGCATTGTGTCCATTCAAAATTTGTGAAGTGCACTGGTTCAGAGATTTACTGTACTCTTCAAGTATTACCATTTCTCATATGATTTATTCCCTTGAAAGTCAAAACACAAAGTCTGTTTTTTAATAGAAAATGGAAAACTGAGAAGATTGTAAATACTTTAATAGAAGGCAATTATCTACCCCCAGATCTATTTTTCCCCAAATATGTCTCTTGGACCTAGCAAATCTATCTGGTCTGATCAGCTGTTATTTTGTGGTCTGTGAAGGTCGTTACCTTTTGTTTTTAAAACATATAGGTCTTTTTACAAATTGTCCCTAACATGTTGGTTAGGCAGCAGAAAGAACATCCAAACTCTAACAATGTGACTTCTTAAGTAAGTGCCACTATCCACTGTTTGATCTCTAAACTATTTGATTCTTCCTTGTTCCTTAATTAACTTCTAAACAACAGAAGAGAACTTAACTACTTATTTCTCAGAGCTAGAAAACACAATTTTTTGAAGTGTTTTATTGTTTCCTTTTTAAATTAAACTAAATTTTTTATTTTAAAAATATATTTATTACATCATTCTTCATTTTGGTACAATGTATGATTCACCCATGAAACTCCCACCACCAGTGTCCCGTGCTCCATCACCATAGTCCGTTTCCTCTTCCCACTCTGTCCTGATCCTTTTCACTCTTCCTCCCCTACAGAATGTCTCTGATCTATAGTTGCCTGGTGATTTTGATTTTTACTTTATTACAGTTACTTTTATTTTCCTGATTTCTTATTTCATGCCTCTACATTCCTCCTGTAAGTGAGACCATCGATATTTTTCTTTTTCTTTATGGCTTATTTCACTGATCATAATCCCTTCCAGCTCTAGCCATATTGCTGAGAAGGGCATGAGTTTATCCTTTTTTACTGCTGAGTAATACTCCATGTGTAAATATACCACATCTTCTTGATCCAGTCATCTATTTTTGGCCATTTGGTTTGCTTCCATAGCTTACCTATTGTAAATTGAAACACAATTTTTTTTTCTTTTTTTTTTAAACACAAATTTTTAATGCTTTAAAAAAATGCTTTGGTAGGTTCTTTATACCTAAATTTCCTCAAAGATTGTACCCAAAATAATCGTAGGAGGGACTTTAGATATTTGCCTGTTTTGAGAACTGAATGGCAAGAAATAGTCCAAAAGAGTTGCAAATTTTGGTTAATGAGAACATGTATTATCTATTTACAAGGTTTATGGTGATGTACCCTTATACTTATTTTGAAAGATGTTCTCCTTTAGCTAAGTGACCTTGTAGATTTAGATTTGCCAGATTTAGATCCATTGTGATTCCTACCAGTTGTAGAAACACCATTTCTACCAATAGTAGAAACCACTTGGTTAAGCTTTCATTAATGTTATAATTCTACAATTTACAGACTCTTAACCGAGAAATGGATCCACTAAAAGCCCTCAAACTTTGGGACAGATTGTTTGTTAAGAAAGTCAAAGGACAGTTACTCACATAAGTTCCAGGGCCTTGACTTCTATTTTCCTTAAAAGAAAATGAGGACCAAAAAACGGGAAAGAAAATGAGGACCTCCCATGTGGCCTAGGGTTTAAGTTTCAGTATTATCATCATTTCTGGCTTGAGTTCAATCCCAGCCAGAAAGCTGACCCACACGCCAGAACAGACCTCTCCTATCTTGCCTGCTGCTCCCTTTAGCAGAGTATCTCAGTGAATCTGCTTGTTCTGCTCCCCATTCTATCTCTGATGAATCCCCTCTCCCCTTGCATATACCCCAATTGTTGCATGCATGCATAAATAAAAGTGTTTACAAAAATAGATTGAGTGAAGATGGTGGGAGCCTCCAGTCTGAATGAGTGACACAAAGACCATCAAGTTTTCTTTCTTCCTTCTCCAGAAGTCCACCTGGACCCCTACCGAACGTGGTGCCCCATTGCTGACTGTCAGACTGTGTGCACGGTTGCATCCGGGGACCCAGGGCAGCCTGTGCTGGTGGAGTGTCCTACTTGCCACCTGAAGTTCTGCTCATGTTGCAAGGACGCTTGGCACGCAGAAGTCTCCTGTAGAGATAGTCAGCCTGTCGTCCTGCCGACAGAGCACGGGTAAGAGAGGAAACTTCAGGACGCCTAACTACTTTACTTAGAAATCCTTAATATGTTGCCTGGAGAAGGAGTTCCTTTTTGGTGGCAGTTAAGAGATTATTTTCTTGAAGAACTTTCCTGAGGAGTGCCCCTAAGTATTGGTAAGTTATTACTAAAGATAGCCCAGGAGAAGCTTCTAGATAATATTAAACTTGGTAGAGAGAGGTACATAGTCCATTGGTTCTTGGGAGGAAGTCATGACTTGTCCACATTTATCTGCTTAGGTTCCTTAACTGCTATTATTGAAAGATCACATTTTTAATGATTGCAAAGTGGCACAGAAATTATTTCTACCAAGACTGAACTGCCATCGTGCAAGATGTTCCAATCATTTCAGAGAGAGCATAACAAAAACAAAAGCCCTGCAGTGCCTAGAGTCCTAAATTAAGTAGGAGAGAAAAAGAGCTCATCTCTTAATACTTTATGTCCTAAAAAAGATGGCTCCAGTCTGAAATTTTGTTAAGAGGAGAAGCAATCAAATCCCTACCTAGAGAGGGCTTTTATGGTGGTGATGGTGGCAGAGCCGGGAATGAGAGACTTTTGTGTTTGATCCCGTGCTTTGCTTAAGGCTACGCAGTTCTGCACTAGCAAGCACAGAAATACCAGAGTTACAGTCCAGTTGGCTGAATCACCCAGCCTGGCAGAATGAATAGAACCATTCTTCAGAACCAGTAATGCTACCTGGCTGTGACATGGGACTTGAGTCTCCGACAGAGCAAATCAAGAGTGAAAAAGACATAATGCACATACATGGCAGGCGTGTGCCCTTATACAAAACAAAACAAAACAAAACGAAAACCCTGTACTTTCACTGCAATTGCAGGAAGCATCCTTCTTGCCTGGGTATCGCAGAGAGAAGAACTGAGTTCTTGCATTGTCATTTGGTACTTGTGTGACTTCCTACTAGTCCCTCCATCTTGATGAGTCTTTTTTCCTGTCTGGAAAAAAAGGCAGGGAATTAAAATAGTAACTCTTATACTGCTGGATATAGTTATGGGGAGTACCTGTCATTGACAGCACTCTGGATTTGAGGGGTGCTGTGTGCTGGTTTTGATGAACAGTTTTTTTTTTTTTTTTCTTCTATGCTCCTCTAGGCTGTCAGCTTATGCTAATTCTGCTTGGAGTAGGTTTTTAAAAAATAGTCCCCGGAGGCGCAGTGGGTTAAAGTGCAGTACTGTGAAGTATTTGCAGCCACTGTGGTGTTAGTTCAATCCCCGGCCAGGGAGGTGACCCACATGGTCAGCAGACCTCTCCTGACCTGGCCTGCCCGGTTCTCCCCTCAGCAGTGTGTTTCAGTTGATCTACTGGTTCTGCTCTTCACTCTCTTTGGTGAATCCTCTCATCTCCTCACCTCTGGCCCATACCCCATTTCTTATATGCATGACCAAATAAATCTTTAAAAAAAAAACAAAAAAACCCTGTCATTATTTTAAGTTAGTGATTATTGATTCCCCCCTTCCCTTCCTCCACTATTTAATAAACAGGTCATTAGATTATCTGTGCTCCTTTTGATCCTGGACTT
This sequence comes from Condylura cristata, assembly GCF_000260355.1. Lineage (NCBI taxonomy): Eukaryota > Metazoa > Chordata > Mammalia > Eulipotyphla > Talpidae > Condylura > Condylura cristata. Next base: position 4,514,827 of record NW_004567138.1, read on the forward strand.
AAGTTTTATACTTGTTGGTCTTTTTATTTAGACAGTGTACGCTCAGGGAATGAAGTATTAATTTGACAAAATAATGAATTAACTTAAGAAAGTATAATTACATAGTTCACTCAAAGGTAAAAAAATTGAGACCTTTTTTTGACTTTTTAAAATCTGTTTCCCTCCTGCTTTTATCCCAACCTTTTCCTTGGCACTGAATTAAGCACAGATAATAAAGTGTTAACTACCGACCTCTCAGGAGCTCTGGGAATTCATTCCATGACCATAAAGTTAAGTCTAGAAGGGCATTGATTAATAATTAATGATGTTCAGACCACTCTTCCCTTGTGCTTCAACATATATGAAGAACACATCATTATCAACAGTAAAAATCTTTTATTTATTTTGTAAAGATTTATTTATGCTTACAGAACTGGGATACAGGCCAGAAGTGAAGGATTGACCAGAGACAGAGCGGGGAACAGAATAGAAAGATTGACGAAGTACACTGCTGAGGGGAGCAGAGGGCAGGACAGAAGAGGTCTGTTGCGTTGTGCAGATCCTCCAGGGCCGGGGATCGAACTTGCACTGAAGCAGTGGCATCTAGCTTGTAGTGCTGCGTCCCAACCAGTTGCCTCCCAGGGAGGACCTCACAATAAAATCTGATGTAAAAATGGGCAGAGGAACTGAATAGCCATTTCTCTCAAGAAAACAAGGAAATGGTCAACAGGTACATGAAAAGGTGTTCAATAGGGAAATGGAAATCAAGTCACCATGAGATCTGGAGCCCCGTCCAATAATTTTGCCTCTGTTTTGTTTCTAGCACCCTCTTTGGGACAGACGCAGAAGCCCCCATTAAACAGTGTCCTGTTTGCCGGGTTTATATCGAACGCAATGAAGGCTGTGCCCAGATGATGTGTAAGAATTGCAAGCACACATTCTGCTGGTACTGTCTCCAGAACCTGGATGTAAGTTCTGCTGGCTTTGCCGAACTTTCTCCATACTGTATGTGTTCAACAACCAGCATCCTACAGGTTTTCCTTTTAAAATAATGTTTTTCTTTTTGCACTGCAGGGACAAGGGATATTTTTCTTAGCAAGACTTCCTATACCTGCTACTTAATAATTTATTTATTTATTATATTTAGATTTTTATTTATTTATGCATACAGAACTGGGGTACTGGCCAGAGTCGCAGGGGTGGTGAGAGAACCCATCAGAGACAGAGGGGGGAGCAGAACAGGCTGACTGATGAAGTACACCGCTGAGGGGAGCAGCGGGCAGGTCAGGAGAGGTCTGCCGCGCCATGTGGGTCACCTCCAGGGCAGGCGGGGATCGAACTGATGCTGAAGTGGCTTTAGCTTCTTAGTGCTGTGCTTTAACCCGCTGCACCACCAGGGAGGGCCCTATTTATTTATATTTTATATCATTGCTCAATTTTTTATAATGTTTGCTTTCTTTTCTCAGGTGTAGTCCCTATAGAATTCTCACCACCAGTTCACCTGTGCACCATCACCACAGTTCCTTGTGTTCTTCTCGCCCTGGTTTCAATCCCTCGCTCTCCCTTTCCCCAGCAGAATGTCTCAGATGTATAGTTGCGGTTTATTTTTTTTGTTGTTGTGTTGTGATTTTTTTTTGGTAATGGTGGTTTCCCCCCCCTGACCTTTTTTTTGATTCCCCTATATTCCTCCCGTAAGTGAAACCATCCATATTTTTCTTTTTCCTTCTTACTTAACTGAGCATAATCCCTTCTAGCTGACAAGAGTTTATCATTTTTGATTGCTGAATAGTATTCCACTGTGTATATGTGCCATATCTTCTGGATCCAATCATCTATTTTTAAGCATTTGGGTTCTTTCCAAATTTTACCTATTATAAAGAGTGCTGCAGTAAACACAGGGATGTAGGTGTCCATTTGAGTTAATGTTTTTGTATCCTTTGGATAGATCCCTAGGAGTGGAATTTCTGGGTCATATGGTAGCTCCATTTTAGAAGTTTCAGGAACCGCCACACAACTTTCCATAGTGATTGGATTAGTTTGCATTCCCACCAGCAGTGTAGGAGAATTCCTCTTTTTTTTTTTTTTAACCATATCACCTGCTACTTTAGGTAGCTGTTAGACTTCTCTGAGTTTTCCTGAAGTGTGCTTCTTAACTGTATACACTTTTCTATTATACAAAATGACAGTTATTGTATTAATTTTATATTGCTGTTGCAACAATTTAACACAAACTTAGTGGCTTACAACAAATATTTTCTTTGGCACTACAAATTGGAAATCTGATGTGGATCTCACCGGGTTAAAAATCAGCAAATTGAAAGACTGTATTCTCTTCTGGAGGCTTTAAGGGAAAATGCATTTCTTGTCTTGTTCTAGCTCCTAGCAACTCTCTGCATTCTCTGGCTTGTCGTTTCTTTCTCCATCTTCAAAGGCATCTCATCTCTCTGACCACAGCTGAGAAAGCTTCCCTGCATGTAAGGGCCTGTATGACTCCACTGGACCTATTTCCATCACAGAGGTTAACCTCCCCCGAGCAGGGTCCTTAATTGAATCACATTTTCAGGGCTTCCTTTTGCCATATGAGGTGACATTCACAAATTTTAAGGATTGGCCGTGGGTATCTTCAGGGGAGGAGAGAGGGGGCTTTCCTTTTTCTGAATTTAAGTAAAAGTCATTTAATCAAAAGCCTCTTAAATATCTCATTCATTGGCATGACAATGGTATTACTAGTGTTTTGTCCAGGCTCACTCCCCAGATTCAGGAGTATGGTCTGGTTGTCCTTCTCGCTCCAGCCTGGGGGTGACCCACCTGGCACTGTAGACCTCTCCTGACCTTCCTGCTGCTCCCCTCAGCAGTGTACTTTGTCGACCTGCCTGTTCTGCTCCCCACTCTGTCTCTGTGAAGCCTCTCACTGCCCCTGCACCTCTGGCCTGTACCCCAGTTCTGTATACATTAATAAATAAATCTTTAAAAATAAAGGTGGTGTGAAGGATAGGTGAGAAGGTCTTACTTCAATTTTAGTGTATTCATGAATTGAATTCTAGTGTTCTACAGTTTGGAATAACTTATGGGATAGCATCAGTTATTTATAGCTCTTCCTTGTTTTGGCCAAATAAAATATCCATATCAGTGTCAGCCCTTAGTCATGAATGGTTGGGTGGCCATTACTTTCTCAACTTCTCATGTTAATTGCTTAGCTTGCTTGGAGCTTAAGCGACTTATGTAATACTTCAGCATCCTACAGACCCCACTGGTGAGTGTGCAGCGAACATGGGCTGTATAATAACCACTGCTTGTCTCATTGTAACTGGAACTCAAACTCTCTTGTTTAATATAACCCCAATGAGCATGAATCTTAATTTTAATCTTGAGTGTAAACTTGATTTCAGTCTTTAAAGAAGATATATAAATGGGCATTTTATTTTATTAATGTCAGCATCCATTTATTAGTGGCTGGAGGCAGAACATACAGACCCCAAATGAAATGAGAGAGGCAGTTAATGGGAAGAAAAGATTTAGGATACCACGATTTTAATTCCAAGTTTTCTGTCATGGACTGGATTAGTGTGGGGAAAATATTGGATATTTCCTTTAAGTTATTCTCTTCCCCCTCTTATACCTAGTCATAGTGATAATTAAATTTGTTGTTGTTGAGTCATTGCTTAAGGGGAGGCCTGTGATCTGTTAGAAATAGAATATTGCAAATAAAGAACAGGACAAGAACTTTACTGTCTAACCCCTGATCACACTTTCAATATTCATCTAATATTTATTTATTCTATATGCCCGTAGGGTAACAAAAATCTTCCTCTTTGATAAAATGCAGCAAAAATTGCTTTCTGTGTGTGATTTTGGAGGATGACAATCTATTTTACAGAGGATAAGATTTCCTCAGGATATTATATTTGATCCCCGATCTATGAAATGTCATTTTAGGGTCTCAAAGCTCAGCTATTCCAATTGAAAGAAAAGTTTTCATCCTTAAAAAAAAAAATCTATCACAACTCCTTGATTTACCATTAGGTTTGATATTTGATACCTGGCATAATGCTAAATGAGTGATTTTTGGAATGAGAATTTAACTGATTGAACACCCCTCATGCTTTACAAATGAAAGAAGTCTTGTTTGTTTTCCTTCAGGTTTTAACAGACCATTAATTGAGTTCATATGCAGAAGGATGCTAAAGCCCATGAGGTTCTCTTTAGGAGGCAAAAATGGAAGGGAATAAATGTGTGTACCAGATCTCTGTATCCTTTGGCTAAAATATATTTGGGGAATGGTGTTGCAAAGAACACACTGTCCTGTCACTTGTACTGTTCTGGTACATGAGCTGACATGGTGCAGATGTGACATGGTTGGATACACACACTTCAAATATTGGAGCTTCTTTGTTCTGGTCATTGTTTTTCGAGATTGCATTTTCTTGGTCGTAGCCAGGGGCACTGGCTTCCTGGACCTGATGTTTTCATCTAGAGAAGTGTTTTATGTCATATGGTGGCATTGATTGTTGTTTATAGGATACTTTAAGAGCATGGGTCTAGAAGAGTCAGTGTCCAAAATCCCAGCTTGAGATAGACAACAGAGTTTTACTGGAGTTTTGAGTCTGTTCTTATCTTGGTCGTCATTCCTTCTGTCTCAGAGGAGAAGGCATTCTCAGTCCTCTGCTTTGGATACCTCATAGCCTTGTCCTCTTCAGTTAACACTCCTCTCTTCTCTCCTGTGAGATCAGAGTGCACTCTCCACTCTCTTAACATATGCATGCATTTAAGGAGTCCCCCAAACAAGTAGCTCTTTTCTCAAGTCTTGATCTTTCCCTTACTGCCATTCAGTTTCTCCCCTTTCTTTAGAAGCTAAATTTCAAGATAGCATAATCACCTCCAGTTGCTGAAGCTCTGAATCATTGCATTGTATTCAGATTGCCCTACCTAGTTACACCCTGACGTGTTCTAACAAGACCAAGTGATTTCTTTGGGTAAAGTCCAATGGTACTTCAGTCCATATCTTACTTAGATTCTGATGCCTATGACATCTTGACCATCTCTGTTACAGTGATACCATCTCTTCTGCTTTCCTTTCTATGTTTCTAGCCACTTTCTTGTTCCCTCCAAGCTCTTCCATGACCCACTCTTAACGGGTCTATAGTCTCTTGACTTCTCAGTCTACATTCTATCTCCGAATAATCTCAGCTGAGATTCTGTGGATTCTTCTAGGCCCTGTGCACTGACTCCCAACTCTTGATTCTAAAACCAAATCTGTGTACCCAGTTACCTTTTGAGCAGTGAGGCGTGAGTGTCTTAAGTGTTTCTCAGTTTACCTTGTCTAAACTGGTGGTCACCATCTACCACAGTGTCTTCATGTGAGGTCCTCTCACTTTACTTCACACCACTGTAGAGCTACTTTTTAAAGACAGTTGATTAATTTATGTTAGACTCTGTCAGAACTCACTGACTAGGGTCTATTTTAGCTCAGTGATTTATACAACCACCGAGATACATTGCAAAGATGACCAATTCGAAATTCCTAGAGACCATCATTAATATCACCTCAGAGCCCTGCCTCCCGTTAGCTGCTGTGTGGTAATGTCCACCTCTTGATTCAAAACCACATGTTGACTGAAACTACTCTCTTTGTTTTTCAGAATGATATTTTTCTCAGACATTATGACAAAGGGCCGTGTAGGAACAAGCTTGGTCACTCGAGAGCATCCGTGATGTGGAACCGAACACAGGTACTGTGACCTTCAGAGGCATAGGAAATAAGTGTTTGTATCCACCCTTCCCACTCTACCTCCTCCTGCTGCATGGAAGGGGTCCTGGGAATTTCTGGGACAGGGCTAGGGAAAGTCACAGAGCAATGGCTGGAAGTTAATTCATGAGGACAAGTCCCTGGAAGAGCAGCAGAGGGACAGAACTCCAGAGCAGCTAAGTTAACTATAATGGTAGTCTACTATACGTAGAGTTAACTATAATGATAGTCTACTATACGTAGAGTTAACTATAATGGTAGTCTACTATACGTAGAGTGGCCTGCAGAATGAAGGCAGACATTCTGTCCTTCTGAATAAACTGACAGAATGACTTTCTGAAAGCTCTTTAAGGCTTATTTGTGTGAAAATAAATATATGACTCCCTTCCACACCTGGGGCCTGAGATCCTTCTGTACATCCCCTGTGTGTGTATACACAGGTTTAAAGGGAATTTTGATTTAATTTTATTAGTGTTTACTACTTAATAAAAGCTGTGTTCCTTTGGCAGGAGTCAGTTGTGAACAGCCTAGCAATCATTACTAGTATCTCCCTGCGACTGTAGAGGAAATTCAGGCAGAGACCCAACACCCAACAGGTCATGATTACACAGAGTTTGTTGCTAAGATTGAATTAGCTGGCATTTGTTCTTCTTACTTTTATTTTTTAGTATCTCCCCAGTTTATATCCATTTCAGATCACTGCTGGCTAAAAGGTCCCATAATCAACCCCCCATTAAAAAAAAAGATTTATTTATTCATATAAGAACTGGGGTATAGGCCAGAAGTGCAGGGGTGAGAGGATTTACCAGAGTGGGGAACAGGGCAGGCAGATGTACTGAAAATACACTGCTGAGGGGAGCAGCAAGTGAGACAGGAGAGGTCAGCTGCACAATGTGGGTCAGCAACCTGGACAGTGGCTGGCGATAGCTTGATTGCACTGAGACTTAACCCGCAGACCACCAGGAAGGACCCTATAATGGGCATTTTTGTTGTTGTTGTTTTAAATATTTATTTATTTATGCAGCTAGAACTGAGGTACAGGCCAGAGGTGCAGGAGCGGTGAGAGGATTCACCAGAGACAGAGTGGGGAGCAGAACAGGCAGATTGATGAAGTACACTGCTGAGGGGAGCAGTGGGCAGGTCAGGAGAGGTCTGTGGTACCATGTGGGTCACCTCTGGGATGGGGATTGAACTTACACTGGAGGGGCTGTGGCTAGCTTGCAGTGCTGAGTTCTTATTGCACCACCAGGGAGGGCCCTATACTGGGTATTTTTAACATAAAAACTCAGCTTATAGTTGATAGTAAAATATCCCTATGGAAGACTGAGCTGCTGATAAAGATGTTATTTTAAACTTCCAGGTGGTGGGGATCCTTGTGGGGCTGGGCATCATCGCCCTGGTGACTTCACCCTTGCTGCTTCTGGCTTCCCCATGCATAATCTGCTGTGTCTGCAAGTCCTGTCGGGGCAAGAAGAAAAAGCATGACCCACCCACAACCTAAAGCTTTCCTGTCCACGTGCCACGATGTCTGGGTTATACGAAACAGCACAGCGATCAAGCCCTGCTTATTGAATTTGCCTCCTGCTCCTTGCCAAACTTTGGAAGTGCCTCTGTGTTCAGACTTTGAACTTGACTGGTGCATGTGTTCCTATGTAAAGAGAATCGGGGGTCCCACAGCCCAGGTTGCGTCTATGGATTATGTTGAGAAGCTTTGGAGTTGCGGGGGAGGAACTGACACATCATCGTTTTATCATATTCCAAGGAATTCACTGGACTGTTCAACTGCCAGCCAAATCCAAGGGGCCTGTGAGATTATAATAAATGTGTTATCATGGTTGGAAAATACACATGATAACTGTGAAGCCCGTGTTCTGTGTTGGTTCGTCCACCATGAAAAGCATGGGGAGATCACCACCGGGAGGGGAAGAATAAGCCTGTTGAAGGAAAAATCTCATCAAAGCAGTAAAACAGGCAGCTTATATAACTGGGGAGTGGAGACAGTGGCTTTGCATTGGCCAGCTAATGGATGTGCTGCTTCGAGCATTCCTACAGTGACTTGGCAGAGTCACAATCAGTTTCTCCTCATGGGATCACAGCTTCAAACAGGAGACACTGCTCTGCACAGGGACTTGCCCCTTTGCAGTAGAAGGGTCACAGTATGTAAAACAATATGGTGGCATTTATCATCTCTCTTTGGCACGTGTAGCATCATGAAGGCGATAAACTCTTCTCTTACACTCACTAGCTGTAGTCTAGAATATTTTATGTGATGTCTGGGCAGAGTGACAGAGGTTTAAAACCTTCAGCTTAGAGAACAGAGTTCTGTGTGCATTCAGGCAGAAGATTTAGCATTGAGCCTAACAGTGCACACCAAGAGAGAGTATTAAAGCACCGTGTCCATGTAGAATCCATGTCACTTGCCACCTACTGGGAATTTCTACCCCTTGGGCAGGCATAGTGACCCAGTAGTATAATGCAGTAGATGTTTATCTAAAAGCCATTTTATCTTTCATTCTGAGTAAGATGGTTCATTATACATCAATCTAAGGATTTTTTTGGACATATAATATATGTAAATTTTGATTTTAAGTTCATAACTCACCCAAAGGTGTAGCTTTGTAAACATAACTCTTAAAACAATATTTAGTACCAGATGCTACCATCTCAGTTTGTAGAAACTCTACTTGATAATCACATTTTTTACATGTTTTCCTACACAGTTCAGAGCAGCTCTCTGCAAAGTTTAGTATTGCCCTTTCGTTATCTGGTAGGGCAATCTGAATTGTTTCTGAATGTTCAAGGCACTGATAAAATGACAATAAACGTGTGAGATTAAAAGTCAATGCTTTACACTCTTAAATAGTTTGGATTTCTGTCACCTCATCGTGACATTTTTCCCATTAAATCATGAATCAGATTTTAAATAAACGGGTTTTGAAAAGACAGTAGCTTTTTCTCCAATGACAGGATTATGTAATTGCCATTAGCAATGTAGCCTGGTGCTTCCAGCGAACTGTTTTAAGTGTTAATGGCAAACTCTCCTTGAAGCCAGGGATAACTCATCAGGAACTATCAGAACACATGATATTTTCTGAAGTAACTAGACTATTAATTTGCTGCTATTCTGGAGCTATGATTAAAGAGTGATGCTTTGCTACGTAATGGAATGTACCCTGGATGTGTATATTTAAGGAACTTTAATTTGTATGTACATATTAACATTTGATATATGTATAATACATCTGTTGGTCATGGACATTTTTTATTTACAGTTTGTATAGAACATAGATGGAAACTCTGGGAAAACTTTTGAATGATAAACCAACCAAAAAACATTTTTTTATGGTTTATTAGAAATTTCTCAGTATTGTCTTTATTTTCTTTTGAAATTTTCAACACTTGAGAAAAAATCAACACCCTCTTTTATCAATGTGTTTCAGATTGATATAGTTACACATGTACATATATTTGTATAATTTGCTTTGTCTTATACTGCCTCTTATTAGTAAAGGGCATTTATAATTGCTCAGGGGATGACAGGAACTCAACTGAAAGTGAATTTTTGTATCGAGAATATCAGAAGTGGCAATCTATTCCTCCATTAGTAAATTCTCCAAGTTTGGTTCCAGGATCTTTACATAATTGGGACTAGTTTTGGGGAACTCTACAATATTGTGTTATCAGAGGAGTAGCTCCTGAGTTTGGAGGGAAGGTAGAAGAAAATACCTATTTGCTTGGCAAAATGGAAGGAACTTAACATCTCACACAGAAATTATATTAGTATTAGCTACTTTCTTGTGGGGGATAGACAGGTTGTTTAACAGATCTTAAGTTACTGGTATTAAAATTTTTAAAGGTTAGAAAGTGCTTGAAAATGGTGCCTCAAATAGCTAAATGAGGTGGCCTGTGTGAAACCTTTAGTCAGGGTTCGCAGGAACTTTGACTCTTGTGCACCAAGAAGTGAAATAATACGCAAAGTCACTTGAGGCTTTGCTTAAAGGAGAAGCCGACAACTCTGCTAACAGTGATGCTTTGGGTTTGGATAATTGTCTAGTCAAACTGTTGCCTTCCTGTCAGTTTTATACTTCCCTCGTGAAACTCTGTCCTAGGAAGAAATACGGTTTGTATAATCATGTTTGGATGTTGTGGTAAATTCTTTATGTTTGAAGTAGTGTAGTCCATTGAAAGAGAAATAAAGTCTTCACCAAGTTGTCATCTGGATATAAACCCCCACTATTCAGAAATATGGTGGATGTAATGGCACATCCGGCCGTTGCTCCGGAAACAAATTTTAGCATCTTAAGGCATCCTATTTGTTCATGCCATGGATATTTTCTCGGGACTTGAAATGTATTTTGAAAGAGGCCTTTGGAAAATGAAGAATTCACAGTGTGAATTTTCTTGTAGCCTGCATCATGACCACCTTATTTATCAAAGTTTGAAATTACGCTTATTCAAATGTAAATCGGTTATTTGGAAAACCACATTGTCTCTTAAAAATTATCCAGAATCTAAATATGTATTATCTTAATCTTCCCTAAACAGTGCTTCTAAAAGACTTTCTGTTCATCAATGGATGCCTTTATGTATATAGACTAATACATAGGTGTGTGACTTTGAGGACAATTTCAGAACTGCCTTAGATGAATGACATTTTATAAAGCTGGCATAATTGATGTCTATAGGCTATTGCATCCCATCTTGATTTATGATCCAGAAAAGTTTTGTTATGTCTTTAAGAAATTGCTGTTGTATTCTATTTTTCCAGTGATTTGGGAGGAAAATAACTGTTTTAGTTTCTCTAACCCCAATAAATGTGGAGGAAATCAAGTATGTTAAACTTTGTTATGCTGTATGTTTCAAGACCTGATCAAGTTCATCATCCAGGAAGCAACTAAGTCACTATTAAGTCTTAGGTTCAGAATTGACAAAATGTACCCAAATCTTAGATAGTATTTATGGAAATAACCCTTGCTGCTTTGTTTCATAGAAGGTAAAGGCACAAAAGTAATGCCTTCACGTGTTGTGTGATCTTCCACACAACCAGCGTGCCGGCATTAATCATTATACAGAGAAATAACCAATAACATAGGTCTTTGATCATGTTTTTAAAATGCTGCCTGGCATCAAAGTAACTAGTTCTGAAAAATTGGAGTTGAACTAAGGGTTGTTCTATAAGGTTATTTCTAACCTTCCAAAAAGTCTCATAAAGGAATGTGTTTCCTTGTTAGGATTTTTAATGGATTTAGATTAATGTTAAGGGCATATGTATTTGATTAGTATTCCAGGCAGGGCATGCCTAAAGTTGAATGCCAGAATTGGCTTAACAAATAGAATTTGTGTTTCTACAAAACTGAAATTGCTATTCTGGTGTTGACACCTTTTTGTTGAATGTTCTATGTTTGTTTCTAATATGATACCCGAGTACAAAGGTTTGCAAATGACTTACAATTCATATTTCATTCGTTAGTCATTAAGTTTTGAGGAAATCAGTATGATAATTTTAAAACATCTTTGGATTATGGTTTCTTAATTGGCTTAATCATCTCATGGAATGTCAACATTATTTCATATTTGGCGTGTACTCATTGTTTGCTAAACTTGAATTTGCATTCCCAAAGAATTAATGAATGAACCATTTTCTACAGCAGCGATTTTAATCAATACCCTAACCAGCAAACTCATTGCAATGTAAATTATAAATCTAGTGAATTTGGAGAATTATAATTAGATTTTTCTGTAATTCAATTATTTTCATTTGTTTGGTAATAAATCCAGTTTTTGTTTAAATTCCAAAGATAGTATCTGACTACATTTAGAAGAAGAAAGGAACATGAATTTCTTAAAATATTTTAATAGCAATGGTAATGTTTTATTTATGTATTTTTGCATATGCTTTTAAAATAATGTTTGAGAATAATCCTATGACATAAATGGAGGAGGTTTTTATTTGATCTCTTTCATGGGAAAGCAGGATTTGTGTTCCTGTCCTGCCAAGCTTCACACTATTGATGAATGGCAGCCAGAATAGAAGACTAGAAAGGACTTTTATGCTCTTTTATTAGTCAATAACTCTCAGCCTGCCTTCACTCTCATTTCTATGAGTCCCAAGAGAATGTCCTTCCCTCTGCATCAGTGGAAGTGTTTGTAAGAGAATAACCTTATTATTTCACATAATCTGTCTGTATCTTCGTGTGTCTGACAGCCAGCCGAGGGCAAGTGGCTACCCCTTGAGGTCAAACCCGGTTACTCCTTTGGGTTTAGCAAGAGAAAGGGTGGGATGGAAGGCGATTCACTAGGGAAATAGCCTGATTGCGTGTATGTGACTTGCTAATATTGGAACTAGAATTATAGCTGCATCTGTCGGGGGAACAGTATGTCCCAAAAGAACGCCACCCGCTGATGTTCATAGTAATGTCCCAGGCGTCCAAGACTACAACTCCCATCACGCCATGCGTCTACCATGCCGCTTGACTTCTTGACAAGGGGATTGTTGGGAAATAAGGGTCGAGGTAAGCAGCCATGCGCTTTGAACCAAAGATGAGGGCAAGAGGCTGCTTGGCGTTCCTGCCTGCTGTATGCAACTGGTTTCTCAGCTCTGAGGTGTGCTTCCTTGCTGCATGCACATGGCGTCTCAGCTCTGACAGTTTCTGGTAGGACATGTACCAAATAATTTCTCTTGTTCACCCTGTCTTCCCTTTTTCCTTGTATAAACCTATTAACCTTTCCTTGTGTGCCTGCCTTTGGGTCTTTTTCTGAGCTTTTAAAAAAATGTGTGGATGGGGACTCACACCCTGGCCATCCCATTGCTCTTTGGGGTTTCCCAGTAACACATCTGTATACTTTAGGCAGGTGCCCCTTCCCTACATATACAAAATAAACATTTTTCCAGTTTCCTTCCAGTGCTTAGCACCAAGCCTCAGAGTGTTCTCTCTCTCTTTTTCAAAGATTTATTTACTTATGCATACAAAAACTGGTGTACAAGCCAGAGGTGCAGAGGGGGAGAGGATTCACCAGAGACAGAGTGGGGAGCAGAACAAGAAGATTAAATGAAATAACACTGCTGAGGGGAGCAGAGGGCAGGACAGGAGAGCTCTGCCACACCATGTGAGTCAGCTCCCTGACTGGGGATGGAACTCCTGCTGCAGTTAGCTTCACAGTGCTGGTTTTAACCCCTTGGGCCACCAGGGAAGGCTCCCATATGATTGTTGTTAATGCAGATCCAAATCCTATCCTAGAAACTGCCCACTTGTGACCTGATGTGTCACTAGCTTATTATCAGACTGACTGGCAACTTCAGAAGCTAGAAATGGTGCTCTAAATAGTGAACGCCTGGTGTGAATTCCTGATGTGTGTAGAGTTGTGCTTTGAGGTATGCTTTCTGCCTTTGCTTTTCAATGTTATCAGTATAATTTTATCAGTTTTGTTTTCTTTTTCATGTTAGAACTAGAATTCTAGCTTCTGCTGGAAAGGAAATTACGTCTAATGTTAGCCATTTTACCTTGTGACCTCTTAGTGACCTGCCATGACTTTTCCCTTTGGAGAAGTAGGTTGCTTAACATTAATGCTATCGAGCACATTCAAAGAAAGTGAACAAAGGTGAGTTGTGAGACTTTTGATTATTGATCAGCCCAGACTTATTTTTTAAAGCCAAGCTTGTTTGTTTAACTGAGCAAACAAGTCCAGAAATCTATAAACCATCCTGCTTGGTGTGTCCCAAATTGCAGTCCAGCCCTGGGACTTTGGCATCCCAGAGCACGTGAACAAAGTGTTGAGAGAATGACAGTGGGTGTCACCTGGGTACTAAACAAAGTGCAGTATCCTTTTTAGATCTGCCTGTTCTGCTCCCCATTCTGTCTCTGCTGAACCCTCTCCCCTCCCCTCCACCTCTGGCCTATTCCCCCATTCTATGCAAAGAAAAAGCCAGGTGACATGGTATAAGGCCATTATAATGGACTAGCAAGAATTTGAGATCTGAACCCTTATGAACCAGCCAGGAGACCATGTGGCATTATTGTAACTTCTTAAAAAGTGACTTAAAACATCACGTTTATTTATATTAAGATTTGTTTACTTATGCATACAGGGGAGGTCACCTTCCCTGGCTGGGGATGGAATTTATGCTGCAGTGGCTGCTGATGGCTTGATAATGCTGAGACTTAACTCCTTGTACCACCAGGAGGCCAAGAGTTAGTTGTTTTCTTATTAATAATGGAAGACAAGAAGATAGAGAGCTCTTCTAGTCTTGTGTGGTGTTGGACAAGTTATAGTTACAGTTTATCCTGATCTCAGTTCCCTCATCTAGAAAATTGCAAGTGTTTGTTTTCTAGGTTCAATGCACATCTACTCTTTTGTGTAAGATGGAAAAGATCAACAGCACCCAGCTAGAGCCCCCTAAATGTGAAGGTATTGAGCCCAGGGGAAATTCTCTTAATTACACACGGAACTGGTAATTGTTAGAAAAAGTTTCTGGCGCAAAAATATGGATCATTTCAGTAGCATATGAAATATATTATCAGTTTATTTAAAAGAAGCAAATTCAAACAACAGTGGTTGAACTTCATGGTTTGTTTACAGCTCTTGATGGTTGAAAAGACTGAGAACAGAAGTTGCTTGGACAATTTCCAGGGACATGCTTCTTCTACTATTTATATTAAAAACATCAGAATTTCAGTGTCCTGGTTTGAAACACGATTTATTCTGCTTGTCAGTCTGAGGAGTTTTCTTAACATTCAGTTTCTTGTTAATAATTTTTTTCATGTTCCCAGTACACATTCTGCTGTGTGTGAATTGAATTAAATCTAAGCTACATATGTGTTAATGGATGCTATATAGGATTGTGCATGTGTCTGTGTATAAGTGAATGTGTGTGAGTGGTTCACAGGTAGGTGGATAGATAGGTACAACTTAGGTACAAAGAAACTTATTCAAATTTAAATACAAACTTAATTTTTTTTTTTAAGATTTATTTATTTATTCATATAGAACTGGGGTACAGGCCAGAGATGCGGAGGGTGAGAGGCTTCACCAGAGACAGAGTGGGGAGCAGAACAGGCAGATCGATGAAGTACACTGCTGAGGGGAGCAGCGGGCGGGTCAGGAGAGGTCTGCCACGCCATGTGGTCACCTCCAGGGCAGGCAGGAATCGAACTCATGCAGAAGTGGCTTTAGCTTCTCAGTGCAGTGCTTTAACCCTCTGCGCCACCAGGGAGGGCCACAAACTTAATTTTTAAAAGTAGAACCCAGGGCCTCCCTGATGGCCTAGTGGTTAATTCTCAGCACTAACCCTGCTATGGCATGAGTTCAATCCCCAGCCAGGGAGCTGACCCACATAGCATGCAGGAGACCTCTCCTGTCTCACTGGCTGCTCCCCTCAGCAGTGTATTTCAGTCAGTCTGCCTATTCTGCTCCCTCTTTGTAACTGGTGAATTCTCTTACCTTCTATACCTCTAGCTTGCATCCCAGTTCTTCTACGCAAAAATTAAAAAATGAGTAAATAAATAAATAAACAAAAGCAGGCCCCAAATTACTTCTGCATTTCAAAAAAAAAAATAGAAATAAAAATTAAATATGAAAGAATGCTTTACAAATTTTAGATTTTTGTAGTAAAATGTATTTCGTTTTCTTTGTATCATTTGAAACCCATAATAATTTGGTTTTACAAAATGGTTGCTCCATTTGTGACAGAACACAAATAACAAACTACTCAGGCCTTCTAATATTTGAATAATTTAAAAAGTAATCATGCTAAAACTTATTTCTAGTACTTATATCTGACAACAGAAGTATATCATAACCAAGGAAGTAAAACAAGGACTTGGAAAAAATCTCCAACTTCATTTCTATTACCAAATTTAATAATAAAAAAATGTGTGTTTTTTACATCGTAAGTGGGCGTGAGAGGAAGAAAAAATAGAACTGATTTTATTCTTTCTCTGCAAACCCTTAGACATTTTTCTTTCATTTGTCGGTAATCAGTCTCACTGGAGTGTGACATCAGAGCGTGTAAAGCCTGATCATCTTCTCCCCCAGAAAATGGTAATTTATCTAGTGTGCAAAGAGGTGGTTTCTTATTTTGCCAATGGGGAAATGAGACCAAACTGAAAACTACCTTCCATTCTTGAACAGAAAGCCGTTTACAGACTCAGTAGAGAAGAAAACAAATGATCAACCAACTTGTGCTTTTGTCTTTGAGGGAAAAATTAGCCTGTGGTCATTGAACTAAGCAGCGAAAATGGTAAAGGTGCTTTGGGGTGAAGCCAGTATATGTGTATATTGTACCATTAGGGTGCACCTGCTCGAAAAGCAGGTGCATATAGCTGAACACACTGAAGAAGGAAAGCTTGTCAAGTTACCCTTCCAGTGATGAGGCATGTATTCATTTCAGTAGCTACTTGGCACAAACAAATGTGTGGCAATTGTTGCTTAAAGTGACTTAGTGTGGTTTAGGAGAAAGGACATCTTGGGCTGTGGGAAGATAAATAGGTCAGGTCATGCCTGAAAAATACCAGGTAAGTGGCAGCCATAGATGCTGTGAACATCCAAGGGAAGACAGATGTGCGGTAGTATTTTGATTAGGGGTGTTAGAGGGATGTTGCTAGACCAAGGCTTTGAAAGATTATTAGCACTGAGCTCATAAAGAAGGTCAAGTGTGATGAGAGAGCAAGGTGACTGTGGAATAATAAATGAGCTTATTAGGCCAAAATAAATCACTCACAGGGTGGAGAAGAGCCAGGAAAGCATGATGTAAGAGAACCTTGACCATGTTCAGCAGCTGGTGGGTTGTTGGTACAGTGAGAAGCCAGTTGTGTAAGGGTTCCGAGCTGGAAGGATGATTTGTGCAAAAACACAATTTAACTTTAATCTTACAGCAGTGTGTCAGTTGAATTGAAAGGGGAAAAGCAGAAAGTAGCTAACACAGCTAGTAGACTACTGCAATGGCCCAGGTTATGTCAGCTGAAGGCCTAGTCCACAGTGTATCTTTGGACAAATAGAGCCAGGGGGAGTAAGTAAGAGAGATGTTATATGCCATCTCTCTCATTTATTACAAAAGTTTATTTTTACATCATTTTGTACATTTTTTTTTTAACCTCTCTCATTTACTTATATAAATACATCAGTGGCATTTTGGTGACCAACACCTGCATACCACGTACTTTAAGAAAGTTTTCCATTATATTCTTACTTGAATCTTAAGCTTCTGTACAATTGTTATCTGTCTTTATTCATAGTCAGCTTAGAATGGGTTTTGGTAATGTGATGCTTACTCATAGGACTTACCCTTAAATCCTTTTGGAACAAAGCAGAGAATAAATAAAATTACTCATAGGGCAGGATGAAAGAACAGCCAGATCGAATGCAGAACAACTGTGTGGGAGATGGGTCTCTGCTTCATTTTATGACTTGAGTTAATCCTTATGAAGGTAGGGGGTCGAGGAGAGTTTCTTGTATTTATGAATTCATTGGTGCTTAAGAAATGCTTTCAAGCTTTTTTGGGGAGAGCCAGGAGAACTAACGTTTAGCAAAGACCGGAAATGAAACTGGGTTCTGAAAGTGCTTTGAGAAAGTTAATTAACCATGTTGTTTTCATTTACTTGCAAAGGAATTCCCTTTGAAAGTGCAAGAGGTGTCTCTTTTCCCTTCCTTAGCTGCTAATAAGGTAAACTGATGTCATCTTATGTTATATACTGTCTCTTGCATGTAAAAGATGAAAACTTATGGCAGTACCTTTTAACTCAATCAAATCTGTTTCATAATTGATGATTGGTCCATTCTCAGTAGAATGTTCTTTTGCGCTAGGACCATGCAAGCCTTTTGCTCTCTGTGTGACATGGTAGTTTCTGGAGCCCTGCTTAATACAGCTGAACATAGGAAAAGGGTCAGGGAGAAGGAACACTGAATCCTGGCCACTTTGGCTTTGGCCTTCTGTTAATCAATACCCTTTATTTTAGGAAACAAGAAAGGATAGCTGTGTACAGTGATCTGAGACATAGCCATCAGTGTACAAATTGTGGAAGGAGAGTTCAACTCCCCCCAGTTCTTAAGAGCTGATCAGTGGATATTTAGGAAGAAAAGTGAAACGTTTCATTTGAAGAGAGAAAGGTTTTCCTAAGTCCTCCAATACTGGTAGAGACATTTATTCCTTTAGCAATTCTTGTAATGCTTTTGTTATATGTAGGTTGGGGGGTGGGGTGTGGGGGCTGAATATTTTAAGAACTGAGTCAGAGAAATGTCTTTTGTAATCAGAAACAATCTCTGAATCTTGGAATGATGGTTTTATCTGGTTTCTGCTCAGATTTTACATGGTATTTCTTAATAGCTAGAGATTTATTTCCTTAATCTTTTTCAGACAATCAACTCTTAGATTTAATAATTTGATTTTGATTTCTAAATCATTACTTTGTTTTTGATCTTTATTCATTTTCCTTAGATTTTAAAAAATTGTCTTTTTCTAAACTTGGGCTTAATGCTTCACTAATTTTCATTCTTATTGATTTTGAAAAATTTTTTAACTAAGAATTTTCTTTTCAATAGAACTGTGAGAGCATATGATATATTTAATTTTATTTTTAAAGACTATTTATTTATTTATGCATACAAGAACTGGAGTACAGGCCAGAGGTGCTGAGGGTGAGAGGATTCACCAGAGACAGAGTGGGGAGCAGAACCCTTCACTTGTACCCTTTAAGTTAGGAAAAAGACAAAATTTACAAGCTGCCCATAGGTCTCAGGCATCCATCAGAGGAGGGGTGGGGAGGGGTTTTAAAATGAGGGAGGGAAGAAACAAGGGATTGTGGGATTGTGGTGGATCTATAGAAATACACTGCTGAGGGGAGCAGTGGGAGGGTCAGGAGAGGTCTGCTGTGGCATTTGGGTCACCTCCGTGGCTGGTGATCGAACTCATGCTGCGGTGGATGTTGATAGCTTCATGGTGCTGTGCTTTAACCCGCTGCATCACCAGGGAGGGCCATCTGATATATTTTAATAAATCAGTGTCACTGTTGGCCTTTTCTACAAAATATGCACCCTATTAATCTTGCTAATGATTTTACCTAGCTAGGTTTTGGTTTCTAAGTCTATTTAGTTTTTCTTTTAAAAAATAAGAAAAAAAATTAAGTTTATTTTTGCATTGGGATTCTATAGCCTTGTACAGCCTCTACTTTTGGAAATTAACTGAGGATTTCTTTGTGGAAAAAAAAAATGAAAACATGCTTTATGAACAGGTTTTTCTCTGAAGGGTAAAAATTATTATGTTTTTGTTTTAGAGCATCTGTATTTATTTCCATCAAATTCAAGTGTTACAGAGGTGGAATACTGAGAAGTATTTAGAAGGGACAGCTGTATAACAATGATAGACTTTAGCTTAGCAAGCAGTTTAACATTCATAGCAGTTAAGTGGGTTGAGGATAAAACTTTTTTATAATTAAATTTATTTATTTATACATTGTTCATTATTTGATTTCTCCCCTTAGCTGTAGTGCTGATAGTTCACCACTACCTACCACAGCACCCAAGATCCATCACCACATTCCCTTGTGCTCTTCCCTCCCTAGTTTTAAGGACCCCTCTCTCTCCCTGCCCCCTTCTGGATGCCTCAGACCTATGGGCAGGCTGTAAGTTTTGTCTTTTTCCTGACTTGAAGGGCACAGATTATTTATGAAGTTTCTTTCACTGTGTACTAAGCGTTTTTCCTGGGATACAAAAACAAATAAAATATGAACTATTTCTTGAACTTGCTCTAAATTAGAAGACAGACAAGTCATCAAACAATTAATACAGAGTCCTAAGCATAATAATAGAATGAATTCTAGGGGGAATGATGGTATAAATGAGGGCGCTATCAGTTTTCCTTGAATGGCCCAGATATTGCTTATCATAATTGTAGCTCTAATTGTCTATCTTGATTATGAAGATTCTTATAATTTCTGATGTGTTAGTTCTGGGAAATAGCACTTTATATTCTTAAAACAGTGGCATTTGAGCACCTGAGTGAATTTATAAAGTCTCCTGGGCATATAAATCAGGATTTAGTCAGAGAAGAGTCACACTGTGATAAGAATAAGAAAAAAAATTATTTATGCATATAAGAACTGGGGTACAAGACAGAGGTCAGGGGAAGGTGTGAGAGGATTCACCAGAGACAGAGTGGGGAGCAGAACAGGCAGATCTGCTGAAATACTCTGCTGAGGGGAGCAGCGGGTGAGACAGGAGAGGTCTGCTGTGCCATGTGGGTCAGCTTCGAGGCCAGGGATCAAACATGTAACTCAGTGGCTGCCAGTAGCTTCATGGTGATGCACTTTAACCTTAACCTTGTGCCATCAGGGAGGGCCCAGAGTAAGGAAAATTTAACTTAAAGAATTAGTATTAATAATAGAGGATCGGCAGAGTGGGGAACTGGCTAGGAAGAAGTAAAGAAAACTCTGAAAAATGGAGAGATCCCAGATACAAGGAGCAGCATTATTACCTGTAGGGCCGAGGGTGAGCCTCCAGGAGCTGGTGACGCTATGTGATGCGGTCACTTGTGTGTGAGAAGGTGCCTGTGACAGGCTATTTCGGTGATAGGCTGAAGTGGAGAAGCTGCAGCTGGCAACTTGATTAAAAGGGACCTTCTTCAACACTCTCTGGAACTAGGCAGTGATGTCTTTTCCATCATTCTTCATTTTTGTGCAATGTATGCTTTCTCATCTCCGTTATAGTCCCCTTGAAGTAGAGTAGCATTCATTGGAAAGAACCATGATAACCCAAGAGGAATTCCATGGTGATCTATGAACACTAAATTTGTAAAAAACGAATAGAAACAGTCACTCAACCCAGCTTAGCAGAAGAGGGTCTGGAAGTGTAGAACTGAACCCAAACCTACTTTTGGTGGAATTCTTTCTGTAACAGAATAAACAGATCGGCAAAGTACACTGCTGAGGGGAGCAGCAGGTGAAACAGGAGAGGTCTGCCATGCCATGTGGGTCACCTCCTGGGCCACGATCAAACTCACGTTGAAGCGGCTGCTGCCAGCTTGCAGTGCTGTGTCCTAACCCATTGCGCCACCAGGGAGGGCCAGTGTAGGTATTTCTATGTAAAGCTGGAGTTAGAAAGAATTTCTTTTTTGTTTTCCATTAAAAGTAGGAATTCTGGGCCCTCCCTGGTGGCGCAGCGGGTTAAAGCACAGCACTAAAAAGCTTAATCCACTTTGCGTGAGTTCGATCCCCACCTGCCCCGGAGGAGACCACATGGCGTGGCAGACCTCTCCTGACCCGCCCGCTGCTCCCCTCAGCAGTGTACTTCGTGGATCTGCCTGTTCTGTTCCCCACTTTGTCCCTGGTGAATCCTCGCACCTTCCGCATCTCTGGCCTGTACCCCAGTTTTGTATGAATAAATAAATAAAAATCTTTAAAAATATATTAAAAAAAAAGTAGGAATTCTGTTTCTTTCTCCTACAAATAATATGTTTAAGAGCATTGTCAGGTATTATTGACATTTCTCAGTTCATGACTGGGGCATATTTCTTACTGAAAAGCCTAACTCACTCATCATATGGAAACCCAAAAGAGTATATAAATTAATTTCCCAATTACTTGGAAGTAAGATGAGAATAAGTTGGTCTCTGCTTCTGACCATCCAAACTGCCAGCTACCCTGAATGCTCCTTCTTGTTCCTTCATATTTTGGGTCCTGCGAGCTAAATCAGAGTCTTCTAGAAGTTTCCATTAAACAAGCTGGTGAGCATTTACCTGTTCTGAAACAAAGCCCACAGACTGTGGCTGCTAACGAGTTTGTCTTTGCTTTGATCTGTGATGTGTTTGACACTATATTTTTTGGCTTCTCTGAAAGAGACTGCCAGTGAAATCCAAGTGTGTCAGGCTGCCTCGGAGAGGGTGGCAGTGGCCAAGTTTCCATCAGAGGTTCCTACTGAAAGATGCCTGTAGCATTCTGTTCATGTAGCAATAGCAGCCTATCATCTTTAATCTTGGGCTTGGGAGACAAGGTAGTGGGGAAGAGAAAGTCCTAGAACACAATCCAATCTCTATATTGCTCAACATTTAATGTTTGTTTTTCCTTGAATGCAGTAAAGTCTCCCACTATTAGGAAACTTATTCCCTATATCAGGCTGGGCTAAGCTTGTCATGTTCTCACATAGGCAAGGGTGACAGGGAGAGAAGCGAAAGCTGGTCTGTGCTGGTAGTGTTATTCGATGCTTTCACAGATGACCCCATGCCATGCTATGGCAACCTTCTAGTATCCCATGTGCTAGCATCCTGCATCTGTTGGGGGAACCACAGTTCAGAGAAGTTAAAAATGTGCTTTAATGGGCCCTCCCTGGTGGCACAGTGGGTAAAAGCATAGCACTACGAAGCTAGTCTCAGCCACCTCATGAGTTCAATCCCTGCCAGGGAGGTGGCCCACATGGCGCGGCAGACCTCTCCTGACCTGCCCGCTGCTCCCCTCAGCAGTGTACTTTGTCAATCTGCCTGTTCTGCTCCCCAACTCTGTCTCT
>NW_004567138.1:4538094-4542492 GCF_000260355.1 Condylura cristata
TTTTTAAACCAAGTCATTTTTCTGAACAGTTAGCTGAGCCAGGGGAAAGGATGGCGGAGAGAACACTGACCTCTTTTCTTTGTAAATATCTGCACTTGGTTTTTCGTGGGTACCAGCTGGAATGGGTTCCCCTCCCTCACCCCATCATGGAGAATCCTGATGATGGTTCATGGGGCTGGCATCTCTTTTGTGGTACCAGTTGGTTCTGGAAACTCAAAGTGCATTCAATTGAATGCATGTTTAAAAACATTTTTTTTTCTTCCCCTATGTTTATTTTTAAGGACTGTAATTTGACATTTGGGGCTGCATTGCATGGAAGTTGGTCAAGTACACTTCACTACAGCTCTCAGGGAAGGGAGGTTTATTGTAACCAGAAATTTAGCTCTGGTGATTAGCCTAGAGCAGAGGTTGGCAAACTTTTTCTGTAAAGTGCCAGATAGTAAATATTTTAGGGCTTGCAAGCCATATGGTTTCTGTGGCAATGACTCAATTCTGCCATTGTGCTAAGAAAGTAGCCCCAGAAAGATACAAATAGATACCAATAGATACAGCAGGGTTCTGATAAAACTTTATTTACAAAAACAGGAGAGGAACCACATTTGGCAAATTGTAAGGTATAATTTGCTAAGCCTGAGGCTAGGAGATCTCAGGTTTTTCTGTGTATATGACATCCAGGCAAACACATAGTAAGTGCCTAATGCAAGAACTGAAGAATAAGCCAGAGGTGTGGGTGGGTGAGACGATTCAGCAGAGACAGAGTGGAGAGCAGACCAGGCAGATCGACTGAAATGTACTGCTGAGGGGAGCAGCAGGTGAGACAGGAGAGATCTGCTACACCATGCGTGTTAACTCCTTGACCAGGGATTGAACTTATGCCACAGTGCAATAAGCTTGATAGCTCTGTGTCTTTAAGCCCTGGCCACCAGGGTGGCCGTCAATCAAATTTCTTTTAAAACAGCTGAATGCGGCCCTCCGTGGTGGCGCAGCGGGTTAAAGCACTGCACTAAGAAGCTTAAGCCACTTTCGCATGAGTTCGATTCCCGCCTGCCCTGGAGGAGATCCACATGGCGAGGCAGACCTCTCCTGACCCGCCCGCTGCTCCCCTCAGCAGTGTACTTCGTCGATCTGCCTGTTCTGCTCCCTGCTCTGTCTCTGGTGAATCCCCTCACCCTCCGCATCTCTGGCCTGTACCCCAGTTCTGTATGCATAAATAAATAAATCTTAAAAAAAAACAAACAAACAGCTGAATGCATGCATGAAGGAACTACAGAATTCTTTCACTGTGGTCTGAATTCAAATACTGAAATTCATAGGTTGGAACCTAATACCCAAGATGGCATTAAGAGGTTGGGCTTAAGGCGAAGGTGGTGCCATTAAATAATGAGGGCAAAGCTCTTTTAACTGGGACCCCAGAGAGCAGCTCACTCTATTGTGTGAAGACAAAAAGAGACTTTAGCAGTCTACAACCTGGATGATAGCGCTTTGCAGAACTTAGGCTCACACCCTGATCTTGAACTCCTAGCCTCCAGCTCTGTCAGAAATAAATGCCTGTGCTATAAATTACCTGTCTGTGGTATTTTGTTGTAGCTGTCCAAATAGACTGAGGCGTCTCTCCAGACTTTATTACTAGCAACTGTGTCATAAATTAAGAAAAGTGTTGGTAGGAATGCATGTAATTTATAGATAGAAAAAGCACACACACACACACACACACGCACATACACACACACAAAATAGATCCTCAAGAAGTTGCAGGTAAATTTTCCTTCAGAACACGAGCTTCCTGAGTCTGTTGGCTGTCCTGTGTACTGAACCCTCTTGGCTTTTAGATTGTTTCATCATTGATTCTCAGGAAAGTTGTTTGTTTCAAAGAGAAT
Organism: Condylura cristata; assembly: GCF_000260355.1. Taxonomy (NCBI): domain Eukaryota; kingdom Metazoa; phylum Chordata; class Mammalia; order Eulipotyphla; family Talpidae; genus Condylura; species Condylura cristata. The sequence goes on from NW_004567138.1 coordinate 4,539,972, forward strand.
ATGGTTAGTTTCTGCAGCACCAGATAAAGTTCTCTATGTTGCAAGAAATGGAAAATTCAATTCAGTCTTGTTTAAACAATGCAGGGAATTTGCTGGCTGATGCAAATGGAGAAGTCTAGATAAGAGAGTGCACTCCAGACAGACTGGACTTGTTATTCCATGGTACCAAAGACCCAGTTCCTTTTTGTCTCTTTGTTCTGCCTGCCACCTTGTCATCTTCACTATCAGCTTACCCCTTGGGGGGCACCCTTTAAAATTTCCTCGTTTTGGGCTCTCCCTGCTGGTGCAGCTGGTTAAAACACTGGATTATGAAGCGCTCTGAAGGCACTGACCCACAAACCCCAGTTCTGTAAGCATAAATAAATAAATCTTTAAAAAAAGTTTTCCTCGTTTGGGGATTGTAGAGTGGGGAAAAGGAATGTCTCAATCTTTGGCTGATCTTGGGCAATAAAGAAATGGAACACAGATAAGAATGGACTAATGATTTAGACAGGGGGAGCAGAAAGAAATTAGCTAAGTTTTGTCCTTCCTGGTGGTCTGGAGGTCTCAGCACTATCATCAATAAATCCTGGGTTTGATCCCCACTAAGGAGCTAACCCATACATGTGTCTGCCTCGTGCTCCCCTTCATAGTGTATTTCAGTCAATCTGCCTGTTCTGTCCTTTCTCTGTCTCTGGTGAATCCTCTCACCCCCTGCACCTGTAGCTTATATCCCAGTTCTTCTACATAAAAAACAGAAATTAACTAAGTAAAATCCAGTAAATATTTGGGGGTCTGGAAGGCTGGAAATAAAACAGAGAGTAGATGCATGGTGAGGAAAAGTGGGTCTGTTGAACTCAGTGCTATTTACGATGACCGAGTCAAGTTGAGGCTGGGATGTTAGGATGGGTGACAGGTGGGGAGGCCCTGCAGCCACCTGGGAGACCGTGTCTATCTCCAAGATGAATGGGTCATTGCTGAGGAATTTTGAGGCAGGGGGTGATGAGATAGAGAAATAATTCTTGATGGTTTTGTGCATGGAACTTTGAGGAGGAGCAGGCGAAATGCTACAAACTTCACATAACCAGCAGGTTGGAGAAGAGAAGAGGAAGGAACTGCTTAGAATTACCCCACTGGATAGAGGGAAATAGAAGCAGCCAGAATGAACTCTGGGCTTCCAGTCCAGCAGCTGGCTACAGGGTGGGGCCATCGAGAGAGAGATTTCCCTGTGACTGGTTTTGAGGATGTGTATGTGGGAGCTGGGACATAGTGTGTGCATTTCCAGATGTACGGCGTAAAAAGTTCGCAGATAGAGGTGACAATCTTCTAGTTGCTTAAGAAAGGACAGGGTCTCCTCAAGGGTCTGTAAGCAGTCTGGAGCCATGATTCCTACTGTCCTTTTGGAGAGCGGATTGAATTCAGATGCAGCCACACAGCCCCTAGGCCACTCAGACTCTCCAAATCACTGCTGGGGGGAATCATGCTGCAGGAAAACTGGCCTTGCTGTCTAATATCCTCTGGCCGCTCTTGCTAATGGTAAATATTCTAATGGTCAAAGCCACCATCAGGTCTGAAGGGGGAAAAATGCCTCTCCATTGCTTTTGTACAAAATTTGACAGAGGGAATTCATCATATGCAAATGCTTTCAGCATCTGTGAGGGGCTAGAGGCGGGGCTGTCCAGAGCTCTGTGTCCATCTGTGATTCAGTCAGGCCCCACAAAGAGCTTTCTCCAGGCTTGCGGGGGAGGCAGAATTGGAAGGAGCCTGGTCATTGTTCTGGCTGCAGGAACATATGGCAGAAACATTGTTCCAGTCACTGCAAAATGCCCCCAGTGTCGCTTCCTGGGCAGCATCATGCGTGAAATTGGCGTCAGGGGCAGTCGCCAGTCCTGCCAGTGAGTGACCAGCTGCAGCTGGATGCCAGCAGTGGGAGCGGTTCTGGGCCCCTCTCCTGTTGCAGGGTTGCAGCTCAGCCTGCCTGCAAAAATCCACAAAGGGGATATTATTATGGGTGGGAGGCGGACTGAATTTAGGATTTAATAAAGATCCGTGTTTTCCTTTGAGATTATGGTGAAAGGAATCTAAATTAAATGCAGGGGCATTCTCATGAGAGACTCAGGAAGCCCTGGAAAGTTCCAGGCTGATTGAGCTGCTTTTCAGGTAAAACCAGGCAGGCCCCCAGTGGTACCCGAAAAGTCAGACCAGTCATGGAAGCAGTGACCAGAGAGCTGAGGCCCAGTTTGAAGGACTCAGATTTTCATTCTTCTCTGTAGCTTCCTTTATTCTCTGGAATAACCATTCTAATCAAACACTCTCTCTTAATATTATGGCAAAAAGAGAAATCCCCAAAGAAAGTAATAATAATGTGAACAACTATATACCAGAGATATTTTCCGGGGGTGGATGGGGAATGGGTTCAAAAATGAGGGGGGGGCAGTGCATTCAACTATGGTGAACACGAGTGAGTTGGTGATAGGAAGCCCATGGGGATTACAACTGAGATGGAAAGAGACACAAAATGATGCAAAAATAAACTATAGTA
>NW_004567138.1:4542942-4553467 GCF_000260355.1 Condylura cristata
GGGTCCAGGCCAGAAGTGTAGGGGCGGATTCACCAGAGACAGAGTGGGAAGCAGAACAGGCAGATGTATTGAAATACACTGTTGAAAGGAGCAGCAGGTGAGACAGGAGAGGCCTGCTGCATCATGTGGGTCACCTCCCTGGCTGGGGATCGAACTCGTGCTGAAGGGGCTGTGACTAACTTTGCAGTGCATACTTTAATCCGCTGTGCTACCAGAGAAGGCTGGAGTTAGAATATTCTGAGAGGAAAAGTCCATGCACAAACTCAGCCCACAGAAGGAACATAGCAGTGACCAACTATAATTAACTTGCTACCCTCAGGGCGTTGGAACACGGAACAGGGGCTTTCAGAGTAGAAAAGTTTAACTCTGACTAAGTCAGAAGCAGGTTAAATGAGGCCTGATCCTCACTTGGGGGTTTTCCGCAGGAAGAAAGGAGACACAGAGGCTTCAGATAGACCTTACAGGGTGAAATGGTGAAATGGCTAAGACAAAAGAGGAGAAGGGGAAAGTTTTTCCTGGTTAATATTTACTGAGAGACCTTTCTGGACTCTGTGGAAGTAGGCTGATCACCAGGAATGTGGAATCAGATGCAGGAGATACAGAAGTCATTTTAATTGCTTACAATATGAGACTGATAATTTTCAGAGGCTCTGCAGATGCTGAAACCATTTATCCCAAAGAACACATGTCTTGGGCCTCACTGTACACAGGCAAAGACAACCACCATTTCCTCTTGAAGTCTAGTTTCATATATGTTGGCAACATGTGTTTCTAAACACTTGAGTCAGTGCTGTGCTCACCTCATTTTGATTCAGTGACTGCTCTGAATGACTCAGTTGAAGTGGTATGTATGTAGGAATGGAGGGAAATTTTCCCTTACGGAAAATATGAGGCTCTTGGGCTAACAGAACAATCAAATTAGGGTTAGACAGATTAGTAGGGGGGAAAGGACTCATTTAATCACACATGTATGTCTTGATTTTTCTTTTTGTGAGTAGAAAGAATGGGAGTGTAGACCAAAGGTGTGGTGGGGTGGGGGCGTGAAAGGATTCAGCAGAGACAGAGTGGGGAAATATGCTGCTGAGGGGAGCAGCAGGTGAGACAGAGTGCTGTGCCTTGTGGGTCAGCTCCCTGGCCGGGGAAATCAGGCCTTATCGGATAGTGCTAAGATTTAACCCATAGGCCACCAGAGAGGCCCTTAATGTTTTGAACCTGGAACTAAGAAATGGGACAGAGGCCTGGAACATTAAGGTGAGAGGAAGGAGGTGCAAAAGACAAAACCAGAGACCCCAAATCTGATGTTTGTCTTCTCATAAAGATCAACTTCTCTCATGGGAGGGTTTTTAAATGAAATTTTTAAATTCATCATTGTTTCTTACATCATTGTTCATTTTTGTACAATATTTGATTTCTCCCCTCAGGTGTAGTACCCATAATTCTCCCATCATGATGGCACCCATGAACCATCACTATAGTTCCTTTTGCTCTTCCCACCTCTATGTTGCCCATTCCCCTGAACCTGCTTCTTGCTGGATGTCTCAGATCTCTGGTCAGCCTACAAGTTTTGTTCTTTTCATCATCCTTTATTGCCCTATAAGTTAAATTATCTGCTATTTTTTCCCCTGACTTACTCTCTGAGCATAATCCCTTCCAGCTCCATCCTTATTGCTGCAAATAGCACGAGTTTATCTTTTTGACAACCGCATAGTATTCCCTTGCATAACTGTACCACACTTTTTTATCCACCATCTTTTTTGGGGCACATCAGTTGTTTCCACATTTTGGCTACTTTATTGCTGCAATAAACATAGGCGGGCAGGTTTCCTTTCAAATTAGTGTTTTTTATGTCCTTTGGGTAGAGAGAGTCCTAGGAGTAGACTCCCTCGATCATATGGTCAATCCAAGGAACCTCCGCACAGCTTTCCATAGTGGCTGGACCAGTTTGCATTCCCATCAGCAGTGGTAAGAAATATTTTTGACAGCAAGACCCAATACAGTTTCTATATAAAGTTTGGAAAGTTTCATGAAATAATGCTTATTTTTGCTAAGAGTAAAGGGCCCTCTTTTTCTGTTAAAGTAACATGTTCTATTTGCTTAATTAAAAAAGAAAAAATTATTAAAAAACCTGCCCTGGACCCTGTAGTTGGGAGCAGTTACCATGGTGACTGCTGTCCTTCCTTGTATCACAGGGGAGATTTCTTTGTAGCTTTGGACAAAGGTATCTTGACAGGCTTATCCATCTTTTGAACTCATCCTTGGACCTAAGACCCTGTGTTTCTTTTTAAAAACTCATTTTCGGCCCATCCCTAGCGGCACAACGGGTCGAAGTGCAGCACTGCAAGTTAGCCACAGCCTATTCAGTGTGAGTTCGACTCTCAGCTGGGGAGGTGATCCCCATGGCGCGGCAGACCTCTTCTGACCTGCCCACTGCTCCCCTCAGTAGTGCACTTCATCGATCTGTCTGTTCTGCTCTCTGCTCTGACTCTGGTGAATCCTCTCACCACTCCTGCACCTCTGGCTTGTACATACCCCAGTTCTGTATGCATAAATAAGCCTTAAAAAAAAAACAAACCTCACTTCCCCTTATTTTTCTGGTCCTCTTTTTCATAAAAGATACAGGTAAGACTATTTAATCTCTCAAAGAACCTTTCGCTGTAACTTGTGTGTAGGGTCACACCCCAGAATAGAACCAGAATCCTATCTTCCGGGATGAAAGACTTCATCCAACCTTCAACTCCAGGGGCCTTTTGGAGGAGAACTGGTCTTGTCTGCTTTTTATGATTATTTTCCTCTGCTGGATCTTGTTTACAGAGTCCCCTCCTATCTTTGAGTAAAGAGAACATTTAAGACCGCACCCTCCTTCAACTGCGAAAGCTTTTGTGGCTCTCTGGCCCCACCTCACGTAATGTGTGGGGAGAATGAGAGAGAGGTGGGGTTTATTTTATTTTATTTTTAAAAGATTTATTATTTATTTATGCATACAGAACTGGGCTACAAGCCAGAGATGCAAGGGCAGCGAGAGGATTCACCAGAGAGTGTGGGGAGCAGAGCAGGCAGATTGATGAAGTACACTGCTGAGGGGAGCAGCAGGAAGATCAGGAGCGGTCTGCTGTGCCATGTGGGTCACCTCCAATGGTGGGGGGTCTAACTTGCATTGAAGCAGCTCCAGCCAGCTTGCAGTGCTGAGTCCTAACCACTTGTGCCACCAGGGAGGGCCCCAAGAGGTGGGGTTTAGCAAGGGGACTTGATGATTCCATCCATCCCGAGAGGTTCCCATCTGAGAACCCTGCTTGCTAAATGTAGGCAGAAGCCAAGGGAACATCTTTTTGAAAGCATTTGCTTGCCATGAAGTGTGGAAATACACAGCTTCACTGCTGTTCCGTTCTGAGGAAGAGTGGAGCTTCGTCCTGCTTGTCGAAGATGGCCGGTTTTTCCTTGACACCAACCGAGTCTGTGACAAAGAGCTGCTCTTTCCCTGACCACAAACACTGTTGCTCTTTACTTGGCCAATGAATCAAACACATCGTTTGTCTATTCTACGCTAAATATCGTGCCAGGCTTTGTGGGGCCTGAAAACAAATGAGATGTGGTCATTGTACTTTAGATGCTTAGCATTGATCTTCAGAAAGAGGGGAAAAAAAAAAACACAACCAACAAAAAAGCAAAACGTGAAGGGCCCACAATGGTAAGCAACAGCTTATTGCAAGTGATGAAGGAAAAACTCACAGGAGCTGCAGGGACTCATTCTAGGAAGGGGTCTGTGAAGAAGCTTTTCCAGATTAGAAATTAGAGAGAGGAATGAGGAGGCAACAGAGGTCTGTGTGTTTGGAGACCTTTACTCAGTGACCTGGATTATTAGGGATTTATTTGACTTGCTCTGGTGGTGTTAGGACATTTCAAGCGTCCTTTCACACACCTCAGGCCTTGCGGAGGAATGTAATGGAAGGACTGTGACTCCTGAGCCCTTGTTTTCTGGTCACTTAGCCTCCACAGCAAAGTATCTTAGATTGGGTGACTTAGACAATGGAGATTTAATTCTCAAAATTCTGGAAGCCAGGAAGCTCAGATCAAGGTGCTGGCCAAGTTTGTTTTTACGAGGAACAAGACTTTGTCTCTGGACTTGTGGGACATTCCCATCTCTCTGTGCGTACACAACCTCTTCTTGAAGGGAGTGCTGAGCCCCTTCTTCTTATAAGGACACTAGTAAGAAGTGTCCTTATTAGACACTTCTGCCATGGGGCCACCACCTTGAGAACATCTAAATCTAATTATCTGCCGAATGCCTTGTCTTGGAATAATACCACTTTGGGGGTTAGGGTTCCTACATATCAGTTTTGGGGGGAGCAGCAGCATACAGTCCATCACACTGATCAAGTTCTGTGATGAAAGGGAGAAGGGAAACGCATAACAGGGTTTCTGTCTACCATTTCCTGTGCCCGTGTGAGCTTCACTGCAGAGAGAATCTTCATTGCTTCATATTATTTCACATGTTCACTTCTTTCGAGATCACATTAATTTCAACTTTTCATCATACTTGAACTCAAGGCTCCAGCACTCAGTGGGAAGGCAGTTCTGGCATGCATAAAACAATGTACTAACTGTAGCCCTCCCTGGAGGCACAGGGGGTTAAAGCACAGCACTAAGAAGCTAAAAGCCACTTCCACATGAGCTCGATCCCTGCCCTGGAGGTGACCACATGGCGCGGCAGAGCTCTCCTGACCTGCCTGCTGTTCCGCTCACCAGTGTACTTCGTCAGTCGGTCTGTCCTGCTCCCCGCTCTGTCTCTGGTGAATCCTCTCACCGCCCCTGCACCTCTGGCCTGCACCCCAGTTCTGTATGCATAAATAAATCTTAAAAAAAAAGTGAATTTACTAAATATGAAGGCCTCTTGAATGCAGTGCATGAACTTGAGATATGTATTCTCTGTTAGACAAAACACACCACTTACCCATCAACGTTCATTATTTAACAGACGTGTTGTAGAGAAGCCACAGCTCAATTCTCTCCAACTGATTCCGTGTTCCTGACTTCATGGTAACTGGCATGTTTTTCCTTCTCTGGTTCCTCCTCTCACTGTTTCCCTTGATTTCTCCCCTCGGACCCTGCTCCTCTGCCTCTCCTTCCTTGATCAGGAAGACATAAGCAAAGGAGTCAGAGTTGTTTGTCTCCTTATTTTTCTGGCTCAGTCCCAGGAGTCATGCCTGGTACATTCATTTAAGATAAGCAGGGCCGGGCTGCAGTTAAGTGTTTATAAAGAAAGTTCCAAGGAAAACAGCGTGTAGGAGGCTGGATGGGTGAGTGCCCTCTGCGCCAGTATCAGCAGATGCTCCTGTTGTGCTGGGCAAAGCCATGCTGAGGCTGTGGGGAGGGGGATCCCCCACCTGCAATAATGGCTTGCAGCCACTGTCTGTCTGAAGCTTTTTCTTTTCCAAGTAAAGTGTTTTCCTGGGTAAATTCCAACTAGGGTGACCCTGTTTTGTTTTTTCTTTTCTTTTAGCATTTTCTTAGCATCATTCATTTTTTAAAAAGATTTATTTATTTACACATACAGAACTGAGGTACAGGTCAGAGGTGCAGGAATGGTGAGAGAATTCACCAGAGATAGAGTGGGGAGCAGAACAGGTAGATGTACTGAAATACACTGCTGAAGGGAGCAGCTGGCAATTGAGACAGGAGAGGTCTGCTGCGCCATGTGGGTCACCTCCGGGGCTGGGATCAAACTGGCATTGAAGGGGCTGCGGCCAGCTTGCAGTGCTAACCTGTTGCGCAGGGAGGGCCCGCATCATTCATTTTCTTAAAAATATGTTGCCGTAGTGGCTTGTAGCGACTGGCCTATCTTTTGGGAGGACCCAGCCTGAGTTACCTCCCTTCCTCTGGCTAGCAGAGGAGATACCCACGTGAGTACAGAGAATCATAGAAGTGTGGATGGAGAAACATCAGTGATGATTAGGGCAAAGTTCTTGATTTGTAGGTAACAAGAACCACTGGAATGGTATCAGGTCCATCAGCAAAAGAACTGGGACTGTGACTCTTAGTTGGACCTCCTGACTTCCACTGCATTCATTGACAAAGCCCCGCTTGGAAGTCTATGTATCTTCTGAGGTGGAGGTTCCTGTCTGGGTTGCCTGGCACTGTACAAAATGCTGGGCATTTCATACATTAGTAATTTAAAAGGGAGAATTGGCATTGATTTCAACTCTCAGATCAAGTAGCAAATCTAGAAGGGATAAAGTTGAGAAGATGTGCCAGGATAATATTTTTTTGAGATTTATTTTTATTTATTCATGTATACAAAAACTGAGGTGCAGGCCAGAGGTGCAGGGGATGGGAGGATTCACCAGAGATAGTGGGGATCAGAACAGACAGATCGATAAAGAATACTGCTGAGGGGAGCAGTGGGCGGGTCAGGAGAGGTCTGCCGTGCCATGTGGGTCACCTCCCTGGCCAGGGATTGAACTCATGTTGAAGTGGCTGTGGATGGCTTCACAGTGCTGAGACTTAAACCCCTGTGCCACCAGGGGGGCCGCAGGTTAAATTTTTTAAGTCAACAAAACTAAGGACATGTCTTTGTTCAGGGCTCTGTGTTTTGCTTTTTTAATTCATGCAGAGGTTCAAATGAAGCATGCTGTGGCTTTCACGGGCATTTTCATGATGAGGTGCTCTGTCTAGGCATTGTGATGGTGGGTGGGTGTGGCTGAGAAGTGGGACGTGTGACTGGTAAGGGAATCACACTCTTGCATTGGGAAATGTGTTTCTTCAGATTTTTTTGTTGTTTTTTACCTTCAGGTTTCATATACTAATCAGGGAAATAAAGACTAATTAAAGTACATTTTAGGACAGTTTGTGAGTTCACAAAGACCCCTTTCCAGAAAGCCACAAAATCAAGTAGCTTTGGCTCTACCATTAAGCGCTTTCAACAAGCAGTCTCTACCCCTTGAACTCTTGGTTTCTTTATCAATATCACAGAAAAGTGAATTGGATGACTTCTTTCTAAAATTTATTTTTACTAATTATTATTATTATTATTATTAAATTCTTTTTCTTTTCTTACCTCATGGTCATTTTTACACAGTAATTGATTTTTCCCCTCAGGTCTACCCCTCCCCCCACCCAGCACCCCTGTTATGGCACCTCAGTCCCTTGTGATCTGCCTGTTCCTTTTTTGACCCCCTATCTGCTCCCTCCCCTACTTCATGTCTCAGATCTATAGCTTTGATACAAAAGGATTTGATAGAGGTGGAATTTTATAAAAGTGTAGCGTTTTGCTACTTTCTGCCTTTGAAATCCCTTCTAATCAGCTTCATAAAGAACTGTGCATGTATATACAATGGGTATATGTAGCATGTATGCACAGAAATATGCATTGAACACATGCCTGTGAGGTGTCTATGTAATATAATGTAGATGTAAGATATATTTGATTGCATTGACGCATAGCATGGTGTATGTATATGCAATTACAGGTAGTATAACTGCGTATATGCAACACCGATGTAATGTATACTCAACAAACATATCTTCACAACATCAATGCAATGTGTGTCTGTGTAATATACATGTAGTGTATATGTGACAGATGCAGCACACATGTGATATAGATACAATACACATGTCATAGATGCAATGCATGGATATGTGTTATAGATGTAATATATGTAAGAGATGTAACGTGTGTATATGTGGTATAGATGGATGTAACGTAACACGTGCATGCATGGTATAGATGTAACATATATGTAACACAGATGTAACATAACATGTGTATGTGTGATACAGGTGTAATGTATATGTAACATAAATGTATGTGTGATATAGATGTAATATATATGTAACAGATGTTATGTAACACATGTATGTGTGATATAGGTGTAATATATGTAACAGATGTAATGTAACACGTGTATGTGTGATATAGATGTAATATACGTGTAACACAGATGCCATGCAACACGTACATGTGTGATATAGATGCAAAATACATGTAACATTAATGTAAGGTAACAGGTATGTGTGATATAGATGTAACACACATGTAACATCAACGTGATGTGATGTGTGTGTATATGTGATATAGATATAATGTATATGTAACACATATAATGTTATAGATGTAATGCATATGCAACCTGGCTATAACATGATGTGTGTATATGTGATATAGATGTGATGTATATGTAAAACATAACATGTATATGTGAGATAGATGTAATGTGTATGTAACAGATATAACACAACACATGTATATGTGACATAGACGCAACACACATGTAACACACATGCAACAGACATGGAGATGTGTACCTACCATCCCCTGAGTCTCCAGCGCTAGAGTATAGAGGCAGTGCTGTGCCCTGAGTAGACAAACCAACCCCCACAGGTCTTGTAGGCCCAGGCCAGCAGTGGCCCTCACCAGGCTGCCTGTGTGTTCTTAGGAAGGCAGAACAAGCCTCAGTCCTTGCCTGTTTCTGTTCTAATGACCGCTGTGGACGTTCTCTCTAAGTAAGGGCTTCCCCGTGGAGGGGCCGTGTTGCAAGTGGGGTACCCTGGAGGCCCACGCCAGTCCTGCAGCTTTCCTGGAGAAAAGCATTTCATATAGATGTTGAGAAGAGAATTTTGAAGAGCAGCACTGCTGGGACCATGCCCTCGCTGTTCTCTTTGATCCCCGGTTCTCTCCTCATGTTGATGTACTCAGGAGTGAAAGGTGCTCTGTTTCAGGACAGGGGCTCTCTCCAGAGTCTTCTCCCTCGTCAGGAAGGGGTGCCAGCTCCCACAAAGGCTTTGTGTGTGTGTGTGGTGGGAGGGGGCTGATCCAGGAGGTGTCCAGTAGCCCTGTGTGGCTAAAGGCAAAGCCCGAGTGAGAAGTGCACCAGGGAAGGAAGGCACGTAGGTGGGGATTTCAGTGAGTATGAGGTATTAGGGCCATCCTATGGCAGTGCCTTTCGGTGTTTCATACTCCTCTTCCAGAATGGTCTTCTGGGAGCTTGGGTCTGTGTGAGAGTTTGAATTGTGCTGCTAGTTAGGCCCAAGATCACAGGCAATTGAATGGCACCTCGGTTTTCTCCTTACATCTATTGGATGCAAACCACCGCCTATGTGGTGGTTCTCTTTCTTTCACAATCGTCTAGAATAGACTTTCCATACGGGTGTCCTGAGGGAGGATGAAGAAATCTGGAGTGAAGACTGTGCTTTTATGACCCTGATTTCTTTGCTTCCGAGATTCCTGCTTTCCCCGCCCCCGTGCTACAGCTTTACCAGGTCTCCCAAAGTCCAAAGCTGAATCTGGGATGTCAGAGGATTACTCTGGGCCGTGGAATTTGGCTTTCATGTTTAAGTGACTCTGAGAGACGTACAGTGCTGAGGGCCTAGATAAGACTCTGTCTTTGTTCTCCTTGCCCCACACTGATAGTGAGGTTCCCCCATGCTGGCTGTAGATATAATTTGCCTTAGGTGCTCGTGGGAAATCTGTGGGCCTCATGCCGTAAGTATGAGGTATTAGGGCCATCCTATGGCAGTGCCTTTCGGTGTTTCATACTCCTCTTCCAGAATGGTCTTCTGGGAGCTTGGGGTCTGTGTGAGAGTTTGAATTGTGCTGCTAGTTAGGCCCAAGATCACAGGCAATTGAATGGCACCTCGGTTTTCTCCTTACATCTATTGGATGCAAACATTTCATCAGTTATAAAATACTGCAAAGAGTTATTAAGTTCTGCTAGTCTGCAAGTCACTTGTCTGGTGACTGACTCCATTTCTCTTGAGTATACATTATGAGGAGGGAGGATATCAACACTGAGTTTAGAGTCAGAAAGGAGATGCTGTCCATTTAAAAATGGGGTTGCTGAGGTCATGATGAAGTGGAAGAAAGCACAGTAAGTATATTTCAGAGATGGATCTGTTGCAAAGTCCAGAGAGAAGAAGTTGGGGGGCAGAAGGAAGAAAAACTGGCAGGGCCTTCTGTTAAGTGTCATTGGAGACTACTTTTTGGTGGGAAGAAATAGTAACTTAAAACTCTGTCCCTATAGGGTTTCATATTCGACCATTAGAGATTCACTCATTCACATGAAACATTACCTTCATTACTATACTTATTTAAAGTATAAATGCATCTGGAAGGGATAACATGTTTGGGTATTTATTCCTTTTCCTGTTTATTTCTCTACCTAATAGAGACAGCCTGAGATTACCTCTGGAGGGAAAGTTAAAACCAGAATATGGGAGAAAAGGGAGACTTAAATGATTTTTCTCTTACTTTACCTGTTTTGCTTAGATTTCAGTTTCATTTGGAGTTTGCTGAGAGGGTAGGGAATGAGGGCCTCAGGGTTTCTGCCTGAGACTGGAATTGGGCTGGGGCCCTACTTTAAACCAGTGTGAGGAAAGCAAGCCCTTGGTATCCAGACACTGAATAACACTTCTGTTGCCCTGATATGCTATTGAGTATGTTGGCCAAGTTCGATGGAAACATTACATTCCTGAGCAGAACACCTCGGGCTTTCTTAGAGAAACTGCATTTCCCTGCTCAGCTGGCATTGCC
>NW_004567138.1:4554557-4567184 GCF_000260355.1 Condylura cristata
GAGACAGAGTGGGAAGCAGAACTGGTGAATCTACTGGAATACACAGCTGAGGGGAGCAGTGGGGAGACAGGGGAAGTCTGCTGTGCCATGTGGATCAGCTCCCTGGCCAGGATCGAACTCACGCTGTAGTGGCTGAGCACAACTTCATAGTTCTTGCTTTAACCCGTTGTGCCACCAGGGAGGGCCCTGATTTTGTTTTTAAAGGATGGTTAAGGCGTGTGAGAGTATTAAGTGCTTGCAGCACACAAAGCAGAGAGAATGTAAAAAATCCAGAGAATGTAAAAAAATCCATTTATCAGTCCCATCCTTTATATCCAGAATTAAGATTAGACAAGTGAGAGATTGTCTAATTTAGATTAGACTATTTAAAGGGAACTATGGTTAATTCTTTAGAAAAATAAAGACTCTTTGCAAAGTAAATGTTCACACAGTTCAGCCTGATAATCCCAGAGTTGACTAAGATATATTTATTTAGGGCTTTTATTGCTAAATACATGTTACTTGCTTAAAGGATTACAAAAATTCACTACTTCTTCAGTAAGAAATGGATTGATTCACATCTTTATTGAGGCAAAAAGGCTCTTCTCTTATTTATAAAATTATAAATGCATGGGTAGGTTCCAGATTAGCATTCCAAAATCATCAAACTTATGATATAGGTTAAATAATAAAAATTGTAATTGAAACGAGTAAGAAGAATACATCTAAAATATTCAAATGACAAAGGAGATAAAATACAACAGAAATATTTTTTAATGATTAAACTATTTTAGTAAATGCAGTGTTAGGGAAATAGGAAGAAGAAAAAACTATTGTCAATTTTAAAAAGCTCCAAAAATTTCAGATGGTGACTGTGCTGATTCTTGGATCTAAGTCAGTCTAAAGATGTGGGACTTTCTTTTTTTTTTGAGTAGATTTATACTAGCTTTTACTTATCAAATATGGTCATTTCTTCCCTCAAAAATGAAGCATTGAGGAAATCAGAAAAAGAAAGCTTTTTTTTCCCCTGAATTTAGTTGGTAAAACCTAGAAAATAATTGAGGAAGAACATATTTGGGAAAAAGATATATAGGAGTGTGAAGACATGATTTTTTGAAATTAGCAACTGGACTGCAACTGGTAAGAGAAATTAAGAAAATGAACTCAGGAGAGTTTCCAAAAATTCCTGATTCCTGAAGTAATACATAAATATGTATCCACTGACTTACCATGTTGGCTGACAGTCACGAATGATAAAAGGGTAACAGTATTTTGCATATTTTAGTGACAAGTTGGAAATTAGTGGCAAAGTTGTTTTACTTACATAGCAACAAGGCACAGTGGTTTGAGAAAGAACTTCAATCCATAAAAGTCTAACCTTCCTCCCCAATCTAATTTAAAATGGCTGTTTCTTAATTTCATTATTCTATTTATCTTTCTAAGTCTTTTAGCAAGGTGACATTGGTTTACAATACGGTGGATGACTTAGGGGAATAGACTTACACCTCCTCAGATGTATGTCCCCACACCATGCCCACCATCACAACACCCTTGGGAATGTACAATTGCTGTTTCGATTCCTGCATCAGTGAAGAATTTAGCTTGGGCTTCTCAGCGTGACATCCCATAAAATTCCATGGCAACCGAGCTTTTCACAACAAGTATCCAGCTGGTTTTCCATCTCTATATGTGTCAAACAGGCAGGCAGCTGTGAGTCATCAAGTACACATTGGGGTCATTTGAGAGGTAATCTTTATAAAGATGAAAAATGGGTTTGAGTGCTTTTTCATTCTTTACTTCAGTGTGTGGTGATGTGGAGGGCAGTGGGTACGTAAATGTGGGCCATGCCCAGCAGTGTCTAAGAGATGCTCTTGGGAACGTATTCAGAAATGCAGTTTGGGGTCCCAGCCCACATTTACTGAACCAGTAACTCTGATTGCAGGACCCAGTCTTCTGCAATTAGCAGAAGGGATTTCCACACATGCGCACATTTAAGAACTATTGGGTAACATGAGGAGGAAGGTAGAACTAAGGAAGCAGACTAGGGAGATAAGCCAATTCAAGTCAACTTCCTCCAAAACCCAGACATTATTGTATGGCTGAAAGAAGCTTGAATGGAGCATTAAAGATGAGCCTTCTTGGGACTAGGAAATAAACCAAGCTCAGCCAGAGGGAGGGTGGAACAGGATGGTTGAGGTTGGTGTTGAAAGAGTTAGTCAGGACCCTCCAAATTCCAGCATCACACATCTCTGAAAACCATTAATTTTGCCTTGACACCAAAGTTCATTGGCGTAAAGCCTATCTGGAATTCATTATAAATAAAATCCTATTTACTTACAATGATTACGTTTATTATACTGAATTTTAGTGTTTTGCTTTAATAATATTAATACCTTTAATGATGGACAGTGGCTCCAGATGATGCTAGACTTCTCAGAGATGCACTATATTGGCTTGCTAAAATTCTAAAATTTTAGAATTTTGAAAATTTTTGGTTTCTGAAGCATATCTGGTTTAAGGGTTTAAGATAAACTGGCCAGGGCCCTCCCTGGTGGCGCAGCCACTTCCGCATGAGTTCGATTCCCGCCTGCCCCGGAGGTGACCATATGGCACAGCACACCTCTCCTGGCCCGCCCACTGCTCCCCTCAGCAGTGTACTTCGTCGATCTGCCTGTTCTGCTCCCCACTCTGTCTCTGGTGGGTCCTCTCACCACCCCTGAGACTCTGGCCAGTACCCCAGTTCTCTATGAATAAATAAATAAATCTTTAAAAAAAAAAAAAAGATAAACTGGCCATTTCTCAGAGGAGGCCCACTATGTCCAATTCTTTATCTTGCTTCTTTTTTTCCCCTAAGGGTCTAGTTGTTCTAAGTGCAGGCTCCTTTAAGACCACAGAGCACATCACATCCATGACTGTTTTCCAGTTGACAGGGCCCTCCCTAGCTGTGGTTGTGGATTATTTGCTAGCTCTTCATTCTTTTCCATCTATTTTGTGAAGTCAGACTCTAATTCTGTGCTTATTTGCACAGAATTCAGAGTTGCATATTCCCTGGCTCAGGTTTGCTAGTGAAAAAATGCAACTCAAATCTGACTCAGAATAATTTCCTGATTTCATGACCTGGCAAAACCCAAAGGCTAATTTCAGGCATGGTGGGACCCAGGAATTCAATCACGGTCAATAGAAATCCGTCTCCTATACTTTTATTCTTTTGGGTTAGCTTTATTTTTAGGCTGGATCTTCAAAACTGAGAAAAGATGATTCTTAGAAACTTCAGATACTTTGTCTGATCTGTAGAGATAGGCGATTATGGGAAAAAGACCAGGTTTTCATGAAAGTCCAGCAGAAACCCCAGAGAAGGTTCTTGTCTTAGCTTGGATCTGATCTGATTCCAGGATCTGTGGTGAGGTCTGTATGGCTCTGACTGATTAGGCCTGAGTCATGTGTTCTGCTCCCCCCACAGCTGGAAGGATGGGGTCAGCCTAACCCAACCACTCAAGTGACAAACCAGGAAAGGGAAACAAGTTTGCACACACAATTGCACATGGGAATCCTTTATGAGTTGTCTAAACTAATTTGTTAAAATGGAAACAATAATATGTACCAGAGTGTGTCCTGAGAGCAAAAAGAAAATTTGCATCCTAACATTTGTTCAGTGCTTGCCATGGTGAGCCAGTTGGTTTCCTAAGCAGCTCATCTAACCTCTGGAGGTGCATCAGAAATAGACACCTTCAGCTTTGCAGTTGAGGGAGCCCAGGCACAAGGAGATTAGATAATTTGTCCATAATCATAGGACTGATAAATGGTGGAGACGAGACTTACCCAGGAACTCTGACCTAGGATATTCTTAGCTTGTCAGTCTTATGTATTACCATCTGAGAACACACTCGGGGTGCTGTTGAGCCTCCTCTTTGGAACCAAAGTGTTTATCCGTTCATTTCCCCAGTTGCTGGGCATGCTGGCTGCAGTCACAGTGAGTCCCTTGTTTTCAGTTGCTTCTACTGAGGATGGCAGCCTAGCCAGTGTTCACTCCATTCTTGGGGACAGTCTGTACCAGGTGACTAGATGAGGCAGGAGTTCAGAGGCCCTTCCATCCTCCTGGTCTCTGCAGGGCTGTCCCAGCTTCAGAGCTTCCAATAAGAGCAGTGAATATGTAAGCTGTGGAAGCAATCTAAGTGCCTCAGAACAGATGAGCGGATCAAGATATGGTCTGTATACACAACGGAATACTATTCAGCTATCAAAAAGATAAAATCATGCTGCTTGTGACAACATAGATGAAATTTGAAGGGATAACACTAATTGAAATAAGTTCAAAGGAAAAAGGTAAATGCTGGATGGTGTCACTAGTATGTGGAGTATAAAGTGATTAACTTAATAGTCAGATGAAGACAAAATGGAAAACTAACCCTTTTTACCAGAATGCAAACAAGGGGGAATGTGTGTGTGTGTGTGGGGGGGGGGTAAAGAAAAAGTAGGAAGGAAGCATAATGGTGGTGCTGGAATATGGGTGAGTTGGTGGTGGTGGGTGTGCTACGTGGTGACACCTGATGCGGCTATCTCAGTATTACTTTAGTTAAAAATAAATAAGGAGGGGCCCTCCCTGGCGGTGCAGCAGATTAGGATGCAGCACTGCGAGCTGGCCTTGGCCGCTTCAGTGCAGGTTCGATCCCCTGCCCCGGAGGTGACCCACATGGCGCGGCAGACCTCTCCTGACCTGGCCGCTGCTCCCCTCAGCAGTGTGCTTCATCAATCTGCCTCTTCTGCTCCCCACTCTGTCTCTGATGAATCCTCTTACTGCCTCTGCACCTCTGGCCTGTAGCCCAGTTCTGTATCCATAAATAAATAAGTCTTTAA
The DNA here is from genome assembly GCF_000260355.1 of Condylura cristata. NCBI lineage: Eukaryota > Metazoa > Chordata > Mammalia > Eulipotyphla > Talpidae > Condylura > Condylura cristata. The sequence continues at coordinate 4,559,391 of NW_004567138.1, forward strand.
AAAAAATAAATAAGGAAAACAAAACAAACAAAAAACAGTGAGCATGTGGCTGCCCAGTGCTGCTTCCTTGCTCATTTACTCTTTGACAAAACTCCTTCCTGCAACAAATCTCAGTTTCAGAGTCTTTCTCAAGGAACCCGACTCACGACCACATGCTGATTTTCAGCTTTGTTGTCTTCCACATTCTAACATAAGAAAATCAGAGATACTCCAAGGTGAATAAATGGAGATATGTAGGCATTTCTCTGGGCATTTAGATGAGACATAATGGCTTCATCCTTTCCCCTAAAGTACGTGAAATATTTGCTTAATGTCTTGCCAGGGGACACTATCAGCAAAGTTATTCTTTACCATGGGACACAAAATAACTCCCCCTTCCTATGCTGCCTGTCCCTCTCTCTTATCATGATCCTTATCACCAAAGCTTTCTTCTTCCTGTCTCTATGTCTGTCTGTCTGTCTATCTGCATACCTAGTCTATCCCTAGAAGCCTGTAGAAGGTAAAGCCTTATGAAGATAAATCTTACGAAGATATAAGATATTGCTATCTGCATAAAATAGAGGTTTTATAGATATCTATAGATCTAAATATTTAAATTTCTTCCCCCTCTTCTCTCCCCTCCCATATTCCTCCTCCTGCCCACAACAGACAAGCTCCATGAGAAGAATTTCTATCTCACTCACTGCTTTATCTTCAGTGCCTGCCTCTGCCTCTGGCTCTCACTGCATGCTTGTTCAATATTTGTTGAATGAGTGAAATATGAAGCGAGCGATTGATTCTTCTTATTTTTTTAAAGATTTATTTATTTAAACATACAGACTGGGGTACAGATCAGAGCTGCGGGGGTGAGAGGATTCACCAGAGACGGAGTGGGGAGGAGAACAGTCAGATTAACTGAAATACATTACTGAGGGAAGCAGCAGGCTGCGCCATGTGGTTCAGCTCCCTGGCTGGGGATCGAACTCATGCTGCAGTAGCTTCATAATGCTGTACTTAAACCCATTGCATCACCAGGGAGGGCCCTGATTATTATTTTTTATTGAGGTAACATTGTTTTACAAAACTGTCTTATCACCTAGGGGAATCTTTACACCTCCTCCGTGTATGTCACACACCAGCCCTGCCATCTGAGCACCCACAGTCTGTTACCTTGGACCATGAGGCCCCTGCTGAGGGGAGCAGCGGGCAGACAGGAGAGGTCTGCTGCGCCATGTGGGTCAGCTCCCTGGCGGGGGGTGGAACTCACACTGCAGTGGCTGCTATAGCTTCACAGCGCTAAGCTTTAACCTGTTGTGCCATCAGGGAGGGCCCAGCTCCTTACTTTAAAGAACAGTGAAGAGGCAGCTCACAAAGAGTCCACGATGTCCCAGAGAATGACAATGGCACAGCTGTCACATTAGCTCTCTGTATGCTGTACCCTGCCTCTCCCTGGTGAGGGCTTGCACCACCACGTGGGTCCCTTTGCAACAGGCAGTCTTAATTCTGTAGTTAAAAAGTGTGTGATCCTAGACAAACTAGTTGCCCTTTCAATCTTCTTATTGTTTTAAAAGATTTTTAAAATTTTGCATTGTAGAAGTGGAATGTAGACCAGAGATGCAGGGGGGAAGGGGTTGTGAGGATCCCCCAGAGACAGAGTGGGGAGCAGAACAGGTGGATCTACTGAAATACACTACTGAGGGGAGCAGCGGGGGTGACAGGCGAGGTCTGCTGTGTCATGGGGGTCACCTCCCTGGTTGGGGATTGAACTCAGGTGCAGCGATGTTAATGGGATAGTGCTGTGACTTAACCCCTAGGCTACCCGGAGGCCCCCAGTCTTATTATTATTTTTTTTTAAGTGAAAGTGAAGATTCTGGGCTTCTTACATGGTAGAGACTAACCTTAAGGGAGGGTCTTAAGAGAATCACGGGCAGAGGGTACCCTTGATAAATATGCTCTCATTGGTTCTGGGCTTTGTGGTATCACTAGGAGATACATGATCTGTTTGTGGTGTTTTATATAAAAGATTCATGCTCCAGATCAGAGATTAGACAAGATGATGGCTCAGCCCCTTACGAATGCTAAGTCTGTCTCTTTAGGGGACCATCTGAGTGGAGGCTAATTTTCTTTTCTTTAGCCATAGCAAAGTTCAGTCTTTTTTGAGCTGTGGCGGGTGGTTTTTCCCTTTGCCATCAGCCATGGCACAGTTGATACGAACCCTGGAAATAGTCCACGTGCGTGCACTAATCTATAAAATGGGGTTATGTTAAAGGGGCTGGACCTACCACGCACAGTCTTCTCGACCTCAACAGATGCTGTGTGGCCGTGCACCCAGACAGATAGGTCACAGTGGTCATGCGCTGGCCAAGTGATTGTCATGTCTCTGGGCAGTAAAGCAAGATGGCACCAGTCAGGTGGGGGAAATGCTCATAGAACTGGATGCTAGAGCAGCTGATGGAGGCAACCAGTGTTACTTTTTGCAGCTGGCGAGGCAGTTGTTCAGAACTTCACTGTGGCAGGATTCCCCGCACCCTGCTGGGTTTCCCCCGGGGCAGGCAGACTGCCAGGGCTGCCAGCCTGAGTCCTTTTCCTGTCACAGACTGAAGACAATTGAGAGCTCTTCTTCCTTTAACATTTTCCTAGCCCCATGTGCGCTATGAACACTTGCTGAAATGTATTTTTTTTGTAAATCTTTTCTTACATTGTTGTTTATTTTTGCACAGTATTTGATTTCCCCCAGGCGTAGTCCCCACAGTTCTCCCACCACCCAGCACCTGTGATCCATCACTACAGTCCCTTGTGCTCTTCCTTCCCTTGTTCTAAGACACCCCCCGACCCCCCCACTTCCGCTTCCTCTGCTGGATATGCCCCAGACCTATGGTCAGCCTGCTGGTTTTATCTTTTTCCTGACCCTTTGTTTGTTTTCTCTATAGCCTGCCCATCAGTGAAACCATATACTATTTACTTTGTGTATTTTCGAACTTTGTAGTAAGCTGGAGTGTTTCGCTTGTGTCAGGATATCCAATTCTATGAGACCTGCAGCCAGCCACTCATTCATAGGGCTACCACAGGCTGTTCTGGAGTCAACATTTCTTGTCTCTTTGACCCTACCTTTTTGCTCCTGTTAGTAAAATGGAAATAGAAGTAGCTAATTGGTGGGTGTGAATCTACTGGGCTGTGCACGACACAATGGCTAGAGTTCTTTTGCTTCCAAAGTTTAAATCTGACTTGACTCTATTTGTACCAGTCTCATAAAGCTACGAGAAAGACAAAAGAGTTAGCGTGGCTTTCCTTCCGTGGGTAAGCAGATGGGTTGGGACCTGCTTCTGCAGATTCACCACAGGGCCCAACTTGTCCGTGTCTGACGGCTGTGTCAGGTGACCTTGACTGCAGGGCTGACTGTGTTTCAAGGAGAGAAGAGATAGGAAGTGGCCTTAGAGCTCTGCATTCGCTCTTTGTTTCTCAAGATGAAATGTCAGCCACGTACACAGCTGCTATTCTGGCTTGCATTTCAGTTAGTGAACTTTGGGAATCAGCTGAGATCGTGAGGAGTAGGAGTGAGGCAGGAGGGCGCTCTGACCCTTGATTTCTGGTGTTTGAGGTGCACAGTTATTTTATTTTCTCAATTTAGAAGTAGTGAGACAAATTCAAGTTAACTAAAATGGGTTTTAAGTGATCAGGGTGTGAAATCTTTCAATATGACCATCTCTTTTTTTAAGATTTATTTATTTGTGTATATAAGAGCTGGGGTGCAGGCCAGAGAAGCAGGAGTGAGAGGATATGCCAGAGACAGAGGGGGGAGCAGAACAGGTGCATCTACTGAAATACAATGTTGAGGGGATCAGTGGGGGAGCCAGGAGAGGTCTGTTGCACCAAGTGGATCAGCTCCCTGGCTGGGGATCAAAGTCTCGTTTCCGTGGCTGCTGATAGCTTCGTAGTGCTGAGGGTTAACTTCTGTACCACCAGGGAGGCCCTCGAGATGAGTATTTCAAGGAAAGAGAAACATTTTCAAAATTCCGATTGACTTTTTAGTAACCTCAAGGCCGGTCATGCACTTCCAGTATTCCCACAACATCTGGATGGTGATGAAGGCTAGGAACACAGCTGGAAGTGACAGGACTCTGGGACCCCTGGGGTTGTGGTTGGATCCCGACCACTGCGGTGGTTCAGGACACCGTGTGTTGGGGTCACTCACTCAGGAGGGCACACTGTTGTTGTTGCAAGGTGTCTCTCAAGGGTCCAGGAATCTCTTGTCAGGTGGACTGATGCAGTCATCAAATGTGTGCTGTGTGGGCAAGGCAAGGCAACACTAGCATAGGGAAAGTATTTAAAACAAACCAAAAACCAAACCAGCAGTGTCTCCAAAGGCGGCTGTTGCTCTGAGAGAGGACAGGAGATTTTTCATGCATTCCACAGCTGCGAGAGGCGGAGCACTGTGGCCTGCTTCTGGAGCCTGCTGTCATTGCTGTCAAGGTCAGACTGCCCTTGCTTTGGCTCAGTGTCCATCAAAACAAAGTCGATGGCTGTTTGACTAACCCTTGCTGCACCCTGGGTTTTTTGGGGTGAAGACAGGAGGCTGCTCTTTGTCTGGTCCAGCAGGATGTCCTTTATCCCCTGAAATTATGCCCTATTAGCAGAAGGCCACGATTTGTGGAGATGATGTCAAAGCTGAATTGAGCGCATTATTAAAGAAACCTAGTTACTGGCTCTCCTTCAGTTCCTTCTCCCCAGACAGATGTGTTTTCTTCGGAAATCATTCTGTGTGGCCATGTTAGCATCCAGGCATCCTTTTCCACTTAGGCTGTCAACTGTTCTTAAGTACTTGAGCCTTATAATGTTTACAGTATTTATAAGGTCTTTTAAATTAGTTCTTCCAGAAAACATTTGTTTTAATAATGATGTCTTATTATGAAAGGATTATATGATCATTACAGAAAACTTGGAAAGTGATTGAAATATAAAACAGAGTAGAAAGCAGCCAAAATTACAACATTCATTGATAACCACAAGAAGGCCTGGCAATTCTAAATAACACACCAAGGCAGTGATGAATGCGGATGCTGTCCTAGTTCTGGTCTGTAGTCATCAATCAGGATGTTCCCCTCTCAGGGCAAAAGGAGATTTTGTTTTAAGTGGATCGTTATTATTGCACTTACATATTGGGAAAAAATAAGGGAAAGAAACACTTTTCTTATTTTTTTTTCTCACACAGATTTAGTTTAATGATTATTATAATTTTTTGGAATTTCTTGAAGGTGTAATTGATGACCAAATGCACAAATTTAAAATACAAAATTGATCACATATATAAATACATGCACACGTGTGTGAATATATATACCCTTGATAGCAATGATGGCTTCACAGATAAATGTACATATGTGAAACTATCATCAATATCAAATAAATAAACATAATCATTTGCAAAAGTTTCCTCCTGCTTCTTCTCTATCCCCAAATGTGAATCATTATAAATCAGCATCTATACGTATACTGTAAAGTCACTGCTGAAATCCACTCCTGTCCTTCACCACACAGTTAACAACTTTTGTCTGAATTATCCATCCTTCTGCCGAATGTTCTGTTAACTATTCATTTGGTCTTAAAGAAACTAAAAGTTTATTTTTACTTGATTTAGTTTATTCACTTGTTTGGTTTCTCTGTATACCATTCTGTAGATGAGTGAATTTTGGGCGTTTTGTATTGAAATAGTCACTGTCATGAAAGTTTGAAACAATTTAGACACATAATAGTAGTAGATTAATCATTACATCATGTCTTGAAAGCAGTGGATATTATTTATTAATAAATAATAAATAAAATTTAAAAATACCAAGTTGATGAAATAAAATATTTTTGTTTTATCTGTGTTTCTTTTATTTCTTTTAAAATATGTACAGTTCATTGGCCATTTCTGTTGATTCTTTTGTAAGTTACTCTTATGCAATCAATATTTGTTGGTTGTTCACTGTGTGTGGAGCCATGTGATGAATGTGCAATATGATTTAGTGGAAATAAACAAAACAGAAACAATCCCAGTTTTAATGGAACTTAATGTACTATTGCTAATTAAAAACAATTGAGGGGCCCTTCTTGGTTGCACAACGAGTTGAGCACAGCATTATGAAGCTGTCTGTAGCCACTGCAGCAGGAGTTCCATCCCCGGTCAGGGCGGTAGGCAGGCAGACCTCTCCTGTCTCACCAGCTGCTCCCCTCAGCAGTGTATTTCAGTAGATCTGCCTGTTCTGATACTTATTCTGTCTCTGGTGAATCCTCTCACTCCCTGCACCTCTGGCCTGTACCCCAGCTCTTGTATGTATAAATAAATAAATCTTAAAAAAAAGTTGAAAAGGTTTACATATAAGATCTTTTGATATAAAAAATTTAACTGTCATGTTGCTGATATTTGCCTTAACTTGTCTTTTATATTTAAATTTTATTCATGGTGGCTTTTGATGTAAGGAAGAGATATACAGAAAAATGTAGCAAAAGTGATCTCTCTGTCTTTACTTTTTTCTTTAGTATTTTGATTACAAATATCTTCTAAATTTTAGATCAGAAATCACATGTATTTCTTCTAGGTCTCCTGAGTGTAACTTTTACAATTAGCAGTTTAATCCATCTCTAAATATACATGTTGTATATTATCAGGCAATGATTTGTCTTCCCCTTAAAATAGTTAACTTGATATTTTCTAGTGTTATTATATGTCCATGCTTTGAACTATATTATACAGCTATAATTATTAAGCAGTATGGCATGGGAACAAAAATCAGACACACAGACCAATGGAATAGAATCAAGACTCCAAAATTAAACCCACATCAATATGGACAATTACTATATGACAAAAGATCCAACAGTATATGTTGGAACAAGAAAAGTGTTGTTAATAAATGGTGTTGGGAAAAATGGACAGTCAAAGAAAAAGAATGAAAACTAGATCACTATTTCATACCATATACAGAAATCAACTTAAAAACGAATAGATGGCTTGGCTGTAATATTCGAAATCATAAAGTACATGGAAGAAAACAGAAGAAATTCTTCACCACATAAGGTTCAGTGATGTCTTTGAAGATACATTTTTAATAGCAAGGAAAGCAAAAGAGAACATAAATAACTGGTCCTACATCAAGCTAAAAAGCATCTGCACAGTGACAAATCAGAATAAAGACAAGACACCCTAATAAAATGAGAAAATATCCACCACAGTATACATATGACAGGGAATTGATATCAAAGATTTGCAAAGAATTGATAAGTCTAAAAAAAAAAAAACACAACACACAAATAACCCAGTCAAAAATTAATGAGAAAAGCTCTATAGGCAATTATTAAAATGAGACAAAGGGTTGCCAACAGGCTCATGAAAAGATGCTCATCATCATCACTTATTTTCCCTTCACTTATTTTTCTGGGAAATGCAAATCAGAAATTACAGTGAGATACTACCTGATTCCTGCAAGACTGATTCATATCAAAAAGACTAAAAATGAGAAGTGCTGGCTGGAATTGAAGATAGAGATGCCCTCTCACACTGGTGGGACTGGTCCAGATTCTATAGAAAGCAGTATGGAGTTTTTCAAAAGATTGAAAATGGACCTGCCACATGACACAGTGGTTCCACTCCTACTTATGTATCTGAAGCATGCAAAAAAACACTAACTTAAGGGAAACTTGCACGCTCATGTTTATTGCAGCACTATTGATGATAGCCAAACTATGAAAACTTAAGGATCCCCAAACAGAAGAGTGGATCAAGAAGATGTGATACACACACACACACACACACACACACACACACACACACACACA
>NW_004567138.1:4567632-4625323 GCF_000260355.1 Condylura cristata
GGGAGGTCCTGTACCTACAAAATACAGTGATGTAAACCACTGTTACCTCAATAAAAATATATCACCCCCCTTAGCACCATTTACTAAATTATCTTTGTTCCTGTCCCATGATTAGTAGTATCACCCATATCAGACACTAAGTTGTTTTTCAGTAGATGTGCATTATATATTCCATTTCTATACTATTTAATTCCAATATCATTTTTTTGTATGTGTGTCACATTGTGTCACAGAGTGTCATAATGTTTTATTCTCTGGTGGCACAAGTTGCTTAATTACTCTGAGAGTCAACAGTTTTTTTTTTAGTAGCTGTAGGACTTCAGGCTTACTCAAGGGATTGTATGACTTTTGTGATGCCATCTAAAGACAATGTTAAATATTTTACTTTTCAAAAAAATATTTATTTGTACAAGAACTGGGGTACAGACCATAGGTGCAGAGGGGGTTCACCAGAGACAGTGGGGAGCAAACATTCAGGTCTAATGAAATATATTGCTGTGGGTGAGACAGGAGAGGTCTGCTGTGCCATGTGGGTCAGCTCCCTGGCTGGGGATCAAACTCGTGCTGTGGTGGCTACAGATAGCTTTGCAGTGCTGCACTTTAATCCCTTGTGCCACTAGGGAGGCCCCAAATATTTTACTTAAAAAAAAAAAAAAGAATTTTTCCCTTCTAAGTAGAATGTATCTCAAGTTCCTGTACAAATTTGGATAATCCAGAAAAGCACAAAGGATAAATAAAATTCACTCTAACTCCATCAGTGGAGAGAGCCATTTAAAATATTTTGATTTATAAAATTAAGTTAAAAGAAAGTTTAATCATATTCAATAAAAATATGAATTATGTAACTTAAGCCTTTTTGATAGGCATATGGTCCATATGTTTTATATCATCCTGCAGATACTGTGTCTTATTCATAAAAGTGCCTTAGTGAGCATTTTGTGTGCCCTTAAATACTTGTTGGTCTTTGAATCATTTTAAAGACTTCATGTGTTAGTGAATATGCCATCATATATTTAATTAATCCTTAAGATGACTTTAAGTTCTATTTATTTAAAATGGTGCCATGATGGATATTCTTGGCTGATAGAATGGAAATTTTCTCTTCTCTTCCACTCTTGTTTCCATAGCCTTAGTAGAGAAAGTCTTTTGGCAAACTGGAGAAAAACAGCAGTGATTTTGATAGTCTAAACTCATCGAGCTTAGTCCAGAAAATTCATCAAGGATAGCAAGGCTATGGTTGTTGTAGAGCTTAAGTTAAGAGGTGGAATCCTGGAATTCTGCTGAATCTTGATTTTTGCCTTCCTGAAAACTCATACCTCTAAAATGTGGATTCTATTATCATTAAGAGTTAGTGTGAATTTCTTAGATTTGTGACACATTGAAATTTTAAAACAATTAGAAGTTAATATTGTTAGTATTAGCAGAAAATTGTTTTCTTTTTCAAAGAAAGTCTGTGAAAAATTGTGATTTGTTGAAAGACTTCTCTAGAAATCCAGAGGTCTTGAAGCATCAGTCACCATTGCTAGGTGAAGTTGGAAACCTATATGGCAGGCATGTTGGTTCTATATTAAGAAGGGAGGAAGATCAAATAAAGACATTCCCACATAGGTTAACTGAGGAGGACTTGTTTTTGAAAATATTTAGGCATACATTTGATTATTCTTCACGATAAATTTATGGAAAGAAAAATGTGGAGGGTATTTCTAAGGGTCTCACTAAGTTTAGAACATTATACTTTCTGGAATGTTAATTGGGAATACCTAGTCTAGGTAAGTAGTGACTTGACAAAATTGATATGAACTTAAATCTTTAAAAAAACAGTTTATTATCCTGTAGGGGAGGGTGAGAGCACAAAATGAGGGCAGGAAGGGACTAAGGTTATGATGCATGAATGAATAGGTGGTGGAAAATCTATGGGAACTACACCTGATGTAAAATATATACATAATGAAATTAAATAATAATAAAAAAGTTTATTGAGGTAATAATGACAAATAGGAATTTATATATTTCAGGCATGCAACTTAATGTTTGGATATATGTATACTTTGAGAAACGATCACCAAAGTCAAGTGTATTAGCATATCTGTCACCTTGCATAATTGCAAAGTTATCACTTTCTTGTTCATTATCATTGTTATGAAATACAAGTTTCATGTATCTGATAACAGTATTGCTAACTATTCTTGCCTCTTGTGATATAAATTTTATATGTTGACAAACTTCCTATTTCTCTTCTCTTCAGTTCTTAGCAAACATGGTTCTGCTCTCTACTTTAGTGAATTTTACTATTTTAGATGTCACCTATAAGTAAGATCAATGATCTGAGCATAAATCTTTTATCTAAAGGAGAAGAGAGAGAGATCTCTTAAGTCAATGAAACCTCTTTACTAAGTTTTGATCAAATGAGCCATCTGTGACTTCAAGATTATCCCTTTAATAGTAGCTGCAGAACAGAGAAGCTGTCATCAGTGTGCTTAGCAGCTTATCAGGACTAGGTTTGGCATTTGTGAAAGCTGAGAACCATAACAGGACTGAGGCTCAAGGAAAACTCTTCATTTCCCATCTGAAATTAGGTGGAGTCTTGGCAAGGTCGATTTTTTTTTTTTTTAAGATTTTGTTTTTGTTTAGAAAAACTGGGATGCAGGTCAACGGTATAAGAGGTGGGGTGAGGTAAGAGGTATAAGAGGTGGGGTGAGAAGATTCACCAGAGACAGCGGGAGCAGAACCAGCAGATTGACTAAAATAAACTGCTGAAGGGAGCAGCGGGCAAGACAGGAAACGTCTGCTGTGCCATGTGGGTCAGCTCCCTGGCCAGGGATTGAATTCAAACCATTGAAGTGGGTCTTCCTGGTGGTAATGCTGAGACTTAACTCATACCCACTAGGGAAGTCCTTCCAGATTCTTCCTGATTAATAACTTCAGCTTTACCCTAACAGACAGACAAATGGTAAAAGGTGGCCCTTGATTCCTACTCTGAGGAAAGTGGCCCAATCTGTAGATCAGGAAATGATCCCTATAAACTCTGTCAATTAAATACGTTATACGTGTGCTGTTCTTTTCCCCTGCATTAAATGCCATTTAGTGAGTGCAGTCTATGCATTTTGCGTATATTCTATTAAACTGTGTCCAATATTTTTAAATACATAGACACCCAGAGCAGAACTATCACTTGTGGGGAATCAGCAAAGCTGTAGCTTGATGATCGAGAGGCTTTTACACTTAAAAAATTTGAGAACATCGTTAAAGGCTATCATGCTATCATTCTAGCCTACACCACTTTAGTGAGATGGACAAAATATTACTTGGACAATTAACAAAAACTGAATAAAACTCACATCATGTGTCAAGAGCTTTCACTGACATGTACATAATCTCAAATCAGTTGCCTCCATAAAAGCTGGAAGCTTAGTGACGGGTACCACCTTTTGAATCCAGACTCCTGAGGGCTTACCTGAATGCTTCCCTCATGAACTTTTGTGCTGGCATTTCGCTCTGTTAAAGAGGATACTTAGGGGCCCTCCCTGGTGGTGCAGCGGGTTAAAGCACCGCACTATGAAGCTCTCTGCAGCACGAGTTCGACCCCCAACCACAGAGCTGACCCACCTGGCACAGCAGACCTCTCCTGTATGGCCCGCCGCTCCCCTCAGCAGCGTATTTCAGTAGATCTGCCTGTTCCCCACTCAGTCTCTGGTAAAACCTCTCACCCACCACACCTCGGGCCTTTATGCCAGTTCTGCAAGCATAAATAAATAAATCTTAAAAAAAAAAAGTAGGAAAACCTGCTGGGTTTGTCCTGCACATAATGTCTTGGCTTCTCTTTATTTCTTTTCCTGGAAGGAAGAAAAGAGAAACTGCCAAGAGATGTTCTAATCTTGACCTGCACCTCCACAACTTGCTGTAACATTCCTGAGCTTCCCAGACTCCCTACTTGGTGGCTTCCGGCATGGAAGAAGAGAGAGATCCAGTTGGTAGGTACTGTCAATAGCTTTCTGTTATATATGATGTTTTGAGAGCTTGGGACATTTGTTTGGTTTCTATACGAAGAGAGAAAGCATGTCTTGCAGTGATGTTTTTGCTTGAAGATGTCACTAACTTTGGGATTTTTTTCTTCTCCTTCCTTTTCCTCTTATCTTTCTTCTGCAACCGAGGTCCCATTGCTGCAATTTTGGCAGCTTCTTGTGCTTACCAGGCATCCCAGTAATCTGAACTGCAGTTGTATTGATATGATACTGCCAGCTTTGACTTTTTTAATTCATGCACTGTCCTGAGGTCCCCAGACTCAGCCTAAGCCACATTGCCTCTGGCCTAGAGAAGTTCATCAGCACCTTTAGTGAAATAATGTTTGAGTGACAACAAGCTACGTGTTTCTGCCTTATTTCCCAAATGATGCCTATGCAGAAGGGTGACCAACACCCTAGGAAATGAAATGACCATCACAAACTTCCTTGGTGTTCTATCATTTTTTTGGGTAAGGTATTGATGTACAAGACTGTCTTAATCCTTGGTGGTGTTTCTATTGGAAAGTTAAAGTGAAAATATAATTAAGTGTTTCTAGTTAGATTCAGGATGATCATTCAAAGGAGGCTATCAACCCAAAGAAATGTGAAATCTACAGAATCTTCAGTTTCATTTTTAGTTCAAACAAAATATCATATTATCTTTTTACAATGATTTATATGTCATGTTTTATTTTGGTTTTGGTCCATAAGATTTATATGCTTAATTCCTGTTCTAAGAATTTATAAATATTAATGTATCTACTAAATAATGTAGAAAGTTGGAAGTCCTTCATACTACCATTTCTTTTTTTTTATTTTTAAAGACTTATTTATTTATGAATACACAACTGGGGTACAGGCCAGAGGTGTGGGGGTGAGAGCATTCACCAGAGACAGCGTGGGGAACAGAACAGGGAGGTTGAGTGAAATACACTGTTGAGGGGAGCAGCAGGTGTGACAGGAGAGGTCTGGCAAACCGTTTGGGTCACCTCCCTGGCTGGGGGTTGAACACGTGCTGCAGTGGCTGGTGATAGATAGCTTCATAGTGCTGAGACTTAACACCTCTGCACCACCAGGGAGGCCCACACTACCATTCTTGAAACCAACTGTGGACAGTCATTTGATATATTTTCTAGTTGTTTTTTCTTTTCCTCAAATATATACTAATATTTCACATGGTAGCTACAGTGCTCATATTACCAAGGAATAACACTTCTGGAATTTTCTTTTTCACCTGTCTGTCTTGGGCATTTTTTCAGATGGGCACATCTAATTCTACATTATGTTTAAGATGGCATGATTTTCCATTATGTGAAGAATCCAAGGCTTTTTTAGCCATATGTATGTTGAAGGAAATATGTGTTATTTGCACTTTTCACTTACACTTGGCATTCAGTGGGAAAGCACTTTTTTTTTTTTAAATATTGATACATATATTTTCCATCATTGTTCATTTTTGTCCAGTGCATGCTTGTGTGCTTCTCCTTTCAGGTACAGTCCTCATAAAATTCCCACCACCAGCTCACCCATTACCATAGTTCTTTGTGCTTTTCTCTCCCCTGACTTGATTTTCTACCTGTGTGAGTGCTGTTGAAGGTTAAATTCCAAGAAGTAGATATGCTGGTTCAATGTATTTTCAAATTCTTCTCCAGCAGCAGTGTGTTAGTGTAATGGAAACGTACACTCTGTCGACACTTGTAATATACATTTAAAGAAACTACCAGATCGATAGGCAAAGAAAAATAAAATAATATGCATGTTATTAGGTGTTAAATATGAGGGAAATGAAGAACAGAGATTTAAAAGTAATCACAACATCTGCTAGACACAAAAATACCCATATTTGAACGTTGGTCTGCAGTCACAGAGAATGCTAAATCTCAGTATTTAACTTGCAGTTTAGTGCTCATACAAGTATATATATGTGTTCAGTCTGGAATATTTCTTACATGAGCTTTCACATGTAAGCTTTATCCAAGAGAAGGTAAGCTGCTGTGCCTGCACAGTATACATACTAGGCATTGATGAATATAGATTTTATTTTTGGGGGAGCCCCTGGTTATAAGAGTTAATGGATGGGCTCTCTCTGGTGGCGCAGGGGTTAGGATGTAGCACTGCAAGCTAGCCACAGCTGCTTCAGTATGAGTTCGATCCCTGGCCCTGAAGGTCATCCATTTGGTGCAGCAGACCTCTCCTGTCTCACCTGCTACTCCCCTCTGCAGTGTACTTCCTCGATCTGCCTACTCTGTTCCCCACTCTGTCACTGGTGAATCCTCTCACTGCCCCTGCACCTCTGGTCTGTACCCCAGTTCTGTATGCATAAATAAATCTTAACAAAAAATAAGAAAGTTAATAGATGATAGATCTGCTATAAACCTTATGCTTTCTAGGATCGTAGAGTTTCAAAAATTAAAGTGGTAATTTATGAGTTATTAATATTGAAAGACACCGTATGTGCATGCTAACATTGGCCGTGAGCTCTAAAGCTGTGCTTGTGTGTGTGTGTGTGTGTGTGTGTGTGTGTGTGAGAGAGAGAGAGAGAGAGACATATATATATACAGGTACCTATGATATGCCAGAATAACTATATTATTATAGCCATAAAGCTATGGCTGTTGTAGAAACATGAACACATTGCTTGTTATGTAGCTGGTCAAATCCCAAATATTAATCTCTTTGTTTTTTACCCAGTATTCCATGCTTCTAATAAAAATAACATTAAAAATATCTATAGTGAATTGAAAATAGGTAACTTTCGTGTTCTTTGTCCCACTATAGTGGGTGTGCTAAAAGGACAGGGTCAATTTTTCTATGACCCGAGACTAGTCTCCCTTTTTTCACGGATTATAACTAGGGATCCTTGAAACTTGAGTCATTTGAAGATGTTACACTTGGAAGATGGACTTGTTACTGATGGGCTGATGACTCCTCATCTTTCTAAAAGTAGAAGGCACCAGCATGCCTGTCTTTCCTTTTAGACTGATAATGTATCTGACCCAGCCAATCTATGACCAGTGGAAGGTGGGTGTTTTCCGTTCCACCTTGCAAGGGAGCTTGACGAATCAACCCTTATTAATTAGTCACTAATCTGTACTCTGTACAAACAACTGTTTTCACTAAGCGGTGGCAGCATTAATTGAGGGGGGATAACGAGCTCCTTCTTAATTACAAGGAAACTTGTAAGCGGATCTTACCCAGCGTAGATGCTCCTGTATAGATGAAGGGCCACCGAGGGAAGGTTGGGACAGGCACAGGATGGCAGGGTCTAATTTGTTTTTAACCAGCTTTGAAGGAGTTGTTTAATTAATATGAGATCAGCACATTTGAAGGCTTGAACAGGTGCACACACACACTTGAAACCAGCTGTGCAATTGACCGTGGGAGACGAAGAGCCAAGATACAGTCCTTACTAATCACCTGCTCACCTACCTGTAGCTATAGAATCTGTTCTTTTGATTTTGTTTGATTATTTTTATCCTTTTTTCTCCAAAATTTTGTTTTTTTTTTAAAGATCTTATTTATGCATTTTTGCATAGGAGAACTGGGGTGTAGGCCAGAGGCACTAGGGCTGAGAGAATTCCCCAGAGAAGGTGGGGAGCAGAACAGGCAGATGTACTGAAATACACTGCTGAGGGGAGCAGCGGGCCAGATAGGAGAGGTCTGCTGTGCCATGTGGGTCACCTCCCTGGCTGGGGACCGAACTCATGCTGCAGTGGCTGCAAATAGCTTCACAGTGTTGTGCTTTACCCCGTTGTGCCACCAGGGAGAGCCCTTATTTATGTATGTTTGTGTAGAACTGGGGTGTAGGTCAGAGGCAATGGGGGTGAGGGGAGTTATGGATGAGACAGGACAGGTCTGCTGTGCCAGGGGGGCCAGCTCCAGGGCTGGGGATCAGGCTATTGTAGTGGGCCTTTATAGTAGTAGCATTGAGACTCAGCCCCATCAAGATGCCCCAAATTACATTTTTTTCAGGCAAGTAGGTTTACATCTTTGTATCTGTTTGGGGAGTTAAAGACTCAAACTTCTTCAAATGTAACTTTTCACACCTGCCCATCCTCCACCATGTTCTGTAGGACCCTTGATTGTAGGAGTTTTTGAATTTATCTGGAAGGCCATTTTGGGTTGGGATAAATTCAACTTTTAATCTTTGAGAAAAAATTGTAAACTGGCTTATTGCTGCTTACGCACATTATAAACGTTGTTGTTCTATTGTCTCACTTGTTTTTGTAGCCTTCCTAGGAATCTGGGGGTTTGTGTGGGTGTTGTTTATGGTTGTGGATTCCCAGGTCTCTGGGTTCAGATCTCAGAACCAAAGAATTCTAGAGTTTTAAGAGCTTTTAGGAAGAGGTATGTGGTCCGGATGGGCAGACTATAGTGTGAGGTCAGTCTAGCCAGTGTTTTCTTTTGTATAAATAAAGTTTTATTGGAACATGGCCAAGCCCCTTTGTGTATGTACTATTACACTACAATGGCAGAATAGAATAGCCCTGTCAAAGGCCATATGAGGCATAAAGCTGAAAGCTTTTGCTATCTGGCTCTTAATGGAAAAAAATGCACTGATCCTTGAGATCAAGGTATCAGTTCATATAATTTTTCAGCTTTTGTAAAGTTAAAGTTGTCTTTTCAAATAAAAGTGTTAGGTATTAGGTGGCGTTCAACAATGCTGAGCTTCTTTACCAAGGGTTTCCAAAGATGTTAATATGTACATGCATGATTTACATTGTAAGTCCCCAAGAAGAAAATACAGTAGGCAGTTTTTAATCTTTGTTATCTTTATGAATACCTCCCTGAAGAGACTTGCTAACTCACAGGGGTAATTGCATCTGAAGATAATTCTGATGCCAAAGTGTGGAAAATTACCGTATGGACTTTCACTTTTTCACCCTCGTACCCTTCAGAGTCACATAAGTAATACAAGCTGTTACCAACAAGAAAATCCTTCACATATTTAAAATCAGCCTTCCTCTTTGTCCACTAAGTCGTTTAGTTTTTTCCTTCTTCTTCAACTTCTCTTCTCAGAGTTTGTTCTCTAGAACTTTCATCATCTTAGTCATCTCCTTTGGGTTCAGCCATTTGTGAACATTCCTTTTAAAACACTGGTTCTAAATATTTTGAAACTCTGAAAGAAATTATAAATTCTTCCTTAGAAAACTCCAAAATATAACATTACATACAATTTTATGAACTTCATATATTCGCTTAAGCAAATATATGTTAATTCATTCTTGCTGAAGAAACTGTCTAAATTATGTCAGCCCAAACTGAACACAATATTCATTCCAGATGGACGAGTGTAAATAGAACAAGATATATTCAATGTAACATACTTAAAAAAAAATTAGCCTCTGAACTTTTATTTTATGTTGATTTTGTCTAAACTAAGTCCCAGGTCTTTTTACATACTATTGTTTCACCATATAGTTCTGACTCTGTTCTTTTGTAAATGAAATATTTAATCTGAAGGCAGAAGTTCATGGGTACTTTTGAGTCCAGACTGTTCTATTCTTTTTGTGTCTTAACTGCATCATATAATGTACTGGTTGTCCTTCCAAGATTTATCATCTGCAAGTTGGCTATGAATGTAACATTTGATTTTCCAAAATCATTGACAAAATGTTGAATAAGGCAAGGCTGTGTAAGGCTTACCATGGCTTTGAAGGCAGTTTAGATTAATCTGCTACTTTGATTATTATATCCAACTCACAATTATTATTTTTATTAAATGATTTATTTATTTATGCATATAAGAACTGGGATACAGCTTAGAGGTGTGGGGGGTTAAGAGGATTCATCAGAGACAGGGAGGGAGGAATCAGAATAGGCGGATCCATCGTTGGAAATACACTGCTGAGGGGAGCAGCCGGTGGGTCAGGAGAGGTCTGCTGCATAAATGTGCTTCAGAGATCAAAGCACTTTGAGATGACACCATCCCTATTATCTGTGATATGATGAATTTGCTTAAAGTAAAACAAAGAAATAAAAAAAGAAAGGGGAGTTAATTTAGCATGGAAATTTTACTTTTTTTTTTTTTTACAAGTTCTCTTCTTTCAAAAGTCCACTTATTCAACACACATTTATTGAAAGAAGTCAACATAAACTAAGTGCCTATCATAGTCTCTAGAACAAGACCAATGCACAACCGATGCTAATTTCCTTTCTTTTCACTTCTATTCTTTTTTGTTTTCCTTTTTATCTCCCCTCACTCCTTCACTCTTTCCTTTTCTCTTTTTCCTTCCCTCCTTTCTCCCCTCTGCCTTCCTTCTTTCCTCCCTCCTATAGTTGCAGACATAGTTGCAATAGGCACAGGGCAGTGAAAGCTCAATAAATACCAATTCTATTTCCATTTTGAAGTCAGGAAGATGAATATGCAAAATACAAATAAACTCCTTCCAAATTGTGATTTCATCTTATGCGAAATCTGACCTTTTAATTGCTGAGTCCTTTTTTCCCTGACACAGTTGAAGGAAACTGAGGACCAAGCCTCAAGTCTAGTTTCTGTTCCCTTTCTGTCTCATAGCTCCTAGCTTCCTTGTATCATAGACTTGTTTATCATTATCCTTCATGACAATGCACACTCCGCAAGAGAGAAACTTTACTTTTTGTTGTCCGCATATCCCCAAGAAATGAAGCATGGAATATACTAGATGCTCAATAAATACTGCATTGTATGGAATCTTTAACAGAGTGTGGCCTGACTGGCCATTAGCTTGCCAAGGACGAACTTTCTTCTATTCTTAATAAAAGGATTCATCAGTTGTAAGCTATACCATTAATTTATATACCCCTAAGAAAGAAAAAGCACTGCTAATTAATCGATGGCACAGCTGAAGTATCATTTATGAAAACATGCTTCTTTATTTCAGAGCTGTTAAGATATGAAATAACATGCACTGTAAAATCAATGAATGGGGGAACTGTTAAATGAGTTGGAGAACTGATGATCTTTTGATAACGATTATCAAGGTTTAACTGGCATTTCACTTCATAGCAAATAAAAATCAAATCACAGACATTTACTGAGTAATTGGTTGGATACCTTTTTCAAGTGAACCCCGACCTTAGAGCCTGGGGGAACCTCCCCATGCTGCTTCTCCCCAAGCTGCAGAAACTTAGTCTTTGAACTCACTTTGGGACTTGATTACATACAGCCTTTCATTGATCACCATTGTTGCCAGTGAATTAGCAGGCTTGTCTCTAAATTAAATTATGATTCCCATGAGCATAGGAGCCAGTTTTAAAAAGTTATATATTCTTCACTGTGCTTCTCCTTTTTATTACCCAGGAAGGAGAACATGACAGTTTAAAGGTTTGCAGGATTGAATGTTAAGTACAGAGAAAACATAAGAATGCTTTTAGACAGCTGGGGAAAGAGACCACTGGAGGTGAACAGATTGAAGGAAGGTGTGAGAAAGTATAATGTCATGAAAAGAAAATTTATGACACGTGATTCCAAAGGATGCTGATGGCATCGATTCAGTGGACGGGGGTGGGGGGCAGATTATTAAGAAACAAGGAGGAATTGCAGATGAAGAATGAGTTGTCAGGAGTTAAGAACTCACTCTTTTCTGGGGAGAAGCTGAAGGAGGAAACAAAGAAACAATGGAACAAAACGAGAAGACATGGAGAAAACAAATCCTAATTTCATTAGTGTCATTCTCTCTTCCCTTTTCTCTGCCACCATCATTTAACATCCAGAAAATTAAAATCCAGTTGAAACCCATCCTGTTTTCTGTCAGCATTTACCTTTCTATTTCTTTCCACTTTGGTTTGTGACCCAAGGTTTTACATAGCTTGGTCTTTTTTCTGGAGACCACTCTCTGGAGTCATAGGCCAGAGATGTGGATACCCCCCTCCAGAGGCAGAGTGGGGAGCAGAACAGGTGAATTTACTGAAACACACTGCTAACGAAACAGCAGGTGAGGTAGGAGTGGTCCGCTATACCCATATGTGAATCAGCAACCTGGCTGGGGATCAAACTCAGTCCGTAGAGGTAATGTGGAGGTTTAACTCATAGGCCACCAGGGAGACCTCAGAGTCTTATTGTTGGAGTTAACAGAGGAAAGAAACGTTAACAAATGGGAATGTGGTGAAGAGAATGAAACTTGTAAAAAAAAAAGAAAAAAAGGCATCACAAGATGCTTTTATATCTGTAAAGATTTTAGATACTTGTCTGAGGTCTCAAAAACATTAGCCAGCAAATTTGTGCTGATTCTGGTCTGCTATCTACAGAACCCAGAACCCAGGCTGACTTTTGTTTAACATCCCCTTGTGACTCAGCAGAATGCATTGCCTCCTTCCCATTAGGCAAAATCTGTGCTTTCGTGTGTTGTTGGATTTTTCACCCTAGATGTTCTAAAGACTTACCACGTCTTTAATATTTTTGATTACACTAATCATACATTTTTGTCATAACAACCTATTGGAAAGTGCTGATAAGCAAATTGAAGAAAATAAAAAATTATCTACCATCCCATGTGCCATGACTTTTAAAATCACCAAGAATTAACAGCCCCCCCCCCCCATTATGAAGCATTTTGAATAAGAACATAAGCTAAGTGCTGACCCAAAGACAAAGCCTTGGACATGGCTTGTCCTGAGTCAACAGCTTGGTATTTCATGCCTGGCCCTGGGACTCCTTTTTGGCTTTCTTATTGTATGGAATCTGTGTTTTGATTTATTTTCTTTCCTAATGAGCAATTGGACTAAAGGATCAGGTTTAATTATAACTAGAGTCTCTTTCTGTGTGTACATCACTGCAAACCTAATTGTAGGCTGAAATCCCTGCTGTGGCCTGAGTGGTCATTAGCTTGCCGATAACGGACTGTTCTTGTCAACAAGGCCTCATTAACCATTGTTTTCTCAGCAAAATAGTTTTAAGGGTTTGAACTTCTGATTGAGGATGCACTGGGGCCAGGCTTGCCACACTCGTTCTGGGGCTGGATTTGAGGACTTCGACTGATGGAAGTTTTGCTATTGGGGAAGTTGGGGCTCTGCGTGGCAGCCCTCAAAGGACCCCCGGCTTGACAACAGACCAGTTCTGTCTTCTCAGCTCTGGAGCTGACTTTGGGTCCATCTTTCTTCCTTTCCCCTCACTTTCCTCATCTGAAAGTGAGAGTTATTCTCAATGATTCGTGAGATAATGTTTTGCCAATATATATATATTTTTTGCATGGTGCTTGTGCAATTTTCATTTTTTTTTGTATGTTATATTATCTTCTTAGGTTATACACTAGAGGGCAGTGGTACATTAATATTATAAACTATGAATGCACTTGATACTACACTTGACTGAAAATCATAGATGTGTGGGTTAGTGAGGGGTCTTATATCCTCATGCAAAAGAAAGGAAGCTGTCCTGTAGTATCTTCAGTTGTTAGTCATCTTATCCCTATTGATTATTTTCAGGGCTAGCAAGCTTGCAGCTTCACAAGTCAGCTCCTTCTTTTGTTAATTTCTAGTATTAGGAAGTTATTTTTTCAATGAAAGAAAAATTTATTTACTTATAACTTTCAACCCGTGACCATACAGAACAACAGAAAGTATTGTAGCATCTTTATCATAATGGTATTTAAAATATTTCATAGTATTTCATTACTGAATAGTTACACTTACCACCTGTTGATAATTTGTTACTTGAATAATACTCTAAATGTGTGGTCTACTAGATATCAGGCACTGTAGCAGGTAGCTTATTTACATTATATTTAGATCTCCCAGTACGCTGTGAAGGAGTTCACCATATAAGTCCTTATTTTATAGAGACTCAGACCAAAATCATTAAATCAATAAGCAATTGAAAATAGGATTTGAACCTGGAGTCTGATTAAAAACCCTGCCATTGGCCCCAATACAGTCCCCCACTTTTTATCAATAAAGTCAGAGACAGCAAGCAACTGGCTCCAGGTCATACAGCAAAAGAAGAAGCATGTGAGCTGGATCTTAGATCTTTGGAGAACATGCTCAATTGTTTTTTGCACTATAGCAGAGAACACTGAACTGTGCTCATTTACTTCCGAAGTCCTCTTCTTTCTACATGAAACAGTCCCATCTCCTTTTATTGTTATCCTGTTAGGTTCTCTGCCCGCCTGTCATGCCTCTTGAGCTTACTATTAATTTGCCACATCCTTTCTAAATTATGAAACTCAGAATTGAGAACAATGCTCTGTCTAAACAGTACAGAACACACACTGGCACTGTACTTCCTGTCATTTGGGCTTAATTTTCCATGAACATTGTCTAAGGTGGAATTAATCATTTCATACTATATTGCCTTATTTCAAGCATAAGGTCAATAATACCCCTTGTTCCTTTTAATTTTATTTTCATTTTTATGAAATGTAGGAACAAGACAAAATGATCCTGTTACATTGTTATTGATGGAAAAACAATCCTCCTGATCTGATGAATAGTCGAGTTAATAATAACCTATAGCAAAATCCTGGTTTCTCAAGGCATTTGAGGATATTAGGGCAAAAATACTTAGGTTTCTGGGATGCCGATTGAATTCATTTTTTCAAGATTTATTTATTTATGCATACAGAACTCAAGTACAAGCCAGAGGTGCAGGGGTGATGAGAGGATTCACCAGACACAGAGTGGGGAGCAGAACAGGCAGATTGATGAAGTATAATCTGAGGGGAGCAGTGACTGAGATAGGAAAGGTCTGCCAGGCCATGTGGGTCACCCCCTTAGCCGGGGATCTAACTCATGCTAAAGCGGCTGCAAATAGCTTCATAGTGTTGTGCTGCAACCCATTGCACCATCAGGGAGGCCCTGGGTTCATGTTACATATCAATGATTGTGTTTGTTTTTCCTTTCTATCAGGAATGCACACTGGCAGTATGTGATGGGCATTGGTTATCATTTTCCTGCCTATTATATCGTGACAGGGAGACACTGACATCTTTGTAAGGAAGATTGTGCATGCCTGCAAGGGGTTATTGATCCATAGGCCTGATTTTGTGTGACAAAGAGATGGGCATGTGAAGCAGTGCTCTGTTATAGGCCTGTCATCTTGTATATCTATTTTTTATTCTATTTGTTTTCCTACATCATTGTTCATTTTTGGGCACTATTTGATTTCTCCCTTCAGGTATTGTTCCTGTAGTTCTTCCATCACCATACCTGTGATTCATCACCACAATTCCTTATTCTTTCTTCCTTTGAGCTGTCTCCTTCCCCCTTCCTGCTGTATGGCTCAGATCTATGTCAGTTTGCTAGTTTTGTCTTTTTCCTGACTCTTTGGTTTCTCCATATTCCACATTTAAGTGAAATCATCTGATATTTATTGTTGTCCTTCTGAATTATTTCACTCAGCATAATCCCTTGCCCTCCATCCGTGTTGCTGCAAATAGCATAAGTTTGTCCTTTTTGATTACAGAGTAGTATTCCAGCATTGTATGTACACACATATATACATACATGTTATACATACATACATACATATATATGTATACGCACATATATACATACATGTACACACATATTCTCCATCCAACCCTTAGTTCTGGGACATTTAGGTTGTTCCATAATTTAGTAAGTAGTGCTACAATAAACACTGACATGCAGGTTTCTTTTTGCATTAGCGTTTTTGTGCAGGACTGTAATTTTGGTTAGACTGACCTTGTTGACTGTAATATTGATTGGAAAATGTGGCAGTTGATTCATCATGATAGTAGAGTCCCCTGAGCAGTGTGCATGTTAGACTCTGCTTTCCTAAAATTGGCACCTTTCACTTCAATATTTCCCTTGAACTGAGAACTACTAAATATATCATTCCAATGAATTTATTAGTTTTAAAGTCAGAATCACTTTCTTAATAGCAACCACACAGTCCACAATCATACACTGATCCGTAAAAGTTAGTGATGTTGTCCCCTGAGAAGTAGAAAACCCAACATGACTTTTAACTTGTTCAAAACTTAACTACTAATTTTCTGCTGTTGACCGACATCCTTATGGGCAATCTTTGTCTGATTTTCTCTTAACTGGAAATGGCAGTGATAACAAAATTCTAGGTCTCAGTTCTGTTCTAGCCAATAAAACAAACAGATTTTGAGAAGGAGCGTAGATTTATTAATTTGTTGACAGATGCAGAGGGCACTTGACTAAAGTGTGAAAGGCCACAACACTGGCACATGAGCAGAGATTGATGGTATTTAACTGGAGCCACAGGGAAATGCAAAGGGCTGGGGGCGGGTTAGAGCTAATGTGCTCATTGTTGCAACAGTGTTTGTTGGGCAGTGATTCTGGTGTCACTTTTGCATGGTTCAGTCCTTGCTTTTGTTGTGAAGTTCCTTTGAAGTGAGGCCTTTTGCCCTAGCAATGCAAGGAAAACAAAAACAACAAGTTAATTAAACATATAAATCAAGGTTTGTTAAGCTTTGAGGGGAAAGGGAATGTTTCTCTCCAAGGCAGGGATAGATATGGCATTCATTGCCCTGACAGTCCCATATACAGCCTATGAGTGTTAGTGTGTGTAAATCTTGATAAATTTTAATTATTTTATAATGCATTTGTGTATATTTGATGGTGATAAGTGATAAAATAGATCATCACCTACAGTTCTTATAGATTCATAACATACCTAACTCCCCCCAACCTTTTTTCTCGACTATTAAGCTATGCAGTTCATCTGTGAGTTTTTTCAAAATGTTGTAAATTCCCCCAATTTTTGCAACATAGTTTTGAAAAAAAGTGCATATAAGTGAACACAGGTAGTTCAAATCCTGGTTGTTCAACGTGGGCTGCATTTCCTTTCTTGAAGTAGTCTTACAGCAATTTCTACTGCTCCATGACATAAGAGAATGGCTACTGTGACCAATTTAATTGTTGTAGAAATTGCTTTCCAAGCCAACTTTTGAGATTATAGTTATAAAATATGTTTGACACAGCTAATGCAATACATGTGTTCTGCAAAACCTAGTGATAAATTGTACAAATTAACTTCATTAATAACAACTGCTAGTGAATAAAAATCAATGTTGACATTTGAGGTTGAATCTCTTACGAGGCTAGTTGTTCATCTGTTTCATAACCTAAAGTGTGATGAATTTAGTTTTTTTCTCCAGGAGGAGTCATTTTAACATATTAAGTTAAAGTAGCAATTCATGTCGGACACCTTCTATATACCATGTTTGTGATATTACATCTTAAAAAAACTGGTGTGTAGAAGAATTGGAGTGTAGGCCAGAGGTGCAGAGGATGAGAGAATTCACCAAGGGACAGAGTGGGGAATAGGTGGGGTTACTGAAATATGCTCCTCAGGGGAGCAGCAGGTAAGACAGGAGTGATCTGCAGTGTCATTTGCCGTGTGTGGCCTAGATTCCTGGTAGGGGATCTAAGTCAGACTACAGAGGTGAGAGCACTGAGATTTAACCCCTAGGTAGGCCATCAGGAAGGCCCCTGGATAGTACATCTTTAGCTAGGCATTGTTTTCATTATTATAAACTTCTGCAATTTGTTCTTTTCATTAGATGGTGGGATAAATAGTAAAAGTTAAACATACTGATTCATTCTATTTCCCATCCATATCTCCTGGTTTTATTACTTTGTTAAAGATGCCTGTCAATCACTTATCTCTGAGGCTTACAACCTGGGGTTATTTACCTTGATTTGTTTATAATGGAGGTAACATTAGGATGATAACCCTTATCAGGTGTTTCCA
Source organism: Condylura cristata (assembly GCF_000260355.1). Classification (NCBI taxonomy): domain Eukaryota; kingdom Metazoa; phylum Chordata; class Mammalia; order Eulipotyphla; family Talpidae; genus Condylura; species Condylura cristata. Next base: position 4,585,300 of record NW_004567138.1, read on the forward strand.
CCATCGTGCACCCACTGTGACCCACTCACCCATATTCCACCACCACAGTCCACTGTGCTTTCTTGCTTCCCTCTATTTACCTTTTACATTATTCTTTATTTTGTACATTTTTTTCATCTCAGTCGTAGGGAGGATGTGGAATCAACCCAGATGCCCAAAAATAGATGACTGGATCAAGAATATGTGGTATATGTGGATCAAGAATATGTGGTATATGTACACAATGGAATATTACTCAGCAATCAAAAAAGATAAATTCATGCCATTTGTGGCAGTGTGGATGGAACTAGAAAAGATGAAATAAGCCAGAAAGAACAAGGGTTAGTTTTAAAGTTTATCCATATCTGACGCTTGTTTAGTTACTTTTCCCCTTCTTACTATGATTACTTTACTTTATGATTAAGTTTTAATATTAGTTTCCTGGATGATTAAAATGAATTGGTGATTAATTTCTTTGTCTTTAGACCAGTGCTTCTCAAACTTGAGGATGCATCAGAATCTCTGAGGACTCGATAAAACACAGATGCCTGTATTCACTTGCAGAGTTTCTGAGCTCTGGAGTGGGTGCAGGGATGTGCATTCCTGACACACCTGGCTGAGCCTGAGACTGCTGTCCCTGACCTGTGGCCCACACCTTGAGATGATCGCTCTGGACTGCTCCCCTGTTTGTTCTATACATCTGCTTCCTAGGGTAGCTCTTTAAGGGGGTGCTGCTTTTCTCAAAACCTTCAGTTTTCTTAAATGTTTACTGAACTTATTTCATATTTCAAACGCCCTACCTAGTATTCTAGACCCTAGGATGAAATGTAGGTGCAATTTGTTTCTCTTACTTCATTATGCTTCTTAATTACACCACACTCTTTTCTTCCTTCCTTCATCTCTGTTTATTAATGGTGAACTCATTCTCTAGGGCTCTATTCAAATGACATCTAGTTCATGAAGCTGTTCTTGATACTCCCAGCTATAGCTGAGAGTCAGCCTTCTTTTACTCTCTGGTAACATTTGCAACATATGTCTCTAATTATTCACAGTTTCCTGGTCTCTTCTGCTGAATTTAACAAACTCTAAAATAAGGATCAAGGACCCTCTGTCTTGATCTGTTGTCTCTATTTTAAAATAAATCTTCAGTCTTTATTGTTTATTCTAAAGTTACTCTATAAGATTTCACTAGCTATTTTTATGGACATTTTGGTGGCAGGAACATAGACTGTAAATGTATTATGACACACTTGCAGAATATCCCTGAGATCACATTCTTCATGGTGAAAATCATAACATTGTCCTCTTTCATTAATAGTAATGAAATATTTCACAAAACACATAATAAGCAATTAAGTAATAAAGACTGAATTAACTCACCATGCACAGGATTTCAATTGAATTGTCATTTTTGTCTCATCATGATTTTTGCCAAGGTCTATTAATTAAGTATTATGGCTAATTTATGAACCAAATTATATAGGTAACAATGTATCATCGAAGTCCTTCCTATGTTCGCTAATTTGTAAATAATAAAATAGCCTGTTTCTGTACTTCAATGAGTAATTATATTAAAATAGCTTGACCATGAAACACTATTGCCTGTGTAATAATGGAAATTTCCATCAAATACTTTTAGAAAATTCTGGACTAAACTGTGTTCAATTATATCGAATGTTCAGACTCCTCAGAGTCCATAATGTGCTAACATCTTGTAGGAATCTTTAGGGAGAGGGTACGCATTCAGCATTTGTTCAGAATCCTTTTTGTTTTATTTCATTATACTTTATTTTCATTTGCAGTGTAACTCACAGTGATAACTCCCCTTGCATCACTCTTTGGGAAACCAGCCTCCAAACTCCTGAGTGTTTGGAAAAGAGGGAATTGCCTTGCCCACGTCCTAAATGAAATGTGCTATCATCATCCAGTGATGAAAATGATAATGAGTGTGACAACTCATTTCATAGCTAACACATTGCTTTTGTGCTTTCTCTGATATCTCCAAGTCACTGGGAAGAGTTTTGCAGAAGATGAAGCAGGGAGCTTGCTGTTCAGATATGTTGATAGCAATTTGAAGCTGACAATTACAAGGGTCCATTGAAGGAGCCGAAGAACCAAAAGACGTCTCTGACTGGCTGTTTGGGAGGCCGAGGATGTGTTACTGATATTGCTTTCCCTTGGGGTTTGGGGTGGTGGGAAGGTGGTGGGTGGGTTGTTCCTGAGCCAGTCTTTTCCTAATGTTGTTCTGGATGACTGTCAGCTCTATAATTCATCTCACTCTCTTTCTGACCATCAATACAGAAAGAGATGCTTTACGTGTTTTGCGAAATCTTGATTAAATTTCTTTCTTTCTTTCTAAGATTTATTTATTCATACAGAACTGGGGTACAGGCCAGAGATGCAGAGGTTGAGAGGATTCACCAGGGACAGAGTGGGAAGCAGAACAGGCAGATCAACGAAGGATACTGCTGAGGGGAGCAGCAGGCGGGTCAGGAGAGGTCTGCCGCCATGTGGTCACCTCGGGGCAGGTGGGGATCGAACTCATGCGGAAGAGGCTTAAGCTTCTTAGTGCAGTGCTTTAACCCGCTGTGCCACCAGGGAGGGCCAAAATCTTGATTAAATTTCTTTCTGTCTTTCCAGTCCTCATTGAGAGCTCTTTCTGTATCTCAGTACAGTCACTCGCCTTTCACTGTGTCATTGCCCTTTAGCTGTGGATTTGCTTCTGGGATTTTTTTTTTCACTATTGCCTTAAAGAAAAGGCAGTAAAGTGAAATCTCTGTTTGTTTTTAAAGATTTTTTTAAAGATTTATTTTATTATTTATTCATACAGAACTGAGGTACAGGCCAGAGATTCGGAGGGTGAGAGATTTCACCAGGGACAAAGTGGGAGAACAGGCAGATCAACGAAGTACACTGCTGGGGGGAGCAGCGGGCGGGTCAGGAGAGGTCTGCTTAGCTCTGTGTTATCTCCTCCGGCGCAGGTGGTGGTCGAACTCATGCAGAAGTGGTTTAAGCTTCTTTGTGCTGTGCTTTAACCCCCTGCGCCACCAGGGAGAGCCTGTTTTTAAAGATTTTATTTTTGCATAGAAGAACTGAGGTGTTCATCCAGAGGTGCTGGAGGTGAGAGGATTCACTGGAGACAGAGTAGGGAGCAGAATAGTGTACATCTATTGAATTCCACTGCTAAATGGAGCAGCCGATGAGGCAGGAGAGGCCTGCTGTATCTTGTGGGCCACTCCCTGGCCAAGAATTAAACTGAGACTTAATCTCTAGACCACCGGAGAGCCACAGTCCAGAGAAATATTTTTGAAGTGCTTTTTGTCTACATACCCAAGTATTTTTTTGTCTAAATATCACCTTCTAAGATTGTTGATTCATATTTTTGCTAATTTATTATCCTATATATCCTCTTTATTTCTATTTTTAATCTTTCACGTTGCTCGGTTTAGAGGCTTTCTGAATCCTACAAGTGATGTATCCCTATGATAATCTGTTTCCCTTAGCCACTGCACTGATGGGCATTTAACAATGTCTTACAGTTGTTCTGACTTAGATATGTAGTCCTTTCTCATTTATGCTCGTTTTTATGTACTTTTGCATCTAGAGTGGGATTCTTGGTTCCAGTTTGATGGGAGAAGAACGATCATTCCTGAGTTTTGCTTGTAACTCAATGTGCCATCCATGGTCCTGGTCTTAAAGTTGCCCAAGAAAGAATAAAGTAGCACCAGATGCTCATTTTCATGTTAGATCTTTGACATTAAATGAGCAGTTTATTATCAGAACATATCTTGGGATTTTATGGACTGTGCCATAAATATTCTAGGTTCCTTTTGGTCAGCTTTTCGTGTTTGGTCCCTTACTTTGGTGTCTGACTTGGTGACCTAATAACCAACTGCAAAGTAGGCCTGCCTCTTATTCTGTTTCCTACAGTGATAATCTCATGGATGGTCATCAACAACTGAAGAATTTTTAATGAACAGGAAACTACAGTGAAATTAAATTTGGCTAAATTGTCATTGTCTTCATGGTAATAGAGGTGGAAGGATTAGATGCTAACAAAAAGCAGAGTACCTCCCGTTGTTGAGAGCATGGAGCCAGAATTAGCTGACAGCTGGGAGAACAGCAATCTCACTGTTGCAATAAGTGAAGTAGGGGGAGCCATGAAGGACAGCTCCCCACCTGGCACACTGTCAGTTCCTTTCCATATTGCACATTATTATTGCTGTATAACAATGGAATACTATTCAGGCATCAAAAAGATTAAATCCTGCATAAAGATGGATGGACATAGAGAACATTATACTTAGTGAAATAAGACAATTGAAGAGCAATGAATAGCCTATGATTTCAGTCACCTGTAGTAGATAGGAAGTCAAAGAAACAAATGAGCTAAAGCAAGCAAACAAAAAAATCCTTTTGGATTGGGAGACAAAATTAGTGGTTACCAGAAGCAGGGGGTGGGGTGGGGGCGGAAAGTGGTTAAATTAATGTATGGGAAAGGGTAGAATTGGATTTGTAATGGTGAAATTAATGTAGCATATGCAGATGTTGATTTATAATGATGCACACTCTACTCCAATGTTACTTCAATAAAATATTCTTAAAAAAAATTTCGGTGCAACAGCAACACCATGGGTAAACTCTACCGTTGTCTAGAGCTTCCTTTAGAACTAAAAGCCAAAAAACAAGACAGTGTGAGATGCTACACTCTACAGTGCCTGCAGGTGTTGGTTTTGCATCTTTCCTGGGAAATTCTACGCCTTGCTGTTTTCTCCCAGATCATCACCTGGTTCTCCTGAAGGAGGTGACACTGCCCTGGGCCTTTTTCGAGTAAAATATGTTCCTCAGAGGACACTTGTAGAGTCTCCAGGACAGCTGTTGTGGAGTAGATTTTGGGAACTTGAATGGGCCGGGAAGGTCCTTTAAAGCTTAAATTGGCCAAGGGATAAGGTACTTGCTTCCGAGAAACTCAGGTCATAACCACCTATCTTCAACATTTCCCTCTGATGATGTCACAGGGTATGGAAACCCTTTCTCTTGGCTGCGACAAACCTAAAGGAAGTTAGCATCATCGGGGGAGGGGGGAATGGGAGGAATGTCCCTGGCCAGGAGGCCGGAGGTGCCCCAGGAAGCTGTTTCCTCTGAATAGTTAAATGGCTGCCTCTCAACTTGCACAATGTCACATTGAATTTGAAACAGGGAACTTTTTATATTTTTCCCCTGATTGTGCTGGCACCTGGCAGATGCCTATTTACCACAGGCATCAATACACATAGTAATCAAAGGAAATCAGAGGCACAGATTAGCAACAGCTGCAAGTCATTAGTGACAGACACGGGAAAGCACAATTCTGCACCCAACTTTGAAATAACCAATATGAGTATTTCAGAGCATGAGGGTTACCGCAGGGCATTCGCTAACATGAGAGCAGCCAAACAATAGCTGGGCTTGTCTCTCAAGGGAGCCTTCTTCTCAAAGGGGGTATCACACACTCCATATGAGAAACCAATCAATCACCTGATACTGGTCCATAGAGTGGGCAGCCTTTTCAGAGTCCTTCAGAGTGAAGGGCATTTCAACTGAGAAATAACCCCTGGCCCTTGGGAAAACGTCTCTTCATGAGAGAGTTTGCACATATTCCTTGGGACTTAGTTATATTACTGACCTAGTTGGAAAAAGGTAGGTTGAGGGGGACAATAAGACACTTCATTATTCTCACAGAATTTCACTTTTTCCACATTACTATTTGAAAATCCACTCTGATGGATAGCTGTTCTCTTGATAGTTACACGCGATCCCTGGCAGCCCTCACCTTAGCCTGCTCCAGAAAATACTATTCAATTTTTAGCTTTTCCCTAATCAATTCATTCAGTGCCTTGGTGGAATACAAGTTGGTCATTTAAAAATTTTTAGCTGTTGCCTGATATGTCCCAAAACAAATTTAGCCAGCATGGGTTTCTATTTTAGACCGTCTCTGGAAATGCAGCTTTACTGTATAACTGGGTAATGGCTTAGAGATAAACAGACACAGTGAGTTGCCATCTGATTAGCAGGACCGGGCAGAAATGAGCAGGATACATATACATACTGCAATAATTGGGCCATTCGACCATAGGATGTAGACTAAATTGGTAACATCACCACATGTGGTCTCTTTTTCCTTTGTTTGAAATTAAGGTTGAATTATTCTTTTCAGTTTTAGAAACTTCTTCTTCCCTCTGAATCCCCTCTTCCCAGCTAGCTTCTGATGGCGTTTCTTAAAATTCTTATAATAATAGGCAACTTGTTTTGGAGATTAGGAGAAGAAAGGGAGAAACCTGCTGCCTTCTGTCAAGTTCAGAGGCAACCATTGCCTATCAGCTCTGTGCTAACAAGCAAGATGCTGTTATTTTACAAAAAAATCTCGCAGGGGAGGTGGGTGATATGGAGCACAGACACATCCACGGCTTTCAGACACATCTTAACTCCTATGTGTTGTCCTTGAAACTTTCTAATGAGGAAATTATTTCACATTTGATTAAATGCCTTAATCTGTAGGCTGAGGGAGATGTGATTTCTTAGGGTCATTACATATGTGTGCAAAGACATGGTATTAATTCAGAATTTTATTTACTAACAAAGTCAGCACTCATTTATTGGACAATTACAGTATTACAGGAAATGTTTAGGGACTGTGGATACAGCAGCAACATTAGCAAATGATCTGGTTATAATCAACGCCATTGATAGTTCAGATATAAGTGATTTACATTAAAGGAGGCATTTACTATACTTCTTCAATATTTACACCTTCTTTTTCCCTCCTCTAAATCTCTGTTCTTTCTTTCTCATTCATTCTCTTTTTTTCTTTGCCATCTTTCTTTTCTTTTCATCTCTTCTACTGATGCTTAATGATTTAGACCTTAAAGGGACTAAGCACTGTTAACTAGAATGAATAATTATGTAAATTATACTTTTGGGGAATTAATCCATGTTAGTTTAGGGTGAGGCCTATAATAAGTATAACTCTCCAAACCAAATTTCAGTGTCTTAACACAGTAACGCTTATTTCTTGTTCATGTAACAGTCTCATGAGCGTGTTCTAAGTTGTAACAGTCTCATGAGGGTGTTCTAAGTTGGTATGAGACTTTCCTCCATGCAGTGACTCAGAGATTCAGGTTCTTTCTACTTTGTGAACCTGTTAGGCCTTAGAATCTCCTGATTCCAGCTATGGAAGGAAAAGAGAGTGGTGTTGGGAGGCACAGCCATTTTTTAACTAACCTGGCCTGAAAGAGGCAAAGATCACTTCTGAAATATTGTGGGGACAGCTGTGTGGCTGGCCCTATCTAATTGAAAGGGGGCTCATAAAAGTCTTTATCTTGGGTAATAAAACTATCATTTTGAGGTGATAGTTTTGTACCATGGAAGTGGAAAGACAGGTCAGGCACCTGGCTAATTTTGGAAATAAAAGATGGATATTATTGTCATTTAGGGTGGGGTGGGAGAAATGACAGCCTGGTAGGTGCCCACTCATCACACATGATATTGAAGTACAAAATAATTTCAGATGTGAGCACTGATGCAGGGACAGATCCCTGACTCAGGGTGCTCACAGGAAACAGAGTCTGCAGGACTTTGTGTAGCAGAGAAGAGCAAGGGGGTATCAGGGCTGAGCAAAGACGTGAAGCTGAGAAGTTGTTCTGTGTAGACACAGGATGAGCTGCTCCTTGTGTTGGGTGCCCAAGAATTGGGGGTGAGGGGTAATTGGGGCCAGATGAGAGAGGACCTCATGGATTGTGCCTCTTGCGAGAAGAGCTCAAATAGACATGTGAATGTGAGCTGTGCTTGAGGCTTTACACACAAGTTTTCTCATCCTGTTCCTTTTTGAGGTCCTTGTTTGTTGGTTATTTTATGACATAGTGTAAGGAAGTTGATTTGTAAACTTGAAGAGTCGCACATGGCTTTTAAAGATGAAAGTTGTGTGGTTTCTATGAAAGAAGAACCTGTCCTTGGCTGGCCACCTAGTTCCTCAGTAAGTAGGTAGGTGGTGTGCGAAAGAGGCACATTAAGGACTATAGATTCCCGCATTTGACTCCAAGGTTGGTATTTCATCATACAGTCAAGATCCCTTCCCTTTCAACCGACGTGTATAGCAGGGAACTCACCTTATAATAAGGCGAGTTCAGAATTCTAGTTACAAGAAGAGGGGATGTTGCCCCTCTTCGATGATGAAGCTTAGCCTGGAGAAATGGCATGACTGACTTGTAGAGAACGAACAGTGAGACCAGCTGCAAGATGTACATGTGGCTTTCCCCAAAAGTTTCATAACTGGAATCAAGGGATTGGAAAAAACATGAAATTTTAATGTTCTATTTCTGTGTTTATCCTTAGCACAGAACACCATTAATTCATAGTGAATATTTGCTGTCCATGTTCATTATCTCAAGCTAATTAGCAAATATGATCACCCCTTTCTATGCTCACTGATATATGAAGAAAGGCTGTCCTAATGAAGTAAATTTATAACCTTTCTATTGAATCTAATAATTATTACATGAGGCTCTAGTAAGAATTGTGACCTTAGGCTTTGCAGTGGAGAGGGAAGGAGATAGATAAATGAGTAAACTGAGGTTTCCACCGTACTTGAATAGCTCTCACATTGTGATGAAAAGTTTTATAGGAAGGCGTGGAGAGGATGGAGAAAGAATTTGTAACTGGAGGAAATTGGGTAAGGTTTAATGGGTTAGGTGCTCTGGGTTGCAGTCTGAATATTGACAGTACAAGGTTGTTAATCTAGAAAGCAAAGCTGAAACAGACATGGAGATGAGTAGGTGTAGGGAGCATCTTGGGGGCCTGGGTGTTCTTCACTGTGTGGGAGATAGGTGCAGGCAGTGGGAGGGAGAGGGGAGAAAAAGAAAGGAGGGGAAGAAAGGGGTGTCTACATGGAATCAGACTATTTAGGACCTTGAATACATGGTTGGGAAGCTTAGATCTAAAATGAGAAGGGGTTACTTCTGAGCTTTGGGTAGAGAGACATGACCCAGAATTTACTAACAAGGACTCTAAAACTCAGAGAAGTTGCCAGAGATTGGTCCTGTGTTACATAGCTAGGTGCTGTTGAGGGAGAAGCAACTCAGTTCTTCCTGTGCAGGGCTCCCCATGTTTTGCATGATGCCAAGTCAGAGAGAGTCTAAGGACAAAGGCCAGAATATGATGAGCCCTTGACTTGCACACACCATAGTTTATTTCTTTCAGTGGTGTGTCAACCTGTTGTAAACACAACTGAGGTGTTTTGAGTAAAAAGACAATTCCTGCAACCCAACATCCCAGCTCCTCCAGCCAATGCATCCTCAAGACTTTGGGTGTAAGAGATGTTTCCATAGGTCAGAAGGACTGATTAGAAAATAGAGATGGGGGGGGGGAGATTTTGAAGAATGAAGAGACAAAATTTGCAATAGTTCCAAGTGAGAATGTTGCCCCATTGGCATTCAAAAAACATTTTTTGTTTTGACCATAAAATACAGAACAGTGAAAACTTTTTCAAAGTTGGTAAAAATTTTAGCAGATGAACACTAGGCGAAATCAAAGGGGGATTTTTCTCACATGTGACAGTGTATAAGAAATCTAGTCGAGTCTGGTTCCAGTATTTGCTGAAGTTTGTGGCTGTGTCAACAAAGATGGGTTAAAGTAAGCATATTTTAGCTCCTAAACAAGTCATCTTATAGTCTGGAATAGGGATTCATTTTAAAATGGGTTTCCTTTTCTTTCCTTCCAGCTGTGCCTAGTGCTAGGGGAAGATGAACTGGCATGTTCTTTGTTACATAGCAACATTTCCATCCAGAAGAGGAGGCATTTTAGATTTGTAGAACCTTAAGTCCTTTCAAGCAGTATACAGTGGGGTTGGAGAAAATAATTGGGAGGCGCTTCCCAACTACTCAAAAGATGGCTCTCTACCACCAGGGACACTTTAGCCACATTTTCCAAAATAGAAGTGATGGTCTTCTGGTAAAACTGGGTTCCCAATGGAGCAGAAGCTAAATGACCCTTCTTGGCATTTAGTCAGAATTGTATGGCAACCTTGGTAATGGCTATTTCTCTCCTACACTAATGGCTATAATTTACATGGTGTAGAGAACATTAGTAGCCACATGAACTTCTTTAGTTATACTTTTGTATCTTTTAAAATTTATTTCTAACACTCAAGCCTGAAAAAAATTGTCTTTATTTAAAAAAATTATTTTTGCATAGAATAACTGGGGTGCAGGCAAGAAGTGCAGGAGCTGATATGATTCATCAGAGACAGAGTGGGGAGAAGAGCAGGTGGATTTAACGAAATACACTGCTGAGGGGAGCAGCAGGCGAGACAGGAGAGGTCTGCTGCACTATATGTGGGTCAGTGTCCTGGCTGGGGATCGAATTCAGTCTGTAGTTCTGAGTGCTGATAGTGCTGATATTTAACTCCTAGGCAACCAGAAAGAGCCTACTTATATCTTTGATTAGTTTCAGAACACCTAGCACCAAGTGACCCTTCAGTGATTAAATATTCCTTTGTTATATGCCTTTTTTTCTCTCTGATATCAAGTCAGTTTTCTAAAGACTGGTGGGATTTTGTTCTCTGTATAAAATTCTCTGTAGATTGAAAATTATTGTGCTTGATAGTTTATTGATCATTATTATAATATAAAGTTGTGATAGACTCAAATTTTCTTGAAATGTTTCTGTCTGTCTTCTTTATGGCTACATAGAGGATTTTATGAAAAGCTAAATGTTCCGAGACCCTTTTTGGTTCTTCTAAAATAAAACCTACATTTGATGGCCAAGGATTTTCAAATAACCTAAAAATTTAGAAGGTTTACTAGCATTAACATAAAAGTTAGTACAATAGAATAATACATTGCTTAAAGCTTTCACATTTCTTAAGTGCTTCTCTATCTCTGCCCTCTATGGGACGGGGTCTTGTTTAGTATATCTAAGATTTATTCACAATGCCTAGAAAGATTCTGGGGTATTTAAGCCACTCAGAAATAGTTGTTAAATATCGTATTGAATAAACTGCTTCATTAGGGTGAAAAAAATATGTAAGTAATATAAACATTTGTTTCTTGTTATGAGTGTTTTCTTATTAATATCATACACATGTAGTTGATTCTCATTAAGAATACAGTTTCTCATTAAGTATTACACATTTCTATAAATGTAAGTTGTAGATATAATTAATTATTATTATTCATGGTGGTCATAGCCTATGAAGTTGTTGTGCAGCTGGTTTAGTGAGCCATTCCTGCCCTCATTTTTATCAACCCTTCAATACATAATCTTCCTTTACCTACTTAAAACACATGAAATACCTTCATTAATTTATATTGTTGATTCATGAACATTGAACCAGTGGCCAACAGTACATATCTCATGCCTCAGAAGCTTATCCAACACACCCATTTCCTCATCTGTTTCCTCCCAGCACATCTAATTCCTCATGATTTTGGGGTTACATACAAATACTGGCAAATCAGTACATTTTCTAATATGGAATCCTTGAGTAATGAGGTTGACTGTACTAATATAGTCTTCTAGTGCATTTGGAAACTGGAGAAGGACATTCCAAGTTCACAAAGATTTGTCTGTAATCATACAAGTAGAATTGAAATCTGGCTCTTCTGACTTAAGACCATTCCAGCATCTCAGTTTGCCTTTTCAGAATGTGGAGAGGAAACCCAAGATGCGGCTTGTTAGCATGTAGATGATGCCTGTTGCTGAACAATGTGTAGTATTTGTGTTTAAAGTTACTGAGTTCTGTTCATGAGTGACATGGTGGCAGGAGAACTATGAGGACTACAATGATGTAAGAAAACAATAAAAAAATGAAAAAATATGGCCCTCCCTGGTGGCGCAGTGGGTTAAAGCACAGCACAAAGAAGCTTAAGCCATTTCCGCATGAGTTCCATCCCTGGCTGCCCCAGAGGAGATCCACATGGTGAGGCAGACCTCTCCTGACCCGCCCGCTGCTCCCCTAAGCAGTGTACTTCGTCGATCTGCATGTTCTGCTCCCCACCCTGTCCCTGGTGAATTCTCTCACCCTCCGCATCTCTAGCCTGTACCCCAGTTCTGTATGAATGAATAAATAACTCTTAAAAAAAAGGGAAAATAAAGTTATCAAGCCCCATAATTTGAAATAACTCATTGAAAACTTTCTTAAAAACGATGTTTTATTATAGCTTTTATCATTTATATTGAAAACCAGGCTTACAACACACATAAAAATCAGTGATATCTGACTAACTATATCTGTAAAAGGGAAAGTAATTCGGATTTACTCTTCTTACACGTCAGTTACACTAATGCATGAGTCCACCATGATTCACTGTTCTGTTCAGTGACAGTGGACATGCAAGTACCCGGGTGAGGCAGAAGCTGGAGGAAGGTTTGAAGAGGAATTGGGTCACTGACTTCAAAAATATCTGGAGGGTTATTCTGTGTTGGTTTGATGTCTTCATCCTCTACAGATGCCAGCTAATTCAGGGCGCTCAGCACTAAGTAAAAAATCCAAAATCTGCCAGATTAAGACTTTAATTTTAGATCTATAATACTGAAATGACTTCAAATACAGCTGTGCATTTTAATGTTGGGAATGAGGAGACAATACCATTTCTTTATGTAATGTTAATTTTCTGTATTACCATTTCCTTATGTATATTATTTTAACATTAATATTAATTTTACTTTATTAATAAAATTTACAATATTAAAAATTCCAGTTGTATTCTACAGGGCGTTAATATTTTATAATATTTTAAATGCTACTTTGTAAAGATGAAATAAAAGTCTTTAAGGTTAAAGTATAGGGTAGAATTGGACTTTTAGTGTGAACTTAACATGTTGATTTTCACTGGTGCAGACCTGAAACTCATATAATGCTGTAATGCAATATTAGTTTATTTATAAAAGAAAGTCAGGAGAGTTTGGGAAACACTGGGTTAAGTGAGGTTGACCAGTTTTCTTTACTAGACTAGTAAAAGTATAACAATATGGCACCCATAGAAAGGGGAGGTTCCAGGTTTCTTGCCACATGTATTGAAGGGTGGAGCTGATACCCAGGAGAAACTAAAAGGACCAATAGAGGAAATTGAAGGGAGGAAGGAGAAGACCTGGAGGAGGCACATGGAGCTGAGAGCATGTGACTTCTTGCTTCTTGACCTTGGACTTGCACCAGGACCTGGGGGAAATGGAAGGAGACACTTGAAAGAGACAGAGACGTGGGCGAGAAACCCATGGGAAGGCTGACAATGGCAGCCTTTCTCTTCACTTGTATTTCTTTTCATCCCAGACTTGCATGGTCTCTTTTTCCCCATTCCTAGGATTCACCACCAAAAGGTGGGGGGGGGTCCCTTAAACTTGAGGCCAGATTTTGGGCCTCAGTGACCCCACTTTGGTCCAGCCATGTTTGTTTGGACATTCACCCACAAGGGCATGGGGAACTTGAGGTGTTTCATTTGCTCTCTGTTAAGTTATTATTTAGTAGTCCTCAACTTCTAGACTTACCTCTGTCTCCAACAGTTGCTACTTTTCCTCATTAGTCTTGTATTAGTTTCCTGGGGCTGTCCTAACCAATCACCACAAACTGGGTGGCTAAAAAATAGTAAGAACTGACTCACAGTTCTAAACTCAGAGGTGTGAAATCAAGGTATCAGCTAACTGAAGCCTAGAGAAGAAGCTTTTCATGCCGTCCCCACCTTCAGGTGGTTCCACGATCCCCTTTGCTTATGGTGCCACAGTTCCACTCTGTCTCCTCCCCACATGATCTCTTTGCATCTCAAATCTCTTTTTTTTTAAAGATTTATTTATGTATGCATACAAAAACTGGGGTGTAGGTCAGAGGTGCAAGGCATGGAAGGCAGAGTGGGGAGCAGAACAGGCAGATCGACAAAGTACACTGCTGAGGGGAGCAGTGGGCAGGTCAGGAGAGGTCTGCCGCGCCATGTGGGTCACCTCCTGGGAGGGGGATCGAATTGGCACTGAAGTGGCTGTGACCAACTTGCAGTGCTGCGTCCTAACCTGTTGTGTGGAGGGCCCGAGAGAAGGTGTATATTAATGAGGGAGGGAAGTAAGGAGAAACTGCTAGTTTTCTGGTGACACCATTGATTGGTGATGCAGAAATGTGATTCTCATTCAGTTCAGAGCAGAATCAAGTAAGACAGACAGCATGAGAAAGGTGTCGGCGGCCTCATTGTGGATGCTTGCCGAAGGCACAGCAGGCTATGATTGAGGAATAGCTCACTTGGCATTGAGACGTGCAGGCCTTTGGAGGATGGAGCAATGGTTGATGTGAATCTGTATGATAAAATTAATGAAAGTTGTTTGCCTCATTCATGACCCCAAATGTGTTCATCCTGCCAGATGATCGAGGTTTTTCAACATATATATTTAAAGGTTTTAAATATCTGATAGCTAGGGATATGCTGTTATGCAAGACTGAAATTTCATTTCTTCCAAGATCTGTGTGAATGTAAGTTAACAGGACACCAAATAGCACTTCTATAAAGAATATACGACTTGGCCCTCCCTGTGGTGGCGCAGCGGGTTAAACCACAGCACTGAGAAGCGAAAGCCACTTCCACATGAGTTCGATTCCCGCCTGCCCCGGAGGTGACCACATGGTGCGGCAGACCTCTCCTGACCCGCCCGCTGCTCCCCTCAGCAGTGTACTTCTCAGTCAGCCTGTTCTGCTCCCCACTCTGTCTCTGGTGAAGCCTCTCACTGCCCCTGACCCTCTGGCCTGTACCCCAATTCTGCATGCACAAATAAATATTTAAAAAAAAAAAAGAATATACAACTTGGTGAATCAGGGCCATTTCGAGAAAAATCCATTTTTCTGTGGTGGACCCCTCACTCACCTGTGTTACCTTCCCTCACGATTATATGGACTCCTCGTTTCTGACTCTGAGAGGATTAGATCATTCTCAACTGGTCACTTCTCTCTGGAGATGGGACAACCAGTGCTAATTGATACTTTTGTATTTAATTACACTTAATTTCTTCTGTCTGGCTGCCCTGAAACCAAGAACAGGAAAACAGTGTTCCATATGCAAATCTTCTAACGTAAACATTTCTTAACTTCATTTGCTTCGGGATTGGTTAAATATAGAATTCGAAAGAATCCTTAAAAGGCAATTAGAGTGGTTTCTTTCTTTTTTTTTTTTTTGAAGACATTTATTTGTGTGTACAGAACTAGAGTACAGGCCAGAGGCTCAGGGGTGGCGAGATGACTCACCAGAGACAGAGTGGGGAGCAGAACAGGCAGATCGACGAAGTACACTGCTGAGGGGAGCAGCGGCCGGGTCAGGAGAGGTCTGCAGCGCCATGTGGTCACCTCCGGGGCAGGCGGGAATCGAACTCATGCTGCAGTGGCTTTAGCCTCTTAGGGCTGTGCTTTAACCTGCTGTGCCACCAGGGAGGGCCCTAGAGTGGTTTCTTAACTGTATTTTGATCCTTGAGTTCTTTCTGGAAACCATTTTTGCTATGGGAATTTGCTCATTTTCCTCTTCTTTAACACTCAACGCTTCCATATTTAGTCTTATTTAATCCTTTTCCCAGTCCTTTTGTTAATTTGCCTAATTGATTCCAGAACCTTTAGGGCTACCTCTGCTCTGCTGAGCCAGCAGGACAGGACTCTGCCCACAGTGCACTTCTCAGCTCCCATCCTTCAAAACCCAGGTACCGTCCCTCTCCTGATATGCTTCCCACACAGCCTGCTGCTTCTGATTTCCTCTGCTTCTGCTAGGCCCATTAAGCTGTTTCATTTTATCTCACCAAGTTCCTGCAGTTTCTTCACCTGGGACACCAACTCACACACTCACTCTCTCTGAATTCTGTCCTTTATTCAAGAAGCAGACTCCATCTTGTCAGCTCTAGAATGACTTTCTTGGCCACTGCATTCAAATGAGATCTTTCTCTCCTTAAACATCCATGAATTCATGGATAATTGCCCACCTAGGGAACTAAAAGGATAGAGAGGGGGTTGGGGTGGGGGGAGCCTATGAATCTATATGAACTTTGATACTTACAAGACTGTGACGCAAATAAATTTTCAGTCTTCGACGACTTCTGTTTTCTCATTTTTTAAAAAAGATTTATTTATTTATGCATACAGAACTGGGGTACAGGCCAGATTTGCAGGGTCGGAGAGAAGATTCACTAGAGAATGATCGGGGAGCAGAACAGGCAGATTGATGAAGTACACTGCTGAGGGGAGCAGTGGGAGGGCCAGGAGAGGTCTGCTGCTCCATGTGGGTCACCTCCGGGGCTGGCGATCCAATGTACTCGGAAGCACTTGCTGCTAGATTGCAGTGCTGTGTCCTAACCATTGTGCCACCAGGAAGGGCCCTATTTTTTATTCTAAAGTAGCCACAAACTATTCTGTGCTGCATTCCTGGTTGTCATGGGAATTAATAAAGAGAATACATGTTCAAGTGTGTCTTTTAATCTGTAAAGTCCTATACAGATTTAAATTATAGCTGTGAGAGATCTCTGTTATTAATTATCGAAACTTCTTTTTGTTACTTAATGCTTCTTATATTTAGTCAGTATAACTTACCTCACCCACCAAGTACAAATATAATGCTATCAGATGTTATTTTTCTATTTTTTAAAAAGAGATTATTTATGTACAAAAACTGGGGCACAGATCAGAGGTGCAGGGGGTGAGAACATTCACCAGGGACAGATTGGGCAGCAGAACAGGCAGATTGACTGAAATACACTGCTGCGGGGAGCAGTGGGTGAGACAGGAGAGGTCTGCTGCGCCATGCGGGTCAGCTCCCTGGCTGGGGCTTGAACTCATGCTGCTGTGGCTGCAGACAGCTTCATAGTGCTGAGCCTTAACCTCTTCCACCACCAGGGAGGCCCAGATGTTATTTTTCTAATTCATTGCTTGATCATCTTCTTCCTCTCTGGGCCTCCTGTTAGTAGGAAGAAGTCTATTATCTCCCTCTTGGAATCTCTTACTAGCTTTCTTCTCTAATTTTTAAAAAAATCAAATAGGATTTACTCAGACTACAAAGAGTAAGTTTTGTTTCTAAAACAGAGAGAGAGAGAGTGAAACTCCGTTCTCCATTGAGGACCAGTCTTTTCTGTTGCTCCTGTGTCTGTATAGTTAGTGGAAACAACGTGTGGACAGTGAACACGGCTGCCATAGCAGTGACAGGCTCAAATCATCCTCCGAGAATGTGCTGGGGGAGCATAGCTCATTGATAGCCTCCTGTGTAAGTCTCACCTGTGAGGATGGGGCTCGGGAGGAGTGGATTACAACCAGGGCTTTTCTGCCCGACAGAAGGGATTTTAGCAGACAATGTTGGCTCAGGAATTTCCCATCAGCCTGGTCAGAACTTCCTCAGAACTCCATCCTGGTGTTTCCTGCTCTTCCTTTGCCAATGTCAGTTCTGTAGCATGGTCTGAGATCCCTCTCCTTCTCTCGTTCTTTCTCCCAGTGAAGCTGTGGATGTCTAATCCTATCTTGGTCTAATCTGTGGATGTCTAATCCTATCTGTTTTCAGGATGATCTGAAATGACACAGAAGCGCCCTAGCCACAGCCTACATACTAGAAGTCTCCTACCTTACTCTGTTCACAGACCACTTCTTTCCTTTGCCTTTCTTGCCAGCGGACCTTGGTAAGGGCCATTCTGGTCCTTTCTTGTAGATGTCCTAATTACTAACTCAGAGAGTTTGGTCTGAGTTTTCCCTCCTTGGGACTCACCATTTCCTTCTGCAATTCTTTCTCATCATCCATAGAACTCAGAAGTCAAAGGGACAGGCGTCTTCTGTGTCTGCTCTGGCACCTATGTCCTGTTAAGAGACTTGCCTCAGAACAATGGGGTGCTTATTATCCTTACAGTTTGAAAGCTGTAAGATTTCAAGGCAGGAACAGTTTTTGTTTCTGTTTTCTAAAATGTGATGGCATTTGATCCTATAGATTTAGGGACCTCTCATTTCAAGCTGTGAGTCACAGTTAGACACCTGCATTGAGAATGCCAGCTGATTGTGGGTGACCTGCTGGGTTCCTGGGAGTGTTTTAGGTGCTTGATGGACAGTTTCTAATTCTCTCAGTGATGTTGTAAGATATTGATCACGATTCTTATTTTACAGATGGGGTGGGTTGTGCAAAAAGTTCACCTAATTTGTTAAGGTCACCCACTTAGTAAGTAGTGGAACCATGCTTCTGACTTTAAAAAAATGTGTTCTTGGGCCCTCCTTGGTGGCGCAGCGGGTTAAAAGACAGCACTAAGAAGCTTACACCACTTCTGTATGAGTTCGATCCCCGCCTGCCCCAGAGGTGATCCACATGGCGAGGCAGACCTCTCTTGACCCGCCGGCTGCTCCCCTCAGCAGTGTACTTTGTTGATTTACCTGTTCTGCTCCCCACTCTGTCTCTGGTGGATCCTCTCACCCTCCGCATCTCTGGCCTGTACCCCAGTTCTGTATGAATAAAAAAATAAATCTTAAAAAAAAAAAGAAAAATGTATTCTTGCGCTATATTCTACCGTATTAGACATGGAAGAGAAAGGATGGAATGAAAAATTTGGTATTTCTTCCATTTTAAAACAACTCAAAGGTTCTTGCTCTATATACAGAACTTCAAAAGTAAGTAGAATTCTCTTTTTTATTTTGAGTGGAAGTGGTATGCTTTCCTTTGCAAACATTGGGGAAGAGGGAAGAGAAAAAAAATGAGACTTCTCACAGTAGGTTGCGCTCCTCCTTTCTTTCAAAAACTCAAAGCCAGAAATAGTCTCCCAGCCAGCGAGCTTTGTGATGAGAGTGCCTGTGTGCTTTGACCAGTGTCATGGGCAGTGGCTCTCTCTCTCACTACTGATAACTTTTACTCCCATTCCCAGAAAGCAATCCTCAGGGAAAAAAAAAAAAATCTTTTGTTTAGGGTCTGAAGTCAAGTCCAAATATAACAAGATCCCAATAACTTCCTCCACCCCCTAGGGTTTAAAACCAAATTCCCTCGGCCCAGATGGCTGTTACAGAAAGACAGACTGTTCCCCCCATCGTTTCCTCTTTTTGTTGGCTGCCCACTGATTACAGCTAATGACTCCCAGCTGTACTGCCTCTGAAGACAGAGGAAGATGAACCTTTGAAAAATAATTTAATAACAAGACTCCTCCAGGGGTGGGTGGGGCCTGTTGGTGCAAGCCCTCATTCAGATTCTAGCGGCTGGTTGGCCTTGGAGAGAGGAGAGAGTTGCTCTGTGCATTTTGATGTCCTCACAATGTTCCCACTAAGAATTGGAATTGGATGGGACTGTTTCCTAATCTCAGTTGGAAAAAAAAAAAAATCTCCAAATACTAAAATGTAATGTTCCGGTAGTATAACGTATGTTTCTTCAGTTCCAACCCTGACAATTTGAGGAATATGGGTTCTTTAGATTATGACTTGATCCAAGTCAGATCTAGTTTAGTGTCAGTGTCTTCAGGGATTTCCAGTGTACATATATCACACAAATAATTCGATGTCTATACATTGGGATCCTGTCATCGTGGAGTTTCCCTGGTCTTTGACAAATATCCGATTCTTTGAAAGGTTGACTTTCAGTACTCTTACTTTAAATACTTCTCACAGAGAAGACTCAAAGCTCAAAGGATCTTAGAAACCGTTGATAGCAGATTAAAGAGATTTGAGGGTTTTTTCTTTTTCTTGTCTTTTTTCTCCTGTCTCCCTCCGCTTTTGCTTGTTTAACTTTCCTCCTTCTGTCTTAATTTTCTTCAACAACAAAAATAGCAATATGAATTGCTAGGTAGGTAAGGAGGAAAAGGGAGATGAAATCTTCCTAAAAAACTTTCGACAAAATTTGTCCCCAGCTGCATTTC
This sequence comes from Condylura cristata, assembly GCF_000260355.1. Lineage (NCBI taxonomy): Eukaryota > Metazoa > Chordata > Mammalia > Eulipotyphla > Talpidae > Condylura > Condylura cristata. Next base: position 4,605,121 of record NW_004567138.1, read on the forward strand.
AAACATCTGTCAACTAGCCAGATGCTGAGGTTGGATACATAACACTGGTTTTTTACTGTCCTTTCAGAGAAATGGGTGAAGAAGTCACATTTTTGGGCATGTACAACTGTGTGGTTTAGTTCTGTGATGATATCTTTATGGAACGTTTTATTTCCCTGTGAGGTAATGTGGATTAGTGAAAAGAGCATGAATGTTAGCATCAGAGCGAAGTTTGGATTGTGATGGGCCCTGCTTCATTCAACTTTCTGAGCATTAATTTCTTCATCTATAAAACGGAACTTAGAGAATTGCGGTGGAGGAATGACATCATGTTGGGTTCTGGCTGGATGTTTTATAGGTTTCCTTTTCACTATGACCTTTGTTACTATATTTACTGTATATTCTTGATTTTCTACAACAACTGCAATTTTATTTACAAAAGTTTTCTAGCGTGGCAGTCTGTTAACGAATACTATTTAATTGTTTAGAAGAATATACAAGTAAATAGGAAAATTAAAAATTTTCATCACACCATATACTGGTTTTCTATGCAAAAAATATGATCATGCTTACCATGATTTAATGTATTTTACAGTTATATGTCAGCATAGTACAATTCTAATGCAGGCCATTTTCTCTAGCCTCTTAGGAAATGCTGGAATATTTCACTGCATGTGAAGTTTCAGTTTGCCTAGAACTTTCCAGGTTTTAGTACAGAAGATCCCACATCCCAGGAACCACCTTTGTTCTAGTCAAATTAAGATCTTTTGCCAGCCTAGTGCAAATCAAACTTACTTTTTCTGAAGGTGTTTTGAGATTGTCAGGGAAAGTGTGAAATATCCTGTGAGGACTCATTATGTTACAACTGTAGGGCCAAGAGTGGTTATTCTTTAGTCATTAAGGTGATCATGACTTGAAACACTAAGGGTTAGCGGTCTGAAGACTTTTTATATGTGTGTGTGTGTATAATATACACTGTATATTACACATATTTATATGTATTTGTATATTAATATATAGTTATATAAATTATATATAAACCATCTAGCTTATATATTAATAAAATATTCACAGCACATATACACTAGTCATGCTTATAAACATGAATATATGCTTATATATGCAAATACATGTGAAATACATATATATTTATATACATATATAGGTACATAAAATCAGGTAAAGGACATTTTCAGAGTACTGAATTGGCTCAATGAGAAAATACAGAAATGTGGATGTCTTTTATGAGGTGATTGCAATTTTAGTCTTATTTTCATCTTGTTTTAATTTTCTGAGTAATCATGAAATACCATTAAACTCATTTTAAAGACAGAAAATTTAGTCTTAGAAGTTAAGCTTTATAAGACCCTTCCAAGATAATGCCTTTGTAAGACTTTTCATCAGTTTATATTATATGGATTTGAAAACTTGCTATTCAATATTTCTATTTTGCCTTGAAATATTGGCTCTTCTGGAAGGATGTCTTCAAATGCTTATTCTAATCAGATTCTGTACTGTTCAAGAAAACTATTAACTATACCCAGTTTATTTAAGTGAAGTAGATTCAGTGGAAGAGGCCTGCTGTTTTTCATGGTAGCTACTAAGCATTAAGCCCTTAGAATGCTGAGAAGATTTTTCAGTTTGATTTGAGGACTGAGAATGACTTTAGTAACAGCAAAAGATAACTTACCATGAGCAATTTACTGAAGATTCTAAGGAATTTTTATACTAAATATGTGTAAAATCCCAAGGAAGTGTCAGACAGTATTATAAATGACTACTATTGATATTTTTGAATTTAGTAAAGGGGCAGATATTGAGCTTAGCATTTTGTGGGAGTAGCTTGCCTGTCTTTCTCCCTTCCTGCCTCCCTCTCTCTCCTTTAATTCCATACCTCCTTTTTTACTTTCTCCCTTTTCTACTTCCTTTCTTCCTTCTCTCCTCCCTTCCTTGATTTGTTATTTGGAAAAGCAAAAACAAGAAGCCAACAAGGAACGCCCAAGTAAAGGCCAACCAACCCCTGAACCAAGTCCAAGAAACGGTCCCAAGTATCTATGCTTAATATGCAAATTCCTGGTTGAAAGAATTTGGCCTAATATAGATCACATACCTTTCTCCCCACCTCACCATAATCAAGGAATAGGGCTTGATTACAGAAAGATTGGATGTTTAAAAGTGTGCTGTTGAATTTTATTTATTGGTGAATTTTCCAAATTTCCTTTTACTGTTGATTTCTAATGTCATTCCATCAGAAAAGATACTTATATGAGTTCAACTATTTTTAAGTGTTTGAGACTTTTTCTATGGGATAATAACATATAGTCTATCCTGGAGGGTGTTCTGCCTTTACTTCTCAAGAAGAACGTGTTTATTGTCTAATTCTTCTGTCTACTATTCAAAATTGGGTATTGAAGTCTACAACTATTATTGTTGACTTGTCTATTCTTCAGTTTTGTCAGTTTTATATCATATATTTTGGGGCTCTGCTATACTGTCCTATCTTCTTCATTTTTTCATCCTTTTTTTCATAATAATCTTTCCTTTGTCTCCAGTAAAATTTTTTGTCTGAAAGTTCATTTTGTCTGACATAGTCCTCTCCAGTTCTGTTTTGGTTACTGTTTTTGTACATTACCAGAATGTACAAAATTTTTCTTTCTGTTTAACTCCACTTTATCTTTCCTTCTGGAGCTGATTTTGTCCTACAAATTACATCTTCATACATTTGATAACCACCAATATAAATGTGCAGTTATTGCTATATATTATTGTCTTTTAGGTTAGGGTAAAAAGTTACAACAAGCATACATTTATGCTGCCTTTTATGTTGTTGTATGTAGTTACTGTTATTTAAATTTTCAGTTTTTCATGTGAGCTTGAGTTGCTATCTAGAGTCCTTTCATTTCTGTGTGAAAGACTCAACTTCAGCCTTTCTTCTAGTTATATATTCTTAGTTTAGGTTTGTTGAAGATGTTTTCTCTTATTTTTTTTTTCAGGATAGTTTTGCTAGATATATGTTTTTGATTGCCTTCCATCTCTCTGGTTTCTAATAATAAATCACTGTTGATCTTCTTGTGGGTCCAGGATATACTGAGTTGCTTATCTCTTGCTATTTTAGAAAAATAGTATCAACATTTAGAGTTTGATGATGTGCCCAGTTTGGGTTGTCATTAATTTTTCTCTGAATTGGAGTTTGGTTTTGAACTCCTTGGAAATAGATTAGTATTCATCAAATTAGGGATTTTTTCCCCATTATTGCTTTAAATAATCCTTTTGGGTAAAAGCCACCAAACACCCCAACTTCCATCTCATCACTACCATGCTTGCTCTGTGCTGGACAGTTTCAGAAAAAGAAATACAAGAATGGTTCAATAAATGATGGTGACCAAATTGCAGAATGCAAGCTCTGAGCATGAGGGAATACTGTTATAAACTGCTTGTCTATCCCAGGAGTTGACTGAAGCAGTGCTCTGAAGAAGATTGTCTCCATGAGATGTTCAAAAGGAACATCTCATCCAGAATATTGAGAATCAATAGAAATTCAGAGAAAAAAATCAGAAAAAAACCCTTTCTATAGGAATAAATATTGGGAAACTAAAGTCTAGAGAGATCCTAACCCCCAGATTCTCTGGATATGTTGTTCCTCTGATTAACAATAATATTAGCTGTTCCCCAAAAGAATGAAGCAAGGAAAATTTCTCGATATTATCTTGATGATGTTTCCTTCAGACTGTGAACTTTATATTTTTATTTATTTTATTTTTGAGGAATAAATGTGGCTTTCCATAATGACAGCACCAACTTACATTTCCACAAAGAGTGCACAAGGAGACTCTTCTCTTCATATCCTTTCTAACATCTGTTGTTTGTGGACGAGGGGGTCTTAAATATTCTTACTACACACAAAAGAATGGTAATTATGTGCAGTGATGGCAGTGTTAATTAATCTTAATATGATAATCACTTTGCAACTTATATTTCTATTAAATCATCATGTTTAACTCCTTAAATTTATACAATGTTATTGTGTTACTTATATATCAATAATTCTGGGGGGAAAGATTAACTGCAGAGTGGTTGAGATTATGAGCCAGAGAATCTTAGATGAAAAGTAAAAGAAATGAAGCCTGGAAGCCATGAGAAGATAATAGAGGAGTGGTTAAGGAATATTGGTATTGGGAGTTGTTCAGTCCTCACACTGAAAGGACTGTGATCTTTCAAAAGGATGGCTTACATTAAAGATTCACCGATGGAAGTGTTCTGAGAAATGTTGAGAAGGGAGACGGTAGCCAAAGTGGAGTGGAAGACGAAATCTCTGAAATCATAAAGTTACTGGAGAATGGCTTAAATAAAGTCACTCAAAATGGTAGTGGAATGTACTGTAGAGAAAAATTGCAAGTCGGTTGTCAAATAATTCAATAAATACAACACACACAGTGAAACAGATATTGAAACTGAGATCTGGGTTTTGTACTTTTTCAAACTATGTTCAGTACTTATTTCCTTAGGTTTGTATTAATACCCTTTAATGGTACTATTTTTTTTTTTAAAGAATCTCTCCTTTAGCTGATATAAACTCTTTTAGTTTAAGTCTTGTATCTTTATTCCTAGTGTATAGCTTGACCTGTTCCAGCTATACAACAAATTTTAATCTGGCTAAATAAATAAGCACACTTTCATCTCCTTTGGTGTAGTTCTAGAAGATCATAGTTGTAGTTCTCTTTCAGCTTGAGTGTAACCTCTGGCACAAAACCCTCGAGGCTTTGGTGAAACTGAAAAAAAGGTAAAAAAGAAAATGCTATTATTTACTGTTGATTACCTATTTCCTATGTGTCTTTCAACTGAGGCATCTTTCAGCATTGGAATTCAGACTTTTGTAGTCTCAAGTTGTCAAACAACATTTAGGGCAACTCAGATTTTGAAACACTTATCTTTGATTCACTTTTTTACCCTTGAAGGCAAAGAGGTTGTTCAGAGAGGACAAAGTAAAGAAAAATTAAAGTTTGCTGTCAGGAAAATCTTTTACAGTGTATTCCCCTTTTAAAGTTTTCCTGTGATGATTCATTTGTTTAAGAATGAAAATTGCTTTCCATATGGTGTGACTTGTCTGTTCACTAACAGTTTTGCTCATTTAACGAAACTGTTATTAATGCAGTACATTTTAAAAAATCTTAAAAATGGAGAATAGTTATGTATTTATAATATGAAATGCCACTTTTGACCATTTGTCAATGCTAATTTTCTTTCTTAATCTTGGAAACTAGAGCCAACAATGAAGATAGAACATACTGAATGAAGAAAAGACTATGTAGTCAATTCTGTGACCTAGACATATAACTAACTAGCGCTTGACTTCTATACTTGAACAATTTATTTTAGTATATTCTCATATTTCTTTCTAAGCTGAAGGAATAAATTGACTGTGGCAACAGTCATGCCATTGATCCCTGTAGCTGGACTTTCTGGGTAAAGCAGTGTGCATTTATTTCTTTGGTATCCATGTCTTCCTCCTGACGCTGCATATTCTGTGGAAGAAGATGACCTTCAGTTCATGGAATAACTGGTCACATACCTGTCATCTCTTCTCTCTTTTCTCCCAGATATTCAGTATTCATTAAAAATCTCTGCAAATTCAATGCTGTGGAGATTCATGAAAGTTTTCTCTTCCCCAACATGCTCCATGCTTTGTGTTTCATAATCACTTTTCCTTCAGTCATTCTGTTAAAGTTTCCCTTTCCCTCAAAATGGTGGAAGACTCTGGGTGCTTTGGGGTTGAGTGTGCCTAAAGGGGAGGATTCTATACTCCCTCCAATACGAACTATGATATGAACCAGCATTACCTTGGAAAAAAGCTTCTGTTCTTGTAATCAATCAGTTAACATGTGAAGTATCAGCACTAACTTGTCTTTAAGCAATGATCTAATGCTTAAAGAACTTATCCTTTAGTTTGAACCTATATAAACGATTGCAAAAAAGCACTTGAGTCAAATTACATTTCATTAGCCACATGAATAATTTTCAGAGAAAAAAAAGAGGTCAGTATGGGGAGAAGTAGCTAAAAGAAAGATGATTGGGGCCCTTCCTGGTGATGCAACGGGTTGAAGCACAGCACTGTGAAGCTGTCAGAAGCCATTGTAGCACAAGTTCAATCCCTGGCCAGGTTGCTGACCCACATGGTGCAGCTCTCCTCTCCTGTTTCACCCACTGCTCCCCTTAGCAGTGTACTTTGTCAGTTGGCCTGTTCTGCTCCCCACTCTGTCTCTGGTGAATCCTCTCATCCTCTGTACCTCTGGCCTGGCCTGTACCCAGTTCTTGTATGCATAAAAAATAAATATTCATCTGTATCTGGAGAAAAGGGTTAATGTTTTATTTTTTTACTGGGAAATTACATATTACAAAGAAAGGCCTCTGTAGAAATTAATGAATTTAGACTTACAGGTTTGCAAGGAGATTTCTGGTCAAGTTTATTTATACTCCTCAAATCACATACTTTTCTATATTGTACACCTTTCTCCTATCAGCTAAAGGCTTGCATCCCTTACTTGCTATTTCTTATTTATTTATACAGAAGTCAAGGTGAAACACACATAGTGGAATTTCTGTGAGGGTGGCCTTAAGAAGAAGTTGATTGCAGTAATGTTTTCCTGACCACTTTGGATGTATTATGTTTGTAATTTGGGAAGGGGCTCAAAGCTAACCTTTTTTTAAATGATGGGAGTTTATCTAATTTTAATAGCTTTTCAGTGACATGAGAATCAGACTTTCTTTTTGTAAAACCATTTGCTAAGAATTAGACCTGCTTCTTCTTTCCCTCTGGTAGACCAGTTAGCCTGCCACTCTCTCTCTCTTTTTAACCCAAATTTGATTTGGAGAGACTTAATCTCATTCTCTATCACAACATTATTTTTCATAACAGCAGGAAGAAATTTGATAAACTATTCTAGTTTCTTGCATTTGTGAATTTAATCCCCACTTCGTCCAATCGGGCTTCTGTCAGGGGATGGAACCAGATGCACCAAGTTGTTCAAGTCTTAAATGTCTTTCTCTTGTTGAAGCAATTGCATTAAAAATCTTAATAAATATGGTTGCTGACTTTCTTGCTCCCTCGGTGTTAGTCCTGCGGTTACACTGTTTACACTGGAGCTTTTGCCACATCTGGTTAAAGCTCAGTGACTCCCCTGTTTTAAGTTGCTCTCTCCCTTGCGGTTTCTCTTCCATACACTGAATTACCACAGAGGCCTTTCTTTGATTGAGAGGAGTCAGAAGGGGGTAGTAGGAAGAATATGGGCACTGGTAGCAGAAATGCCCAGGTCTGAATCCTAGCTTTGACACCGACTAACTGAATGATCTTGGATATTTTAATGTTTTGATTCTGTAGCTTGTTCTGCTTACCTTGAAGAGTTGTTAGGATGAAATAAAATAACCCATGAAACTATCTGGCTTAAAAAATTTGCATATAGCAGCATTCACTTTGCCAGTTTTTTCCACTTATATTTATACACTTGGGGGAGTCAAGAATCAGTCATTTTATTTTATTCAAAGAGGGTTCGCTCAAAACCTAATCTGTGTTACACCTACGGTGACATAGGCTGTTAGTTGGCACCCATTATCATATTTTAGTTTTCAGTGTTTCCTACACTATTTTAATTACTACCTTGTTATCCACATAGCATTTGATGTTTATAATATGTTTTTGTGCTATCATGTGTCTTAATGTACTTTTGTAATGTGTAGCATATATAGCCTGAAATTTATCTTCTTGATGCATCATCCTGGTTCAGATATTCCTTACTAGGTCTACTTATTTTTAGTATCACAATATTATTTTAAATTATATTTTTTACTGAAGTAACTTTGAATTATAACATTAATATGTTTTAAGTGTGCATTATTGAAAAACATGTGTACACTACATTTTCATCACTAAAAGTCCAATTTCACTTTTAACATAGCATTGTCTTATGATCCTATATTTTCACCCCACCATGGTTAACTAATGATTGGTATTGCATTCAAAAAGTTTATTGCTGTTTCAATTAGTTCATCCATTTGGTTTCTATGTATACCACACATGAATGAAATCATGTGGTGTTTATCTTTCTCTATGTGGCTACTTTCACTAAGCATAAAACCATCTAGGTCTATCCCCATTCTTACAAATGGCAGGATTTCACGCTTTACAGCTCAGTAGTATTCTATTGTGTATGTCTGAGAGACATTTATATCTATATATCTATAAATCTAGATCCTTTTGTCTGTTGATGGCCACTTAGGGTATTTCCAGCTTGCAGCTATTGTAGATAATGTTACAACTAACACGGGATAGCATATATCTTTGGATTAGAGTTTTTGTATTTTTTTTTCATGTAAATACCCAGAAATGGGATAACTGAATTATATGGAATTTGTATTAATTTATTTTTTGAGGAATTTTCATATGGCCTTCCGTAAAGATGGCAGTAATTTACATTCCCACAAGTCATGCATGCACAAGTGTTCTCTTCACATTTTCTCCCACACTTGTTCATTTTTCTCTTTTGGATAATCGACCTGTTAATAGGTTTGAGTTAAACTCATTGTTTTTTTAATTTGCATTTCTCTTAATAGTAAGAGATGATCATCTTTTCATGTGCCTATATATGCCTATTTAGGTCTTCTGTTCATTTTTTTTGATTTTTTTTTTTTGGTCATGAGTTGTATGAGATGTTTATATATTTTGGATATTAACCTACAAGTTACAAGTTGTTAGTTGGCATCCATTATGATATTTTAGTTATTAACGTTTCCTGTACTATTTTTATTACTGCATTTTATCCACATAGCATTTCTACATCAGATGTATGATGTACAAATATTTTCTCCCATTCTGTAAAGGCTTTTTGTTTTGGTGTAAGTTTCTTTTGTTGTGCATTTTTTCTAGTTAAGATGTCATGCCATTTATTTAGTTTTGCATTTGTTTCCTTTGTTGTTGGAGTCCAGTCCCCAAAGACATCATGAAGACAAAGTCAAGGAACATATTGTTTTCTTTCACATATTTTATGGCTTGGGGTCTTACATTGTGCTACTAATTCCTTTGTAGTAAATCAATTGTCCATATAAGTATGGTTTTATTTTTGGGATCATCACAATTTTAACTACAGTGTTCACTTGGTCCAGAAATCCAATTGTGAGAGAAGTGGGGTTATTCAATATGGAACACTATGAAGATAACAGGAAGTTTCTATTGAGCTCCAAGAAAACATGGTAGAAGATTAGGCTGATTTTTTTTACTTGTCCTCTTGAAAATTATGTAGAACAAGAAGTTGAAAAATGATTCACAAATCCCATTTTCAGTGAAACTAGAAGACCCACCTTCTGTTATATTATAGATTATAGAAGCATCTTGCTCAAATCATGAGTCCAGTGGAAGCAGACAACAAACTACATGGGAAAAGCTGATAACCAAGGAGTTGGATGATGAGAGAACATTTGTGAATTTCAGAAAACATAAGTGGATTTCATTTTCACAAAAAATGAGGCTATAGCTAATACTTAATAGGCCTTACTAGGATTTACTAAGCCAAGACATAATGTGTGTGAATATTCCTCATGCAGAAAGTTCAGTGAATTTTTTAAAAATAAAATAAAAAGCTACAGGTGGAAGAATATATGGAACACCGTGCTGATAGGTCATGCTCTAGGTAGGAAACCAGGTCAGTATTTGTAGCAGGTGTCATTTGAAAATGGCAGCTTGATTGTTCATTGTAGGTTTACAAAACAATCATGTACCATAGAACTATCAGACTACACTAACCAAGGGTGAGAATAAGCATTATCTCCTCTAGACATTTTAAATGAACTGTAGAATTATTTGCTTGCTGGTGTGGTCAACAGAACATTTCCAAATCCCCTTTCTTGCTGATGCAAAGAGAACTTTCCAAAGATATTCTCTCAATCCAACTGCAATTAAACCTATATGCACTTGACACTGACTTCCTTTCAAAATCTGAGTTACACAGTTTATTTTATTGTAAAAAATGTCATTACTCATAGCACAATGTTACAATTTTGTGTGGAAGAGGAAACATCTGAGAACTAACCAATGCTAAACAAGAAACTGCAGTTACCAAATTATTACATATACAAGTAAAGAGGAAGGTCAAGATGACAGAAAAGTAAACTCCATAAAGAAATAATGTTTGAGTACTCTATACATTGTATAATTTACCTCTCTAATTTCAGAACTGTAATTCAGAACATCTGTAACAATCACTACCCCTCAGTATGAAATCAGTCTGATAAAGGATAGTGTGATTCAACATGAGTGAGTCATCCCACCTTGATATTTTATTTTATTCTTTAATAAGTGTCCCAGAGCTGTAGCCATGGCTTTAACCACTGTATGTTTGGAGGAACAAGGCTGTACTGTTGTTGAAAGTGCATACAATTTGGAAGTAAGTAGAAGTGGATCCCCAATCCTTGCTGTAGTATGTTTGAACCGTGGGTCCAGAGTATGACAATAACTTCTTTCCAAGATTTTTTATTTTATGTTCGTTTACTCCATTAGCAATAATATGAGTAAAATACTTAACAGAGTGCTGGGTGCATAGCAAGTTCATGATGAATGGCAGCTATTCTTATTATGACTATTTCATGGCAAGAAGTTTTATTAGGGTTAAAAATCTCAGAGAAACAAAACATCCACAAATCTCAAATGGCCATCTGTTTCTAGCAACATTCATACTATGAAACTCTAGCTCACTGGAATGATTTGGATTCTCTCTTAAAACTCACCATAATGAGATTTGGCCTGCACCAGAGAAAAGCCATTAATGACCTAATTGTCAAATCTAATGGCCTGTTTTCAGTCATGTTCTTATTTATTTCCTCTGTGGCATCTGATGCTATTGACTATTCTGATCTTAATTCATTCATTTGGATTCCTCAACAATGCTCTTTCCTGCATCTTTTCTTGTTTTAGACTCTTATCCTAGCAGTAGGATTTTGAAGGTGCCTTTTCTTAATAAACCCTTTGTGAACACTTCTCTTATGTTCTCGAGGTAGACTCAACATGATTCAGGAAACCTCTAGTCAGTTCCTAGCATGCACTTGCCCTTTTCCTAGACTTGGGATCACAAAGACCAATGAGATTGGAGTGGTAGAAACTCACAGTGTTCTTAAGACCCGAAACCATAAAATACCTAGAAGAAAAGGTGGGCAAAACACTACACAACATACACCTCAGTAACATTTTTTTTTAAAGATTTATTTATTTGTGCATACAGAACTGGGGTACAGGCCAGAAGCTCACGGGCGGTGAGAGGCTTCACCAGAGACAGAGTGGGAAGCTGAACAGGCAGATCGACGAAGTACGCTGCTGAGGGGAGCAGCAGGCGGGTCAGGAGAGGTCTGCCATGCCATGTGGTCACCTCCGGGGCAGGCGGAAATCGAACTCATGCGGAAGTGGCTTTAGCTTCTCAGTGCTGTGCTTTAACCCGCTGTGCCGCCAGGGAGGGCCTCTCAGTAACATCTTTAAAGATACATTACCCAAAGCAAGGATAATGAAGGGAAGGATAAACAGCTGGAACTACATCAAGTTAAAGAGCTTCTGTATAGCAAAAGAGATATTACACAAAACAAAGAGACACCCCACTGATTGGGAGAAAATTTTTGCACATAATACTAATGATAAAGGACTGATCACAAAAATCTACAGAGGTGATGAAACTCAACAAAAACAAAGTGAATAATCCCATTAAGAAATGGGCAGACACAGTGGTGATTTGTGATGGGAAACCCGCGGGGATTACAATCGAGATGGAAAAAAAAATGTGCAAAATGATGTAAAAATAAACTTTGTAATAAAAAAAATGGGATAAAAAAAAGAAATGGGCAGAAGAGCTAAGGAGACACTTTTCTAAAGAGGAAATGCAGATGGCCAAAAGACATATGAAAAAATGTTCAACATCACTGTAACAAGGGAAATGCAAATTAAAACCACAATGAGATGCCATCTCACATCAGTGAGAGTGGCACATATTAAAATAACTAGCAACAACAAAGGGTGAGGATGTGGAGACTGGTGGGAATGCAGACTGGTAAAACCACTATGGAAAGCTGTTTGGAGGTTTCTCAAACTGCCAAGTAGGGATTAATCAAGTGGGCTGAGGTCCAGAGTGAGAACCCTAAAGTTTAGGGGGTGTATATGCTGGGTCTTCCTGACTTGGTGGGTTCAATAAAAGAGCTATGGTGAGACCAGATCTAGGACAGGCAAGGCATAGGAGGTAAGGTTGGAGTGAGGTTACAGCTATGGATCACATCAGAGATAATTCTTGCTAAGGGATTTATGACTTGTTTTATTCTACAGAATCCATTAAGAATTTTAAGAAAGAATGAGATATGGTAAGATTTGCATAGATGGGAGCCTTTAAGCAACAGTACAGACATGTAACTGATGGGAGAATAAGACCAGAGGCTGGGGATTCCTGATTAGGGGATCTGTGGTTGTTCAGGTGAGAGAAGGGGGGTTTCCTAGGCCTCCCTAGATGGATAGGCACAGTCAAATGGTTGACCAAATGGTGCCTTTTGTCTTATTAAATGTACTGTGTGGTGGGTGGGAGAAGTCAAAGTTGACTGGTACATCTCTAGGTGGCAGTGGTAGTAGCAGCAGAAATAGTGTGGGCCAAGAAAGGAGAAGTTTCCATGAGAAGTTTATTAATTTCGTTTTTGGCACAAATGTTTGGTTCTCACAGGATATGTGGTACAGAGATCGGTGCTCTACTGTAACTCCAAACACTGCAGGAAGGAGATACCTGGAAATGCTCTTGTGGGGCAGGCTCCCACCCTGACAGAGCATAGATGAGAAGTGCATTGGTGATGAATCCTCTCATTTTCACTTAAGGATAGGAAAGCAAATACCTGGTGGAAAAGACAGGGGATGGCATCACAAAATAGGGGCGGGGGTGCTTGGTCATGAATAGGAAAGGAGGCACCTGCTGAATCAGACAGTCCCAGTGGGAACAGATGCAGACTGTTTAATGGGCTTGGGGGCAAAAGGTTGGGGGAATTTGATTGCACATTTTCTTGGCGAAGAGACACTGTTGTGCCTCAGTGCAGGAGTCAGCAACTTTTCTGGAAGTCTTGCTGGCTGTTAGTTAGCTTTGCAGACAACGTGGCCTCTGCCACAACCACTCAGCCCTTCCATTTTGGAAAAGTGGCTCTAGGCATTGCCTTAAACAAGTCCTGTGTTTCAACGAAAGTTTTTACAGACCTCCCTGCTGATGCTAGTGGGGGAAGTCTTAGTACCATGAAGCGGCCAGCAGCCACTACAGCACAAGTTCAGTCCCCGGCCAGGATGTACCCACATGGCACAGCAGACCTCTCCTATATCGCTCGCTGCTCCCCTCAGCAGTGCACTTCAGTCAGTCTTCCTGTTCTGCTCCCCACTCTGTCTCTGATGAATCCTCTCACCCCTGCACCTCTGGCTTGTACCCTAGTTTTTGTATGCATAAATAAATAAATATTAAAAGAAAAAAAGCTTTTTGCAGAATCGGTGGATTGTTTGGTCTTCGAGACATGGTTTTCTGCCTCCTATATCAGCAGGTTGAAACGTTGGCTGTGGGTTTGGAGTGAATGTTGGCTGTCTGGTTAATCAGTGACTAGGAAGAGCGTCCAGATGGAGGGAGGTCCATTAGTGAGGGTGTGTTGGCCTGTGACTTCATTTGCATTGTTTTGCAAGCCTGAAGCAATTTTGAGTGACCTCTTTTCCTGTGACCCTGGGACATTGCTTAAATTCCTGCTTAACCATAGATGGCCCCCCCCCTCCCGAATTTGGAGGCATTTGAAGGCAAGGTCCTTATCTCATTATTTGTGTAATAGCTTGATTTTCCTCAGTTTCCAGGCAGTAGCTATATCCTTTGGTTGTAGGTATTCTTCCCTTACTGTAACAAGATGTTCCAGGGGAGATTCCATCTCCCTGCCCCACCCAAGAAAGGGTTGGAGCTGTGCAGGGAGGCAAGGTAGCTCGAGAGGAGACTGGAGAAGGAAGGGAGCAGGATGGACAGCTGGAAGGAGATCTGGAGGAGGCCAATGGAGCAGACAGACCTGTGAAGAAGCTGCATTTGCTTCTTGGTCTTGACTGGGTGAAACAGATGTGGGCGAGAGACCCGTGGGGAAGTTAACTATGGCAGCGTTTAATCTTGATTTTGGTTTTGCTCTTTTCCCTCTAGACTTGCCTGGCCCCTTCTGCCCCTTTCCTATGGTCCCTTCCAGAAGGAGATTTAGACTGTGGCAAGCTTTCGGGACTCAGTGGCCCTGCTTTGGGCCAACCTTGTTTAGCTGGGCATTTACCCATTTGGGGATGGGTAACTTTGGGTGCTTGATTTAGAAACTATATTCTTCCCTTTTCCTGCATTACACATGGATTATATTAAAGTTCCTTTCAGTGAAAGGTCTTACACAATGGAGTATGTTTTGTCTTGATGTTGTAGACAGCAGAGGCATTTAGCATGGGCAGGCAGGTTTGGGGCTCTGAGGTGCCCTTCACCCTGCCCTATAACAACAGCCCTGGGACACAGTGAGAACCCTTTCCTGGACCTGCACTGAAGTTACCAGGTCTGGTTGGATTCATATTGAATCCATCTTGTCCTTTGAGGGTTGGTGACTAATGTGGCGACTGTTAGCCAGTCAGAGAAGCTGAAGTCATGCAGCAATTATGGCTCCACAGACACATGCATCCACTGTTTTATTTGCTCCCCCCACTCTTTCCATCCCCCCATCTTCCTGTCTCCGAAACAAAAAAATTCTCTGACTTCACATGGACAACACAGCTGTCCAACGGGCTGCAAACACAGAAGTGAATGAAGTCAGTGAGAGCATGAGTCACTGCACAGCAGTGTTGCTTACACTCGCCTCCATCCCCTTGGTCCCCTGCCTCCTCTTGGCTGGGCTTATTGCTTATTGCTCAGTAAGAGCCTTCTACATCTCCAAGGTCAACGTACAGGGAAGAGCCTTTAGAGGAGGGAGTAACTCACCAGGCCAATGGGTTGACCGCTCCTGGCCCAACTTGTGGTGTAATCTCATTGGATTCGATGTGGAGATAGTAGAATTCAAGGGAATATTCTTCTTATATAACCAAGTGGTTGAGTGGCTCAGTGGTGTTCCAGTATCTTTTGGAAAAGGACACACACCCACCTGCTCAAATTCATACTCAAATTTAGTTATAACCTACTGTCTCTTGAGTCATGACACAGAGTGAACTCATAACCAGGAGGCTTCTAGAACCACTGCTAACCTGATTCCTTCTGCTACTGTCCAGAGTAAGTCATGAAATATCATGAACAAAGGGGTCTATTAGTTGTCATCACAATGAGTGTTGTATGTGGATCAGTGTTGAGCATGGCTTTAAAATCTATGATCATGATATCAAATGCTATCAGTCAGGACTCATTTATTTTCTGTGCTCACTGCCTTTCTGTGTGAACTTCCATCCTGAGCATGAGGCTGTTCCATCCTGAGCATGAAGCTGTTCAGTTTGTCTTAGTCCTCATGTTCACTGAGATCCTGATTTTCATGTCCTCGGTCAACCACTGTCATCATCCCTCTTTCAAGGTTTTCTTCTCTTCTCTTTGTGAGGGGCCTCCCAGGGGCCGGCCTTGGCTCCTCAGACTGAGTAGGAGAGAGACAAGATTGAAGCTGGAGGAGCAGCTGCCGGTGCAGCCTGTTGCCAACGCTTGGCAGCAGGTTCCTGGGGATGCGGCAGGCACCTGGTTCACACAGGATCCGCACAGCTGGGCCAGTTTTTGACTGGCAGAGCGTGGCTTCCTTCGTCACCGGAGTGAGTGGCCCTGTGATCTTGCTACAGCCCGCTGAAACTGAGAGGGACGCAGTGAAAGCCATACACCTCAGCGGAGCAGGTGCAAGTCACATTTCACTAATGAACAATGGGCACTTTGCACAGAGGGAGGCTTTGATCTGGGAGCTAAAAGCCCTTCTGTTGGACAGGATGTTGGCTAAGGCAGGCAGCAGGAAGGAGCATTGGGAAGGCCCTTTATGCGAGAAAGTCAGCGTCAGAATGGGCATCAGATAATACTTTGAAACACTCTCCTTTACAGAGATCTTGAGAGACGGTGGTGTGTTTGTAGAAGCAGAATTCTTCAAAAAACCCTATGACTGGAAGGTGTAGCCCAAACTCCATCTCTACACCCCATTCCAGCTCCAGTCAATGGGAACTGTTCCCAAGCTGGTGCCTCAACATTTCTGGTAAACACAGGACCAGACATGCGGTTCTTTTAGTTGACTCTCCGTGTGGACCATCCTCCAAATAAATAAAACATTTCACCTAGGTTAAAGGTACATCTGTCTTCTCCTGTGGGTTTCAGTTTTGCCTGATGGGTCTGTGGGGAATGATTCTCGAGGAGGAATGGGACCATGAAAGAGACTTCCTGTGTGCTCTTGTCTTTCAAAAAACGTGAGTAGGGCCCTTTGAATACTTTTATCAAACCATTATAAAATTTACTAACTAAAATAATAAACATATTCCTTTTTTTATGAAAGTAAAATGAGATGAATTGCTATCTTCCTGTCTTTCTAGACATTGACGTTGAAGTCTTATATAAATCTTTGTCTCTTCCCCTAAAACACTAGAAGAACTCCAGGTTTGCTAGATGGAAAAGTCTTTGGAGATTAGCTTCCCTAAGTGCTCTCTTCAATGGTTGGGAAATGGAGGCTCCTGAAATTTAGTTGTCACAGCAACTCACAACTGAAACGAACACCCAAGTCATTGGATGGCTGGCTCATTCCTGTGTCTGTGGCTGGACACTATCGGTGGTTAAGACTGGGTGACCGTGGTTCAGTGAGTTTACTGCCTTCTACTGTGTTGGCCCTGGGGACTCCCAAAACTTCCTTTATTCACAGCCTACTCTCAGAAGACAATCATACCCCGGATTGTGTGAACTTCAGCCAGAGCATCTCTTTTCTTGTGGGTCTTAATGTCACTATCGGTTCTTGGAAACTTTATTTTTAAAATTGAGATAAAATTGGTTTACAACACTGTGTATAACTGAAAGGAAGCATCACACTTCTTCAGGTGAAGGTCACCACAATGCAACTGTAGTTCTCCACTTGAGTCCACTGGGCCCGGGCCCATCCACATGTTGCTTTTCATCCCCACCCTTCCATCTCGAGTCTACAGTCAGACTTGTAGGGTTTGTTGTTTGGTTCTGTCTCAGCCATTGCTTTGTTTCTCTAGGTTCCACATATAAATAAAACTATCCTGTATTTGTTTATCTCCTTCTGACTTACTTCACTGAGTACAATGGCTTCCAGCTCCATCTATGTTGCTACAAGTGGCACACATTTATCTTTTTGATTGCTGAGTAGTATTCCATTATGTACATATATCACCTCTTCCTAATACACTCATCTGTTGGACAATGACTCACCAATCAAGAGGCAGAGTGACTGGTTAGATCTTGGAAACTTTGACTTTAAATGAAACATGCTCCTTATCAGCGGAATTATTTTCTCCTCATGATGTTATAATAAAACGATGTTGAACTGATTCAAAAAGATACCTGCACCCCCATGTTTATTGCTGCTTTATTTACAATTGGAAAAACATGGAAGCAGCCCAAATGCCCAAAAGTAGATGACTGGATTAAAAAGATGTGGTACATATATACAATGGAATATTACTCAGCAACCAAAAAAGAGAAACACATGTCTTTTGCAGCAACTTGGATGGAGCTGGAAAAGATCATGCTTAGTGAGATAAGCCAAAGAAAAAGAAAAATATTGGATGGTTTCCCTCATAGCAGGAGTATAATGGACCAGGCGAGAAAATAATAAGAATAACGAACAGCTATATACCAGAGACATTTTGTGGGGGTGGAGTGGGGAATGGGATCAAAAACAGGGTGGGGGATGGTGGAGGGAAGTGCACAAAATTATTGCTCAAAAGCTATATGTTAGCAGTACACATGATCACTGCTCTTGTAACAGGACAATACGGTATCCGTGTATGTGTGTGTGTATGTGTGTGTGTGTGTGAATGAATGAGCCAACTTGAAAAAACTTACCTCTCTGAAAGAACAGGAGATACATGGCAGAGGATAGATTTCAGTATGCTCAGAGTATGTGGCTTCAAACTCCAATTTTATTTATCTCCACCGGAAACACTGCCCTCCAGTGGCCACCCATGTAAGATAGGATTTTTCTAATTTCTTTCTTTTTTTAAAAACTTATTATTTATATTATTTACACTGTCATTCATTCTCTTCTCAGGTGTTGTCCCCACAAAATTCCCACCACCGAGACACACATGAACTGTCACCATAGTCTCTTATGTTTTTCCCACCTCTGCTTTGATCCCTCCCCCTTCCCTGCTGAATGTCTCTGATTTATAGTTGCCTACTCGTTTTTTTTTTTCCTGATTCCTTGTTTGTTTTCCCTATGTTCTTCCTAACAGAGAAAACACCTGATATATTCCTCTTTCCTTCTGACTTACTTCACTGAGCATAATCCCTTCCAGCTGCATCCATGTTTCTACAAAAGGCATGAGTTTATCACTTTTGATTCCTGAGTAGTATTCTGTTGTGTATATATACTGCATCTTCTTGATACAGTCATCTATTTTTTTTGGGCATGTAGGTTGTTTAGATAATTTTCATCATTGTTAAGAGATGTCAGGAATACTCCACTCCTTTTTATTTTTTCCTGCTTAGTTACATTTGATTTTGCAGGTGGTGTTTTTCTTTTATTTCTGGAATTTGTCATTTTAATTTAGTTGGCATTTGCTTTCATTTGTGAAAAAGAAGCCTTTTTAGACAGTAATCCTTCCCTTGATGTTTTGAACATTTTTAAATGTATATTTGAGTCAATACTGCAGCCCAGTTTTGCTGTTTACTTCTACGTTTGGTTTGAACTGTGCTCCTCATTCTAAATCTTTATGGTAAATTAAGTATCCACATTTTCCTACCTACTATTGGGTGGGTCACAAATGTTGCTTTCCCCAGCCTCTCAACTGATGCTGATACTTTTTCTTATGGTTTTGGGAGTTATTGGAAAGTTGGGAGGGATGTGAATTGGTGTTTAAATCTGTCTACAGTTTTCACTGTGCCTCTTTGTTTTTATTTTTTTTAAGATTTATTTGTGCATACAGACTGGGGTACAGGCCAGAGGTCCAGGGGCAGTGAGAGGATTCACTAGAGACAGAACGGGGAGCAGAACAGGAGGAATGACTGAGGTACACTCCTGAGGGGAGCAGCAGGTGGGTCAGGAGAGGTCTGCTGCGCCATGCAGACCACCTCCAGGGCGGGGATCGAACTCACACTGAGGCTGTGGCTAGCTTGCAGTGCTGCATCCCAACCCATTGCTCCACCAGAGAGAGCCCCATTGTGCTTCCTTTTAAAATTTCCAGTTGAAATTTCTTCTTCCAATTAATGTTTACTTTGTTCATGTCTTTTTTTGGTCACTTTCATCATACTTTTATTTATTTTTACTTTGTTATTGTTTGGAAAGTTGGTGCTGGGATTTCAAACTTTATCCTTATGTTTTGCAATTTGTATTTTTCTTTATTGTTTTGCAATTTGTATTTTGATTTTTGGTGCAATTACAAATTGCATAAATGGCCATTCCTGCCCTCAGGATATGGATTTATAAACCAGTTAAATTGACTGACTTGCTCGTGTCCTCTTCATTTCCATTCCAGAATCCATGGGTATGGAAGGGTGAATAGATAGTGGTCCTCCATAGTCTGTTTTGGACTTGCTGGAATCTTTCCCACTTATTCTTCCTTCAGTATAGTTCTGTTTGGTTCAGGTATCCCTACAGCAGAGTTTGAGGACACTGACGGTAGAGTATGGTGAAAATAAAATTTCATTGTGATATGGGAGGAAGCAGGTGGAGGGGATAAGAGTGAGCTGGGGCTGTGTTGCTCGTATACTGACTTTCAGTCTCATTTTGTGCACAGAATTGTTGTCAGATTTGTGGGATGCTTCATCAGAAGTTCGAAGCACTTATTGTGTATGTCTCTCTTCTGACCATTAGCATGTGTTCTGTATTGTGTGTCCATCAGCTGGAAGTCTTTTCAAGTATAAGGATTATCTCTTGTCTCTCCAGCATAGAACATAAAGCAGGGTCTAGAACATATTTGGCTTTCTCTCTCTCTCTCTCTCTAATAGTTGGCTGGCTATCTCTCCATCTGTCCATCCATCCATCCATCCATCCATCCATCCATCCATCCATCCAT